>NC_089650.1:31303200-31613200 GCF_037042795.1 Molothrus aeneus | reverse complement strand
TGATAATGTAAGTTTTGTGTTTTGAATTCAGTAAGGCATTTTATTTAGTTCAGGGTGATGTTCTAGTTGTAAAAATAATACTGTAGAACAGCACTATTGTCCAGGTGAACAGATTTTTTTTTTTTCCATGTAATAAATTGCAGAACAGATAGTGTATGGGGAATTGCCATCTCCATTATTCCAATTCTTTTCATTACCTTTGACAATGATCTGGAATAAAATACAAAATCCATATTCATGAGAGTACTTCTAGGTTTTTTGTGCCAATTTTAATAAAGTTGGAAAAAGTGCTTTTATAGACTGATTTCATTTGCTTTCTTATTCTACATCTGAATGTGTTTTAACAAAGTGCACTGTAATACTTTTGGCTACTTCCAGTAAAAAAAACCAAAAAGTGATTCCCCCCTAAAATACTGGTTGTGAGAAGGATTAGGGATTACAGCCAGGTAATGTGATCTGCTCTTATTTCAAAGAGAAAAGAAGTTGTATGCAGCTGTAAACACTGACTGGAGTGTTGAGAGTAGGAGAGGTGCCTAACTCAGAAAGGATGCTGGACTAGAATTAGTTTAGAGGAGGGGCTTGAGTTGTCCCAGTTGGGATGTGTCTAGTCTGTTTCCTAATGGGACTTCTAAAAGCTTACTGTTCTCTTTGCAAAGCTGGATATGCTGAAAGGCTTCTTGATCCCCACACAGTGAAAATACCAGTGTTAAGTTGTGCCCTGATACACAGAAGTTCACTCAGCAACCTGGCTGGGTACACAGGGTACTAAAGCCCAGACCAGAAATGAGCTATCAGTGTTTTGTCCATCAGGGTAGCAAGTGTATGAGCAGATGACACCTTTCTGAGCAGATTGACACCTTTCTACTTGAAGACTGTAGATTAGTATTTTCTTTTCTTTTAACTGGACCAGGTACAAGTTCTAGATTTGATGTTGAAATTGCTGGATTTGTGTTAATCCTTGAGAATGGAGAAGGTTATCACCTGTCCTTTTGACCTAAAAATCACCAGCCCGTTGAACTTGCTGCTATTAACTCCTATTGTGTCTCTTGGATTAAATAGCATTTGTTGTAAAAGATGTGACATGTAGCATAGTGTGAAGAGGTTCTGTCTGAACTTCCCTTAAGCTGCCCTTGTATGTTATAATCCTATTTCATCCATTGTAACTGATGAGACATTTTTGTTTATTTATCTAACAAAAATGACACATTTTTATTTATCTAACTAGTGCTAACTCTTCTTTCCATTTATTTTGTTCCTCTGATGTGTCCTAAAACTATAAACTGTGCTTATTAGTAGGTACTCACTTAAAAAGAGAATTCCTGTTACTCTCTGAGATGTGGGAGTGCCAGTGCCCTGTGTTTCATTGTTATGGCCAGGATTTGTGTAAATAGGCTTTAGTTTCCAGATGCCCATCAGTGAGATGATACCAGAAGGATGGTCTTCTGTCAAACCCATTCTGGGTTTGGAACTGTCTATGCAGGTGGCAAATCTTGTGGCTGGCATCTGAACCAGGGAATCCTGTCATGATTCTGCTTTGAACCAGGACAAACTTGTCTTGATTAGCATCTTCCATGTTCTCTCTGTGTGTCAGGATTTGGATAGTTAATTGGTGGCATTGGTAAGAAAACGGGTGTCTCTGATGAGAGGGCTACATTTGAGAGTGTACTCCCACTGAACTGCCAAAGGTGTTCTGGAGTAGTCCAGCTGAGGGTGGAAGGCAAATATGTTTTTTGACTGCAAGTGGAGTATTGGTTGAACTGCAGGATTTTTAGATCCTGAAATTAAAGTTTATGTATTTTCTAATGACCCAAATGTTTAATTAAAGATCTGTCTTTTATGCTCTTGCATTTGATAACTGTATCTGGGGTATACTAATACTTCCTTAAGCCTGACAGTGGGTGCCTTTCTGTTTGAGATTTTTGATTTCTTCATATTTTTTCCCATATGCTAATAACAAGCAGTTACCTTGCACTTGCTCATCATCTTTGACTTTCTTACTTCATGCTTTGTTAGCTTGCTCAGCTGCTAGTTAGAGCAGAGAAACACCCGGCAATATCCATGTGACCTTGACAGAGGTCACTTACTTCATGATGTGCTATAGCTGTGTAAGGCCTTTGCTGCTCTTATCTTGTATATTTGCTTTATTTATGTAAATCTTGCATAAGAGGATTGATCTGTTTGGGGGTTTTATTAATGTGTATTTACTGCTTTTTTTTTGTTTTTAGCTTACTAAATGCTGATAATGAAAAATTAAAGTAAAAATCATCTGGGACAAAACCACCTAAAGTCACATGCTATAGTTTTTTCTTGCATTTGTCATTTTCAAAATATATGTCTGTTTTTAATAATGACTTGAGCTTACTTTAATATTTGATATGCAAATATTTGCTTTATAAATTGTACACTGGCTTATAATTGTGAGCTGTTTACTCAAAATCAATTATTCTTTTTAAATACTGATGAAAGTTGTGTTATAGGTGAGCAAGGTGTAAAACATGCTATGGAAATCAGCATTTTGGAAGAATAATAATAATGAATATTTTAACTTTATATCAAGCAGCTAGAGCTCAGATTTTTGAATTCAAGACTGCTTATTCATGTACTGTCAATTAGATTCTAAAGCAAAAACCAGCTAAATGTCCATTGAAGGTGATTAACCAGTCTTTTGCAGGCATAGGAGGGTCTGTCTGCACTGTTACTTAAGGATTCAAATGAATCCTAAAAGCCAAAACTTTTTTCCTGCCTTTTCAGATATTTGTGTTGACATTTGGCTCTTAGAATGTCTGTGTGCTTCAGCTACTTTTAAAACAACATATGAATTCAGTGGTGTTTACTGATTCAACAGCAATGCTAAATTATTTACTGGAAGGGGTTAACGCCTGCCATTCCCTAGTCTGGGGTGTCACTGTGGCTTCTTCCAGTCAGTTCTATGAAGAAAAGTAATCTTTCTGGGAAGGTAAAAATCCAACCTCTTGGTGTAGTTTACAGTGTTGGCTTTAGGACTTTCAGGTAGGTAAATGTGTAAGTCTGAAAGGATGAACTCAAGGGTCGACAAACATAGGTGGATGTAATGAGTACTGAGCCTAGTTGAGATTGTTACAGTCAACAAATTGTTTAAGATTTTGTCTTCCAGTAGGCCAAATATTGGCCTTTTCATGGGTCCTTTTGGGATAAGTGTATTGATCATTCTGAAGACTTCAGGAATTATTCTGATGAAGTAATACTGAGGTAATACGCTGATGAAGTAAATGAAAATTTATCCTCAAACTGTGAAAAATATTAGCTCAGCCTGTCCTACTTATAGCTGTAGTGCTGTTAATATGCTTACAGGCAGTTGCTTCAATCAGTCTTAGAGGTAATTGCAGTCAATAAATTCTAGTTACTAAGTTTAAGAGATTGTATAGTAAATAGTGTAGAACTATGCTTAGTGTTTACCTTAAGCTGTAGTACTTAAAAAAAAGAGTAGGGGAATGTACTGAAACTTTTCCACTCCTAAAGACCATCAGCAAGTTTATTGATTGTGGTTAGTCAAGCTGTTGTCCCATTATTATTGGCTATATGAGTCTTCTGTACTTATATGTAGCAAGATTAGGAGGTAAATTAGAAGTGAGGTGTGTGAGTGGAGAGGCTCTGTGTTGTTCCATGATGGTCAAACATTTCATACCTGTTGCTGCAGAGATGAAGATGATAATCTACACAAACTCTGCCTAGCAGAGTTAGAACTAAACCTTAGCTGGCTGGTATCAGCATGTTAGTGCCTAAGACTAACATGTAATAAGCATATTCACCAAATGGGACAGCACCCTTGTACATGTGGATACAGCATGTAGAAATAGCTAAAAGTTAGGCTTTTTCAAACCTGTTTACCTGTTTTGTTTTTGTAGGCTGCTTGCTAGCCTGGACACATGGGAAAAATCAAAAGCAAACATCATAATGTGTGGTGGCCATGCTCCTTCTTTCTGTTTTTTTTTTTTTTTAATTTATTTTGTTTTAGGTTATTTTTATGTATGGGTGCTCTGTTAACACATGAATTCCAAATGAAGGTTGGAACCGGTGACAGCTGTTTCATCAAGAGCTGCTTCATGTTTGTGAGGAACGGTGTTTGCTCTGCGGTCTCTTTAGAATGGGGCCTGACGTGCCTTGTGATGTGTTTATGCTGTGCCTAACATAATAGGATCCAGATCTTTGACTGGGGACATGGGCTATTGTGCCAAAAAAAAAAAAACACCAACCTAGCCCAAATGTTGGAAAAAGTGCCATCTTTTAAGGCCCCCAGAGATCAATAAACAACTCACTGCTGTCACTATATCAACCCTCTCCTTTAAAGGGATTTTAATTGAATCATGGAAACTTCAGACCTGCAAATGTGAGCACTTGTCTGTTAGGTATTCTGTCAGATACATTTTGCTGGTCATAGAGTACTGTTCATACTAGGGGATTTGGACCTCCAGTTTGGAGCTCTATTTAGAAACTATGCTGAGTTACTCTTTTAAAACCTCTTTACCTTCAACCTGGCATAAATGATTATTTTTTCAGTTTTAAATAGAAGAAAGTGTCCTGTTTTCCAGTAATCATGATTTGCTATCTTCCAGTTGAAAACTAGGTAAGCTGTTTGACTTGCTACTGAAGAAAGCTATTCTGTGTTATAATGCCATGCTCACAACTGGGATTTGAATTATTTACAGGTGGGATGGTACAAAGGACCTGGATTTTAGCCTTTTGCGTCCAGGAGGGAATTTATCTGACATAAAGGAGATAAACTAGTTTCAGCTCCAGTAATACTTAAAGCACTAGCTATTTTATAGCAGGAAGCAGTTTCTATGATAAAGGAATTAGCAAAATTCTGCTACAGCAGCTTCCCCAGTACAGGAGCCAATTTATCTGTCCAGAGGTTGATGTAATTATATGAGATTTCTGCTCCCCCTCTCAATGAGAGGCTGATACAGGAGAACACCTAATACAACTCTGATATGTGATAACATAAATGGGAAAAACAAATGCAAAGTCAAAACCATAGCTTCCCAGATAGCCTGTTTTGAATGTAGGCATGAAGATTTCAGGTGAAGATCTTAGGAATAGCTTTTTGTGAAGTGTGCAAGTCTGTACACATCAGACAGTCCTTTATATTACATAGGCGCCAATCAAAGTAATGTCCTATTGATGTGTTGAAACATAAATCCCATATGACAGATGGGGATCAATGGCAGAGAGGGATTAAGGATAGGATTCATCTCATTTAAGTTTAAATACCTTCAGAAGGTGATTCATTTGACCTACCTTAGGCATCTGTCTTGGTGTGAGATGGACTGCTGTCTGCAGGTGAGATGAACTGCTCTCTGGAACTATCTGTTCCATTCCAGTGACTCTAAGAACTCTTGGAGTACTGGATGAGACTTTGCCAGCCAATTTATAGATACCTGACAAGGGACACTGGAATTCTAAGTGATGTGTCCTTATGGGGAGCCTGTGGCAGTGCTGGGAATTGAGCCCAAGTTTTCTGGTTCCAAGTTAATGCAGCTAATCACAATATGTGTTTCTGCAGAATCTTACAGTGCAGAAGAAGCACTAAAAATAAACTTTGTATCTCAGAGTCTTAATAGCAGTGAAAAGTTTACTGTCAGCTCCACAGAAAGATGGGTATCTTATCAGTAAAATTGTAGATAAATGTCCTTTGTATTGGGAGTGACAGTATTTCATTTGCAGTTATGGGCAGTTTGAAGTCAGACTTGTCCAGTCAGTGCTGATGAAAGTAGGCTTCCCTGAAAGAAAATGCCTTATATTACTGTGAATCACAAGCGTTAAGAGATCTGATGTTTCCTGAAACCGGAATATGAAAGCTGAGATGGGGAGTGATAGTGGCTCAGCAGGCTTTGGATCTTGCCTGGAGCATGCAGGGAACCAATGAGGTCTGCACAAGTGGGGGCACCCTGGGCAAAGTGCAAGAATTCCTTCTCCTCTGGTCATCTTGTCAGTAAAGCTCCCAGTGGAGAGAAGAAAAGTAGCAGCTCAGGTGTTGCTTGTGTGTACTTTCCCTCTCTGAACCTGCAGTAATTTTTGCACCTGAATGAGCACAGTGCTTTTAGGGGTTAGCTTGGTTCTTCCTTGCTTGCCTCCCTGCACATACCCAACCCATCCTTTCCACCTTAACCTAATTCAAGGCTGTAGTTTTAGTGTAGTTTGTAAGTGAGATGAGATCATATTTTCTGAGCTGTAAGGCAAGATCTGTTTAAAAAGCTTTGTGTAGTTTATATATAGAAATCTTCTCAAATGATCCTGTCCCAGCTGTGAACCAGAACATCCTGGTAAAATGTGACCCTCTTTAATTCATGGCAGTGCATTTCTTTACATGGGAATATACTGTGATTTAAAGCTTCAGGATGTAAATATCAAGGGTTTTTTTTGTTTCAGTCGATTGCTGTGATAAAAAGAAGGGAATAAAATGTGCTATAATAAGCTAAAAGTAAAGCTTTTAGTAAAGTAAAGTCAGGAGTAAAATAGGATGTATGTTTTAAGCTTATGTAATTTCTGCCTCTAAAAATTGGAAATTGGCCACTGGTTTCATAGTACTGTGTACAGTAAAAATTGTATCTTCATGTTAGATCTAAAGTAAAGTTAAATCAGAATGGTCTATAGAAAGAAAAATCTGGTACTCTGAAAAATTATATTACAACAAAATGGTTGTCTTGTTCACACAGATCATGAGAATTTCTCATTCTGTTCCAGCCTCCTTTCAGCAGCTAAGCATGATGATTTTCTAGCTAAATGAACCTTTGTAAGCTAGACATAAACTATGTATAAATGCAGAACAGTATGTCTAAAACCTGTCATGCTGTCAGAGTACAACTGTTTTCTCTACAAATATGGAAATTGTCACTTATCTGCATTCTCTCCTTGCCCTATTTCTCCCCCATATGCTGATATTCACCCATGTGAAAGAGGCCAATTATAGTTTGGCCGTTGTATAAATAATGCAGAAATTGTCAGTGGCAGAGAAAAATTTATGTTAGAAGACTGAGGCATTGAATAAGGAAATTAAATAAAAGCATCTTTTAATGAGGGTAGTGATCTCTTTGTGTCAAAAAAGGTATTTAACCCCCCCCCCCCCCGCCCCCCCAACTTTTAGGAGTTATAATCCTTAATCTGAGGACTGTTTTTAATAATAAAATCCTGGTTCAATTTGCAGTCAGAATGTTTTGTTCTGCATTATTTTAGCTTTTGGCTTTTTTCCCCAGGCTCTCCTGGAAGCAGGCAATGGGTCTTTCCCCTTGGCAGGAGCTGGTGCTAAACAGCACCTGAACTGGAATGATACCCCAGGACCGTGTAGGGGCTCACAGGGAGAGGGTGTCTCTTCCCCCAGCTTTGCAGAAAATATTTGGAAAACACAGTGCAATCTGGGGTCAGGCTACCTTGAAAGTAAATTAATTAGGCTCATTAAAGGTGAAGTCACAAACTTCAGAGCAGCTGGGGTTGATTCTCAGTAGCTGCTGCTGGTGGAGCCAGAGCCTGTGCATGTGCTGGGGCACAGGCTGGTGCGGGGTTGCCGTGCACTTGGCCAGGCTAAATGCACATTGCCAGTGCGGCTGTCACTGGCCTGCGCTGCTGCACGCTGCTCAGGCCGCGATCCCAGGTGATGTACCGAGTTTGCTTCACTTCTTGTCTCCTTCCTCCAGCTGCTGTTACTCTTCAGTGTTATAGAGGCTGCTGTGGCCTTAAATTTAGTTGTATTTAAGCATCCACTCACAAGGTCTCTGTGATCTGACAGCAGCCTTCAGCAAAACTTGCTGGGCTGCAAGGCTGCTGGATCTGCAGTGCCTTGGGCTGAGGCATCAGCCCCAGAACCATGTGGGAGCCCTTGCTCTCCCTCATTTCCCATGGTGATGATTTTAATGTATCTAAAAAGGATAGTTACAGAAGGAGATAAAGAAATGCTCTCATCTTCTGTGAGTCTTAAAACAGGAGTAGTAAGGAGGTAAGCAAGTACCTCCTTTCTTTTTTCTTTTTTTTTTCATGTTGGTTTTTTGAGGAGCTTGCAGTTTTTTGATCAGGAAGCTGCAATTTTCCTCGTTAGCTTTCCTCTTTGATGATTGAGCTGTTTGTTTCCAGATGGCTCCTATGTATGCAGGGACAGGGACACATACTGCCCAATCTGTTCAGCTGCCGGCTGTGCATCAAACTGCCCAAGGTGCTGGACACGCTGACTCACTTGGAGCAGTTGGGCAGCCCCTCCTGTAGCAGTTACTCTGGTGCTTTAATTTCCAGATAGGAAGGGTTTGAAACAACTTCCTTGTGTGGAAAGGAGAGATTTCAAGGTTCAGAAACTGATAGGTAAAACTGCAGCCTCCTATCACCTTTCTAATGAAATTGAATTTATCAGTGTTTCTAAATGTGTCTGATGTACCAAAGCACTTTGAACTTTTTTCCAGGTGTTGGTTTTGGTAAGCTATTTCTCTTATCCATTCTGCTATAGCTGAGTTCTTAGTGTAATATCAGGTATGTTGGGTGAAGTATGTAAACAATTGTTTTTTTTCGCATTTGACAAAAGTATTCACCAGAGAACAAAGATGGTGTGTGAAAATTCAAAGTAAGCACCATGTGTTTACAGGTAGAATGTCAATCTTGCAGTGACCTTAAACACCACTTGCTTTTTTATTTTTGGAGCACCAAATACAATTCTTTGGTTGATTTTTTCTATGGCTGTTAGGATTTGAATTGACCAAACGGTTTCTGCACATTCCTCTTCCCTTACGTGTGCCCTTCTCTTCTGTGCTTTTTAAAACTGTGAGGGGAGAAGGATGGGAAATGTAATTAAAAACAGATACTGCAATAAGCTCTGCCTAGGAGGCAAACAACACTTGATGTACTGTAAAGGCTAAAGAGGTGACCTGTATATAATCAAAAAGTAACTGTCATTAATACAGTAGACAAGATGATTTGGTATCACCCTATTGAAACTATGTTTATGACTGATTTAATGAGTTAATCAACTGTTCTTCAGTTGTTAGAGTCTGGATTTCTGAATGTTTCTGTTGTATTTTCCCAGAAACCACAGTGGTGGTTGGGTAAGCCCTGAAGGTCCCATGGTAAGATGCTCATTCTGTGCAGTGCTACGTGCATGTGAATTACTGAGCATCTGGAAATCCCTCTGACATTGAAGTGATCTATACAAGTGAAAGTGTACTCCTAGCTAAAATAAAAACTTCTGAAATGGAAGCATGAGGTACCCCTAAAAAATGACTCCTGTATATAGATTTAATTTTTCCTGGAAGTTTTCTTGAAACCTTTCACCAGGTTATTTGCATAAGAGAAACATAGCATATCCGAGCTGAGAACCTCTTCAGACAACTCATTATTGAGATGTTGTCTGAGAATAGAATCATAGCATCATTTAGGTTCAAAAAGGTCCTTAAGATCATTGAGTCCAACCATTAAAGGTTGTGAAGGTGTACCAGGGAGATAAGGTGAATGTTATGAGATATTTCAAATAGCTTATGAAAAGTGCATCATTTTCTGGTAAGGTTTATTTGTATTGAGTTAGTTGTTTGTGTGTGGGGGATTGTTTAGTTTTTTGTGTATATGTGGTTTCTTTGGTTGTTTGGTTGGTTCCTCGCTCTCCTCCCAGCTCTTCCAAACATTTAAACAGTTACAGTTGCAGGGACTGCTTTAGTCAAAGCAATGCTATTGAACCCTAGGACTTCCTATTATGGTTAATCAGCAAACCTGAGGTCTTCTGAAACCTCAGTCAGGTTGTTATTGCAGCAAGATTTTGTCTTGAGACTTTTCTATGGTTTAAATTTTCCAATGTTTCTTTCCAAACTATCACTTAGAAATTGTTCTTACCTCTGCTGTATTACAGCAGTGTTTAAAAATATCTCTAAGTGTGTAAGTTCAGATGGCTATCACATCAGTGTCTGCAAAGGGAAGTATAAATCCCACATGGAAAACATGAGTGAATGATCTAAGCAATTCAGAGAAGGCTGGTTTTTTCAGACCCCTTAATGCTGAATGCTAATGAAATAAAGCTTTTAGAAAAAAAATTTCTAAGTAGCCTTATTTTTTGTTCAACAGCCAAAAACCAATCATTGCTCAAATAATTTTTGATGCTGAGTAAGTATTCATAAGTTCACTTTAGACATATCAGTCTTTGTCAAAATGAATAGTCATTTTTAATTCTGCATATTATAAAAAAGAATGTAACCCTGTGGATTGTTCTTGTCCATACTTGTGATGAACAGCATTGTACAAACTAGAGTTCATTAAAACTTCCAAATTCCAATTATGCAAGTAATAGGGTCTTAAGATTATCCTCATTGTGGAACAGAATGTCTTAATGCTTTCTGTTGACATCTTAACAAAAACCGGGTATACTAAAGTATAAGTAGTTCCTGTTTTATGAATGTCAAGATAGGGTGGTTTTTTCCTTTTTTTTCCTTTTAAAAAAAATATGTTGCCTTTATGACCTGATTTCATTGTAGCATTCATAGAAATGGACAATTGTTAGTGTTGAGTTGAGGGAAGGCTTCAAGTTGCAAGAGAATTTTGGGGTGATATAGAAACGTGACACAAGATATTTTTACATGGATAGTTTCCAGTACTGTTTTAGTTCTCAGTAGATGATATTTTTAGAAGAAAAAACGTCGGTTATGCTGACAATAGCAGTAGTCACACAATGTATAAGGAGTTCAAAGGTTGCTTTTTGCACCAAGAAGTAAAGCTGCCCAGGAGTTCCATTCCCTGGTAAAAGATAGTGACATATTATTCTGTTCAATTTTAGGTTGTGCTTCATTGCTTTTTAAATATATCTACTTGGGACATATGCCCAAACTCAGGATATGGTCAGTGTGCTACCACAATTATTTCATTGTTGAGGAGCGTTCTTTGCGAGAAAAGGACGTCTAGACAAATGCTACTGTGACAAACAGCTTGAAACTCACTACAGTAGATACTGAAAAAATTAATATAGTAAGAATGTTACAGTGTCAATATTACATATACTTAACAATTGTGCTGGTTTAAGCTGGCAGGTCTTGAAACACCACTCAGATGCCTTCTCACTTTCTTCCCCAGTAGAATGGGGAAAGAACTGGAGGGAAGGGCACAGGAAGTAAAATTCAGGGGTTGAGATGAAGGCATTTTGGTAGTACCAAAATAAAAGGTAAACCACTAATAATGATATAATATTTGAATATGCAAAGCAAATGATGCACAATGCAATTGCCATATGTGGTACCTAGTGACTGATGCCCATTCCAAGTGTCCAAGCCATGGGGCCAGCTTTCCTCTCAGTTTATATACTGAGCTTGCCATCACATGGTATGGAATATCTCAGTGGTCAGCTGGGGTCATCTGTTCTCTGTCTTTTCCCAGCTTCTAGTGGCCCCCAGCCTCCTTGCTTTGGGGTGGTGTGAGAAGCAGAAAAGGTCCTTAACTTCGTCCTGCTCAGACACGGCTGAAACATTAATCAATGTCTTCACAACATTATTTTCTGAAATTCAAAACACAGCACTATACCAGCTACTATAAAGAAAATCATGGCCAAAGCAAGGACATAATCTTATGTCCATTTTAAGCACATATGAGAGCCAATGCTTGAGATACCTCTCCTAGTTTTTGGGATGAAGGGCAAAATTATTACTGTTTAAGCAGGTCAGGATTTGTAAATGACCAGTTCCACCAGCAGTGCCCAGCTTGAAGCACATTTGGAAGTGTCTTGTTTTCAGCAGGTGCTGGGCACGCATGCTGCTAAAATCAGACTTAATTCATGCTTGGCCCAAAGGCAAATTTTATTCATCTGTGAGAGAAACTATGAGATAGAGGCACTTTGGCCACATGGCTGATATGGCTGTGGAGAACACTGCCTGATTGAAAGCCTGATCCTGTGTTGTAGGCCTGTCTTCCCAGTCCGGGATCTTCTGGGTACTGGTCAGATGCCTTCCACATAAGATCTTTGAGAGGAGCATAGCTGTACTGTGTAATGTGATTACTAGGTAAGCCACACTTTTCTAGACCAGTCCAGTAGCTTTTAGCATTTTTTGAGAGTAGTGGGTTTCTGCTTATTCCCTATCACAGAACACTGTTGAATAAAGGTGAATAACATGTTCATAATACGTGCTTTGCACTCAGGCTGCCTATGTCTTCTGACCTTGCAAATTTGTCTTCTTTCATACTTGCGGTTTATTTTTTACTCCAGTTAGTATTTAGTACAGAGTCTCATGTATAATACTTTGGTTCTGCAAACCTGAATGAATTTTCATGTTTCCTCAGGAACAAATGAAACACTAAGTGCATGGTGGCATAGGATGTTACTAAGAGATTTCTGTTGAGTACCTTTCAGTGCCCTGCTGTTTATATGATCACTTAATGGGATCCAGAGAGACCAGTCATTAAGCATTTTTTTCTTAAGGTCTTGGAGGCAAGATACCTGCTGGCACATCCAAGCAGATTTCTGAAAACTGTACAAAATCTCAGCAGAAGTCTCTTGCTGATGCTTTACTTCTTAATCTAACTGCATTTATGGTACTGTGTGTCCCACATATATAAGTAATGATGTTGCTTCTTCAGCTAAGTTGAATGTGCACACACAACTGTGGAGGTTTGTGTGCAGTATGCATTGGTGCTGTGCAGCTTGCACACCTCTGCCAATTAGGATGTTTCTAGCCTGGCATGGTTGTGTTTTTCCTGGCCTTGGGCATGTCTTTGCTATTCTTAGGAGCTTGGACATTGCCTCATATTCTGTCATAGTGTGTTTGTGGGATAAAGTTTGGGGATGCTAAATGTCATTTAGCTAGGATACTTTGGCAGTGACCTTGAGGTATTGTCTTGGGCAGCTACACTGAGCATTTGAGCATTATGCATGCAAACAGCCTCTCCAGTTCTTCAGAGTGAAGGTTTGATTATAAACTTTCTGTGGAATGACAGTCTTGAGGGTGAGTATGAAAATATATGAATGCAAATATGTGTGCAAATCCTGGGTGTTTTATATCCTTAGGGATAGTGTGAACGTGCAGCTGTTTTCTTCGAGCTACCTATATTAGCTGTCCATCAGTTAAATTAGAATAAAAAAGGCTGGAATGGAGAATAAAAAAGCTTTAGAGGTGCTAGATTAATTATTTTGTGCAGACAAGATGTTCTTTTAATAAAATACAATAAAATGACATGTAAGGAAGTAACCACATGCCTACAAACTGATGATTGTAATGCCAGTGTCTAGCAGCAATAAAACAAATAAGCCTATAAAGAGTTACCCCATCACCTGAATTGTTTTTCCAAACACAGATTTCCAAGCATTTCACATCAGCATGTGCTGAAGTCTTTTTTTTGACAACTCTGTGGGTGGAACTTTGGGTATGGAGGGTTAGATTTCAAAGACAAGAATGCTGGAAAATTCTGGGCAATAACTGTATAACAAACTCATTCTCTATCTGTTCCTGGAAAAGAGATAGGTTCTTAGGCTTTTGTTCCTAGTGGCAGCAAGCACATTTCATAAAACAACTCCAAAGATTTAAGTGACAACTTCCATTAATAGTGAAAACTTTAAATTAATAATTCATAATAGCTGAAGAAAACAAAACTCCAATCAAACAGCCAACATTTTCTGAGATTTTTTTTACCTCCCCCTGATAGTACTCTGGTCCATAAGTACATAGCAATGGCTACTAAAGGACATTGGTTTTCAGCAATCAAATAGTAAAATATTTGGACAGTTAATGGCTGAAGGGTTTTTGTTTGTTTAACCTTGTGCTCAGGTTACTTAGTCTAGTCTAGTATCCTCAAAGAATCTTCAACACTGTGATTCTGGAAAATCATATTTATTTTGCCATTATGCAAGATAATTTTTAATACTTTATTTTGCACAAGAACCCTAATGCCATGTACAAGTTGGGCACCTCAGATTTTCCAAAAGCTGGAATGGTAGCTCTTCAATGTTGCAAGATGCTGTAAAGGTATTTTTTGCATGGTGCTACCACCTAGCTCCTGTGTTTAGGCAGCCTGCAAGCATTCTCAAGGACTTGGGTTTCAGCAGCTCCAAGCCCTCTTCTGAAAATAAGTGTGCATATATCATTCCCATAAAGATACCTCTGTCTGCTTCCTTTCCCTTAAAAAGGGCAAATATATTGGTAAATATTCCTCATATAGTGATTGGTTCCTTCAAATCCATCCTCTCTCTGAAGGGGTTCAGAATGAAGTTAATTGGCTATTCAGTCTTGTTCTTAGGATTGTTCCTTTATTTTTTTCTGGTTTTAAGATCCTGAATAAAATACATAAATGGTCACTGTTTCTTTGGTTATTAATTAAAATGGAAAAAAGGTTTTTGCTTCCTCATCTGACCATGTTTATGGAGTAAATATATTGCCTACGGTTGACAACTGCAGATGCTCAAAACCTACCCCTGGTATACCCTCAGGAGATAGGTAAATGAATCTTAATGTGTGTGTTCCAAAAGTGTGTCTTGAAGCAGTTTTAATGAGGAAATCAAAAGTTCTTAGTGTAGAAGACTGAGCAAGCAAAACAAACAACAAAAAAAATCTGTTTTGCGTGTTTTTTCCTGTAAAGAATAAACCTCACTAGAAGCATCTCTAAGACTTGGCAGTTTCAGCATGTAGATCAAAGGAGAGAGCTGTCAGAATTATTGAAGAATGCCAAAGTAAATTGAAGTGGGATTTAAGATGAACTTTTGGAATTGCAGTGTGAATGAGAAATGGTTGGGTTAAATCTATTTCCTGTTTCCCTTCAGAAGAAAAAAGGCATTATAGGTCTATATTTATTTTAATAAAGCTTGGACGCTTTAGACAATGTAAGTCTATCAAATAGTATAAAAAATGGTAAAACTGTGGAATATCATAACTTAGCAGTCAGTTTTGGTGAAATGTTGTTTCTTGTTGTGTTGCTCATAATTTGAGATGTTTGGTATCTGGCTTTGCTGTCTAGTTTTTATGAGCTACTCAAATGCTACAGATTTAATGAGTCTCTCTAGGCCATGCATTAAAAAGAAGTCTTTCTAATGTGTCCACAAACTTGCATGACATGAAAGAAGTAAAAAAAGTGTTCAGAACACTCATAATAATGCAAGTTCACAAGTTTCTAAAAGCAGAATATAGCACTGTTGTATCACTGAGTTTCTGAAAAGTTCCGTTTAACATGATTTCAACTTCCCACCTCAGTTTCTTACTCTTAAGAACTTGTTCTGAGCAGTTTCTTTCCAAGAAAACTTTGCAAAAACAGGTCAATATAGGGAATAGAGTTAGTGTAAAGATTTTAGGAATTTAGAAATTAATGTCAGTGGTATGTATTTAATCAAATTAATAGCATTTTCATCTGGTTTTGTGAACTGCTTAAGTGGGACATACAAGTCAGTCTCTCTAAGAACTAGTTGAGAAGATTTGAAGTAATGCATATAAAATAATGATCCTTCTATAACAACGTCTAGCAAGTCAAATGTAGTTTCCCACCTTGTATTTTGTGTGTTGCTTCATGGTAACAAAACAATGTTATTCAAATGCTATAGTAGAAAGGAAAACTGGAAATGGTTGTTGCAGACAAATCTGAAACACTTCAAGAGGGAGGGATAAAGTTGTTAAGTAAGTATGCTGTTAGTTTATGGCATTGCTTAGCAGGATGTTGTAGTTTTTTGAGCTGAGTGAAAAGCAGTATTACACATAAACAGATAAAGGACCCCTGAGCCTGAGGAGCAGAAGTTCAGAGTGTAGATGTTCTGGAGTGGCACCTGAACCAGCCCTGGTGCTTCTCACAGCTATGGGAAAGTGCAGGCCTGGAGAACAGGATACAATGGCTGTGTCATGGTGAGTGAGGAGGTCTGCACATGATGTGGCAACGAGGAGCACATCTTTGCCTGAGGGTACCACTCAGCAGGGGTGTAAAAGCTGTAATGCTGCAAGACTTATTATGCAGAAATGTAGGCGGAGTGAAGAAGTTAGTACTGAAACAAGGGGTTTTTTCAGCATTAGTACCTATATAGATTTAAAAAAATCCTGATATAGCCTTAAATTTTGGGTTTTGTGGTCTGACATATTTATAAGGTGATTTGGAATTTGACATCTTCTGGTTTTGTCTTTGGGAAGAACAACTTCAACTGACTTATCCAAACAGCATTTGTAGTCTCTCTGGGACTTAGATGGATAGTTTAAACAATTTTAAAATATGTATTCTTGTATAACAAATGTAGAAATATACCTACATTCATTACATTGGTTTTTTAATTATAACTATTCACCTATTGGTCATTATTGATGTATTCCTCCTTGCTTCTAGAAGTTGGTGTGTAGGACCACATGTTGAGCATCATGGAGAAAGTCCAACTGATTTTTCATTAATTCCTTAGCTACTTTAAGGATTTTTATCATAGTATTCAAGAAACATAAATTAGACCTCAAATATGAAACTGGCAGAAAATTTTATTTTACAGATTAATTTTAATATTTGTGTGGTTTTTTTATTTGAGAACCAGAAACTCAATTACATGGTGAAAAGTCATGTACACAGTCATGATTCATGGAGTTTTAAGTCCTTTGGGGGAAAAAGACCCCAACTAAATATTACAATTGCTGTGCTGTAGTTTGAATGTGAAACATACATAGAATAGTTTCATTTATAAGTGCAGGAATAGAGTTATAACTGATGCTTTTGCTAACCCAAAATATAAGTGCAAGGAAGAAAACCAAATTGATTTTTCAGACTAGCCAGCTGCTCTTTCTGCCCATTGCTCCAGTGGCATACAACTCGGGGCTATATGACTGAAATACGTCACAAGAGGGTTTCAGCTGCAGCAAGTTCAATTAATAGGTGTCACTGGGTTGGTGTTTGCTCCCACAACTGCATATAAATCTGTTTGTGATTCTAATGCTCAGTAATGTCTTCATGGTTTTGTGACTGCCACCTACATTCTGGCAAACTGCAAAAAGTGTTGCATCTGGGCACATAAAAGAGAGTACTACCTGATTTGTTTTTCTTGATGTGATAGGGTCTAATTGAATAGCAACTCCTAGCAATTTTATACTGACTTATACAGTGATTGCTTTTTTAAGTGAAAGTGCTATCCAGTTGTTCTGGTAGGTTTGTGTATAAAACTGAGATTGGGCTCTAGATACTTGGGATTTTGAATTTGGAAATCTTTGCTGTGAATTCTTGGTGAGTGAAAGTTGAAGTAGTTATTTTAGTAGGAAAGTTATTTTAATATGAATAAGCTCATTAATTAGTATACTATTAGTAATAATTTGGAAGTATTTCTAAAAAATGTGTCCAGCAAGACTGATTTTGCTTACTTTGCTCCATGAACTCAATGGCAAAGCAGCAAACCATGTCCAGAGTGTGGAAGCTATTAAAATAGGTAACACACACCAAAATAGGTTATAGCCACTCTTAGTTTTCATATATTGATTGTCTCAGGATCTGATGGCACCTTGGCACAGCAGCGAGCCCTGGGTATGGGAGCTGCACATCCCATTTCTCCTCCCTGCAGCTGCCCAAACAGTGTGTAGAGGGAGCCTGTCCATGTTCTTCAGGTGATGGTACCAACCCGGAGGCAGATGCCATTAATGGAGATGAGAAGTTGTAGGGAAGAGGTGAAATGCCTGGTCAAAGGTGTTACAGCTTGGAGAGAGTGAATGTGAGTCAGGGAAATAGGAAGGAAGAGTGATCTGGGGGCAGGTGATGGAAAGGAAGGGATTGAGGCCCTCCTCTGCTTCATTTACTACAGACTTTCCTATTCCTGCAGTAAATGAAGCTGGAATTCTACTGGCAGTCTTCTTCACTACATAACTTAAATTAATCCCCAGAGCATTCTGTGCACTAAATGATGCAGGATCCTGTGGAGAAAAATAGTGGAGCTTTAAAGACTGTATTGCACTAGGGGGTCAGGTTAGCTTTGTGCTTTCTTACTTCTGGCTTCTCTTAACTTCAGAGTGCTTATCTTAGCAACCATAGCATTATTTTAATCTAAGTTTGAGGGTGGGGGGGAAGAAGGATTAGGGTCCAAGAGGATTGTGATAGATATCAACAAATTACATGCACAATTGTAGAGCATGCAGGAAATATTCAACTGGATGTATTCCCATGGAGGTACAACTTTTCCTGACCTCATTGTGTCATTGATTTGAGTTAACAGTTTTCCTACTGCTTAATAATTTTTATTTTCAAAATACTATGAAAAGATGTATAGACAGAAATCTAGGAAGGGGTTTTCTTAAAGGAGGACTCATAGAAGGTAGATACCTACAAAATAGCTGATAGAGTTGCCAGGAAAATTATTTACAAATCCTAGCACATCTCTTCAATAGTCTTATCTTTCTTATGTAAACAGTCGTTGCTTCCATGTGTGCTGACCCACCTAGCAGACTCAAAGCGAGGGCTCTTTGTGAATTATTTAATAGTTGGATTACAAATATTAATCATAATGAGGACTGAAGCATTTTCTTAGAACACTTTTTGAATCTATAGCTTTGTTTGCAAGTCTCTTAATGCAGTCTGGGACTGTAACTAATAGATGTGCGTGAAGAAAAACATTTCACTCTGCAGCCTTTTCCACCCACATCTTCAGGGTTGCCAGAAATCCTATCTGTCAGCTGAAATGATGTTAAAGTTCTGCACAGCTCTAATCCAAATTTGACAGAGAATAGGATTAGCAGAAGCTGTTCAAATGTGATAAAATAAATGAATAAAAATGAGTTGAAGAGGAAAGCATGATATTAGTGGAACATGACCCAATTATATATGTAAAAAATACACTCAACAAAATAGGTCAGAAGTATTGACTAGACACATTTACATACTGTTTTGGATGTGGAGTCTCTGTGTAGCCATAATAGTATTATATAAGAATTTGATATCTATGTATATTTATCTATTATTAACTCCCAAAAATGTTTGTAATTGAACTGAGACACTGGAATCTGACTATTTTCTAGAACATGAAACTACATAAGCCAGGATTTCAGGCTCCTGCATCGATGCAGACTTCATATTGCTTCTTTTTTATCTTTTACAACTCTTGACAATAAAAAATGAATAGGTAATTTATATAAATTGAGAAAATGAATTTATTAATAGTAAACTACCTAAAGTGCAACCAAAAGAAGAATAAAGTTAATTATTTCAATAATAAATTTCCCCAGAAGCAAGCTTCAAGAGTAATTCCAGATTAATAACACAAAGTAGGCAGAGCTTCCTAAACAATAATGTAACTCTTTACTCTCAGATTTTATTGTGCATAATTTTTGTATTGAGAAAATGTTAATTTAGGTTGCTAAATTAAAGAGGCAATATGCACATCTTAAAATTTGAAGCTGTTATCCAGTTCTGGAAATATTAGGAAATACTACAGTTGACTCTTCTCTTTCTCTAATGATAATAAAAGAAATACTGGTCTAAAAAGAAATGATGTTCAGATCAAATGTAGCTGTTTATTTTTGGTTCCCTTATTTGGGAACCTTATTATTTGTATATTTGGTTCTGTTATCATATGAGTGACTCACCTCTATATGTTGAGTAGAAAAGTCTAATTTTTGTAAAATTAAAATGTCTTAATATATTTTTAGGTAACCAGAACTACTACCATTAATTGAAGAACATAGTAAATTAGAAATTTATAGGGCTTTTTTTTGGATTTGTTTCAAAATCTGTTCTTACTTTCTTTGTCCTATAAATACAAGTAGTCTGAAGATCGGTGTCTTTAAAATAGCCATCGAACTTAAAGTCAGAATTAGTTGAACACGCAAGTGACCTTTTAGTGTATAGTGAAGCTAGTTGAAAATGATCTTTAAATCCTGCTTTATCTTTCTTTAGCTTAAGAAAGCTCACAATTAGAGGCTGGGTTAACTCTTCCCTCAAGAAGGGTGAGTGCAGACAAGACAGCAGAGAGGGTGAGAACAGCAGTAAGAAGGAAATTTATTCTGTCAGTCTGCTGAAAACTGAGCAACTGAGCATGAATTGCTGTTTTGTAGATAATTCTTAGTTTATTGTACAGAGGTTTAAAATATTAGTACTAGATAATTCTTGTTTTCTAAACAAATCAAAAAGAACTTGCAATACAGAAGAAGAAATGCTCTCTAGTTTTATGGGTGACTATTCAGAATAACTAGCTATACCTGAAAAATCAGACTTATACGTTAAAATAGGTTTTTATAGCTTAATTCTGAATTGGTGTAGTTGAAAGTACTTTACCCAATAGTACAACTCTATAGGAATTCATTTTCCTATCCACTGGAAATCCAGAGGCTGATAATGAGGGGTCTTTTTCTCGTGTGAATTTAGTCAGCTGTAGAGAATTCTAGCAGGTAGGTGCCATATGGTTTGACTGTTATTAGACATCACACCAAATATATGAAATGGACATTTTGAATTTACTTCCCCCAGCTATGCCAGGATTGGTATGTATTTGTCCAGTGGCAGAATTTGTCTCCCAAAAGGTAATGAGCTGTGTACTATACTGTGTTTTTTTCTATGAATGTATCTAGCAGGACGTGTCCTCCACCAAAGCAGAGGGAGTACCAACCTACAATATCTCAGTTTATGCTGCTGTCGACCTGTCCCTCCTCCCTTTTTCCCATGACATAGTGGTTCTGCCCCCACTTATGCCATTTCTTGCTCTTGTAGGAGCAGATGGTAAGTCAGTTCAAGGAACTGAGCCAACAGAAAGTGGATCTAGGAGAAGAACAATAGTAATTATTTTAGCTGGCTGATGGAGGTGCTCAAAACCTACTAATTTAAGCATGAGTGCCAGTGCAAAAGAAGAAGCATGATGGTCTGGACAAGGCATGGAGAGGGGAAAGAGGCTGGGAGCCTCATTTAGATGCTAGCTTTCTTAGTTAGTTAAGTACTAACTTTCTGGACGAGTTGAGGGGCTAAAAGCAGTCAGGATTGATTTTCTGTGCTAGGTGGTTGGGGAGGGAAGGGAGAAAATTGTTTCTTCTTGTTGCCAGTCTACATTTAACTGTTTCTGCTAGAACAGAGTGTGCTTATTCTTTCCTTGCTAAATCCTGCCTGTCAAATGGGTTGATTTGGTACTTGTCTTGAAGGAAGTACTTTGCATTACATTTGTGATATCATGCTTTCCCAGTTTGGCATTCCCAAATATCTTCCCCTGCATTACTGCATCTGTAAAGAATCTTGACTGTTTTTTTGGTGGTGGTGTTTTTTTTGTTCTTTTGGGCTTTTTTTTTTTTGGGGGGGGGGGCTTGTTTAGCCATTCTTCCCAGTGCAGTACATAATAAATTATTACATCAGTACATTCATATGTAGAAGTACAGATAATCTAATATTCCCTTCTGTTGTGTATCCTGAGCATTACTGGTCCAGGTGTTAATGTAGGGTACAAGGGAACTGAGCCCTTGATGGTGCAAAATGCTAATTTGTAAGGAAGCTCCAGGTGTTATGCCTTCATAGAGTTCCATTTAAACCAAACTGCATAATCAATAGCGGGGAGGAAAAGAGGAAGATCTTGCCTGTGCACTCTCAAATGTAACTTCATAATGTTTCTGATTTCAGGTGACTAATAATGAGTGTGCTCACAGAGCATAAAGGGCCAAAATCACTTCTGTCTGCTGGTCACTCATTTGCTTCAGTGGGAGTTAGGTGGGAACTGGGACTCTTGGCTTTGGTCCAATGCAGAACAGAAGAAATGGGATGGATAAATAGCTTTTTATCAAAAAAAAATACAGTTTCCAGTCTTTGTTCTCAGAGAAAAAGCCTTGTATAGGACATGCATTTATTTTTACCTTGTTATTGAAATATTAAATGTTTGTTCTGCTAGGCACACTGACAGCATTTAGTGACCTTCTTAGCAGAAGCTAAGCTGTCTGTGTTTTAGTTGGACTTGAAATACAGCTCATGAATGATTGTTAGTGGACAGGCTTAAAATCAATGGAAGTTGGGTTTCTGGAGGACTTTTGCATCAGAGCCTTAAAGTTTAGCAGTTAACACTTCCTAATCATTGCATTTATGTTGCATGTGCCCCTTACCAGTGGGATCAGGACCTTCTTTGTACTTGGCCCTCTGTGTTTAGATCTCTGTTTTATTAGTCAGGATGTTGGAAAAGGTGCAATTCCAAATTGTGTTAGTGGTTGACCCCATCTTTTTGGGAACTTGCCATGACAAGTCCCAAAAGACTTGTAATGCTTCTCAGTTACCTTGAGAAGGTAACTGAGAAGCAGAAGGCATAGAAGAGGGACCTGAGTAAGGTTACAGGGGAATGAGTAATTCTAAATTACTCAGTAAGATTGTTTGTTTTTTTTTCCCTTTGGACAGGGGAAGTACAGAAATTTTGTTTCTAGTGATGACACTAGAAGTCATTTTTGAAACTACTGAACTGGATCAACATACCTGCTTTTTACACTTGGGAAAATTGTAATTTATAGATCTCATCATGGATATCCCAAAATAATTGGGCATTCTTTATAATGATGGGTTGCACTTAGAGTTTTATTTGTAATTTTTATATGACATCTGAGAACATGATAAACACTGTAGTCTTCACACCCCAGCTTCAATGTGTGACCTCTTCTCTCCATCCAGGTCATGAGATGTCAACTCCTGTGAGAGTCAGATCCATTGGTAAATGTGGTTTTGTATTTGAGTGAGACACTCAAGATCTATTGCTGCTTATTTAATTCTTCTTAAACTGGGATTTTGAAAGTTATCTACTGAATTCCTTGCAGGGCTGCAAACAGACTTCTTGCTTAAAAAAATTTCCACTTATCTGAGTGTTGAAAGGATTTAACAAATACAGTGTCATAAACCTTGCAAATACTGATCAGGGCAAGCAAGTGCTATTATCCATGATTTAACAGATGGCTAATCTTAGAATATGTGCTTGTTTCATCTTTACTAGCACTACAGACAGATTTGGTAGTGTTGAGTAACTCCTGCCTGCTGAAACTGGGGATGGGGCTCCCATCTTCAGCAGCTATTCATCTGAAGCCAAAGTTTAACTGTTGAACTTCTCCCTTCACTATCATTCATACTAAAATTTACAGTGAGGGGCTTCACTATTCCACAGTCTTCTAAAAAAATCTTGAATTACTGAATAAAGACTATTAAAGTTTTTCTGCAGTGATTTATTTATGATTATGATTATTATTTTTAGGTGTTCTTGAAACTTTTAAAACCTCACAGATCCAAAGAAGATCCTCTGACTTAAAAAAAAAGTCTCCCAGTAATTTATTAAACTAAACTGCTATTTTCATTCAGGCAAACCCCTTGTGTTCTCTAAGATAAACTTTGATAATGTTGCCTATCAAAAGCTGTGACAGACCTACTGGATGCCTGGCATTGAAAGAATTATGTTAAATGAAATCTAAATCATGTTTCTAAATCATGTAACAGGAAAATAGGAATAGGAGCACCTTTTGAGGAAGAGCCATTTGAGGTATTCCCCAGTCTTGCTTATTTTTTTACATAGGTTGTTTTCCTGTTCTATTAAAGATGTAGGTACAGCTTGATGTTTAGAGTTGGAAAGAGGGGAGAACAGGAATGTGCCTTTAGCATGTGTGGAGTGGTGGTATTTTTTTGGGGTTTGTTTTTCTTTTGTGTGTTCAGCCCCCACTAGTAAGCATTTTGATGCTGAATGTTTCTTCCCCATCATGGAGGAAATATAAAAACCTGGAGGGGTAAAAAGAAGGTAATTGTCTTTGTAAAGCTGAAAAGCTACTGTGTGATGTCATGTAGGCCAAGGCATGGGAGAGAATTGAAAAGTGATTGTGACTTTGCTTAGTCTGTATAGCTTGTGGTGTTTTGCTGCTCTTACAGTGCCTTTTATCTCGTAGATCGTTTGACTGAATGCCTGTGTTGAGTGTGATTCCTAATAGAAAGCACCGAGTGTTTATCTTGCACTGTTTGGACAGTGAACCTCAGAAAACTGGTGAGAACTGGTGGCAGTGATCAATTTATGACTAGGATCCTTCTTTATTTCATATTTTGGTAAACAGAAAGTGTTGACATTATTGAAGATCTCCCCCTTTAGACATGGGAGGGAACATGAGCTGCAAATCAAGCTGAAGCTGGTTGTGCTTATGCAAGAGCACAGTTTTTTACCCAGTGATGAAATGGTGGTGACTTGTGGGCTGGACAGACACCTCCTCATCATACCAAGTGCCCTGGCAGTGAGTGCCTCCACAGGAGGCCAATTCGTCTTCGCCTTGAGAGGGAAACATGCACAGGCAGCAGAAGACTTGGTGTCCAAGTACTGCTTGGATGCTATTCCAGGAACTTATACCTTGTGTACTTAGTGATTGTTAAAAAAAAATCATTTCACTAATGTTTTAAAATTTATGATACATTTTTAAGAATACTTTAGTATGCAGAAATTATTAAAGTTAAAACCTCCTTCCCTGTCCATAGCCTGTTTATTCATGTTTGCAGCAGTACCAGGCTTAGAGAGTACACTTTAACATTTGGAAGTATGCATGGAATTTTCAAACAGCCTTATTGTTTTATATCCTCTAATTCCTTTTTTTTACTTTTCATTATGTCATTTCTATCTTGTTCATTGGTAAAATGGGTTTGTTACAGCATCATTAAGAAAGATATTATTAATGCTGCTTGTTTAAACATTTTGTTCTACTGCCACTTGGCCAAAACAGATTGTAGGAAGAAATACTGATTAGAAATGTCTAATCACTATCCCTACTTCTGCCTTCTGTCATAGGGAAGATGGAGATCAAGCAAAAACAGAGTGATGTCTTTACTGCCTTTGGAGCCCTAGGAGGTTTGGTTACAAGGTTCCACTGAAGAAATGGGTGGTGTTATACCTGGTATCAGTTATCAGCACTTACTACATGTTAAACTTGACTGAAAGCTAATTTATGCACAGTGATAGTTGGGCTCAGAGAGTGGATTTTAGCTCAAAGAGTGATGGTTAAAATTTTAATAGACCAGTGGTTCTGCTCATTTGGCCTGCTGGTGGCATTTACTCATGGTGACTATAACATCTGGTGCTAAGTATTGTTTAAGCGTGTGTGTGTATTTGATTTGAATTACAAAGAATCAGCACTGTAGCTTCTGAGGTCTGTAGCTCCACTGGAAACTTTTGGGGCTTTTTATAAATGCAAAATTGCTCACCTTTGGATCAGATTGAAGTGGGGTCTGTGCTATTCAAGGCTAAAAGAGCAGCAGCTTTCCTCAAAAACCAGCTTCTCTGAATGAAGAAGATCACAGAGAATTTCATAGTCATTTCCATACAAAGAGGGAATGCCTGAACAGCCCCAGAGTGTGTACCAAAAACTGTGCAACCAGTGCTGTAACTGAAGGAAAGTGGTAGAATGACCCTACTTCAGACAGCAGTTACCAGGCTCAGTGTGGCTGCTGATGTCTCCAGCAGTGCTACCCCCTCAGGGTGAAAATCCTTGGAATGGGATGGCTGCTGTTTCAAATATAACATGGTTTGCAGATAGGTTACCAATACTGTGTATGCTTGTAAGACTGCAGTTTCATTCTCTCAGGTTTTCAGTACAGCCTTGAAGAATGGTTATGGTCTGTTGGTTAATAAATCCTCAGACAGAGCTAGTATTTAACTCCTTCTTGAAGTCATATGAGTCAGAGCAATTCTGGGCTATGCTTGGAGTCCCTTGAATATTCTCTCTGTGAAAGGAAAGAGTGAGACAGTCTCCTCTCAGATGATCTCTGAGATTGTAATGTGAATGGTAAGGAGGGTTGCTAAAGTTTCACCTGGTGAAACTATGATTTGTTTAATGAAAATTCTTGATCAAGAAGGTCATGTTGGTGATCACTCAAACTTTCATTTTAAAAAAGCAAATTATAAATAAAAACCTTTGCAATTACTTTGTTTTAAAATCAAAACTGATGTATTTGAGGTAAATGAATGTTTTTGTGGCAGCATAAATTAGCTTTTACTCTTAAGCTTGAGTTGTCTTACAGTGTCAGTTAAAATAATTTTGTAAGTTACAGTTTAAGTATTATATCAACATTTAAAAAGCACAAGAATTAGTTTTGGTGCAAAACTTTTATGCTGCTACTGACATGTTTTAGGATCCATCTTATTTTATGATTTTAACTTTCTATTTGAAATCTTGCATTTTTAAGAAAGTTACTGATGAAAATAATCTTCTGACAATATTGGTTCATCTGGCTTTTATTTCTAGGTGAGTGTTTGAAAATTGCAATCAACTTGTTTAAATAGAATAAAGCCCCACAAAACCAAAGACTAAACAAACAAAAAAAGTAAACAAGAAAAAAAAAACCACAAAAAAAAAACAACCTCAAGAAAAACCAACCCAAAGAAAACACTTCAAAAACAGAGATCAGCAGGATATTAATATCTGGATGGTAAGCAATCAACTTGAAGTAACAAATGCACCAGAGAGCTCCTTTATGGCAGGGAAGACAATCCTGCAACAAAACACTTGATATGCGCACCCCACAATGCTACCCAAAATGTGTTATAAGATCTAAACATCTTTTCTACTCTTTCTGCCCCAGACTAATTTTAATTTGGAAAGCATAATAAAGTAGCAGAATAATTAAAACTTACAGTACAAAAGATGAAGCAATGCAGAATTCTAGATTAGTTCCAGTTGTTCCAATTTCAACATCAATAACTCAGAATAACGGTTCTAAAGATGAAGTATGTCCTCTGAAAATCATATTTGAATTATCCAATGAGACATTGAACTAGAGATAATTCTGGTTACTGTGTTTCAGTAGGGTTCAGCATGCTAATGCTGAACCCTACTGAAACCCTACTGGTTTGTAACAGGATGCCAGAGCAGGTATAGTGATGCTGAGGTGCCTGTTCAGCTGCTTGCATGTACAGTCACGTTTGGGTTTTTCCCTTATTAGACAAAAAGTTTTTATTCATGAGTTTATACCAATCAAGAAATAGATTTTAAATCAATTACTCCATCTACAGAATTGGTTGTAATTATGAAGAACATTAATCAACAGTTCTGATCTTTCTGATTAGTAATTTCTAATCATAAGCAAAGAAGAAAACACAATTGTATTGTAAATAAAAGTAATTGAACTCCGTACTCTGGATTGTGTTCAAATGTTGCCAAGGCGCAGTCAGTATGGCCTAGGCTGGTTGGTCAGAGGTGTAAACAATACCTTGGTTTGCCCAGGTTTTAAATGAACTAGGCATATAGGGGTGTCTCTCAATCAGCCCACCTGTTTGTGCTACTTTATTATTATCTAGTCTTCCATGTTGTATGGTCAGCACCAAAATAATCTCCCGCATGTATTTGAGCAGATTTCTTGCTTTTTTGCATTTATTGTTTCTTCCAACAAAACCTAAAACCACCTGAAAAAAACCCAGCAATCAAACCAAGCCCTAAACTTTGTCTTCTCTAGTTCACATATCTAGTTGGAGTCACTTTGGTCTCACCTTTCTCCCCCTTTGTAGTAAGTTTGCCTTCCCTGACCTGGGGCAAGGAGAAAAAAAGTCTTTTTTGATATGTTGGTAGACTTGCTGAAAAGTATATCCAGAGAATAATTTGACTTACCTCTAGTTAAAATAACCGCTCTTCTTAGTTTTGTTGTCACATTAAATGTTGTCACATTAAAACATGGTTGTAAAATAACACAGTGAGGCCCTTACAAAGATAGTGACATTCACCAAAGTCAGAACAAGTTGGTAAACAACATCCATGTCTTGACCAACACAAGCATCAGAGTGCTTGGGGTAAACAAATGTCAGTATGCCTAACAAATTTGATCACAGTCTATGTGCATGGCATATTTTGGGATATTGTAGGGCAATTTTGTTAACTACCTTGGATGATCCCCTTCACTGAGTTTAGACAGAAGGGGAATATGCATGGTCAGTGCTATGTAAAAGCCTTGATACTCAGTTACAGTGCTTCATAACTAAACTTACTTTGTAGCGGTAAAATTATCTCAGATGTATAGTTTGATTTGGCATAAAAATGAAGTTATGTTTCTTTTTTAAAAGGATGTGTTACTGTGTAAGTTGAATCTTCTCTTCCCCTCAGTCTTTTATATAAACACTATTTCCTTAGCACTTTACCTAGTGCTCTTCAGGTTCAAAACCCTTTACACAAATTATTGTAATTAGTTCCCACATTTCCTCTGAGAGAGGTAAGTAAATATCATTATCCTCCTTTTTACAGATGGGGACTCTCATCTGGAGAGGTTAAGTAACTTGCCTAAGGCCACAAGGGGGAATATTGTCATAGCTAGTCCTGAAAACTCAAGAGCTGTTACCTTAGTCCTTTACTTCATTTGCTAGATGACAACTCAAGTTGTTAATGGTTACTTCTGTGTTGTGGAAACTTGTTCTGTGATTTTACTCCCTCTGTCTTAGCGATAATTTAAGGAAAGAAGAGGTTGGATTTTCTGTAGTTAGATCTATAGTAGAGTAGTACAGCCTCCTTCAACAGAAATGCCAGGTGACTTTGCTGCTACGCCTGTAATTAAGTTGAAAAGGTAGTAGGCAATGCCCATTACAGTTTTCCATGCTGTACTGCCCAGTCCACAGAGACTTTCAGTTCAGGTCATGTTATGCCTGCAGCTCTGCTTTATTGGAAATGCTGAATGTGCAGCCTGTGGAGTTTTTTCCAAGCTGTGTATGTTGGACCTCAGGAAAATACAGATACTGATTGTGTGTGCTTCTGTAGAGAACTCTTTTCTTGCACAAAGAACATACAGAAGTAGGCATCTGTGGGTTGTTATTTAAGTAATTTAATGTACTACATGCCTTTTGTTGTTGTGTTTTGCAGGCTGTTGTATTGAATGAAAAAGTAAATTCTTGTTTCTTGGTCTCATCCCCAGTTAGAGGATTTTTAAGGAATTGAGTTTGCTGTTTGACTTTTCCTGTTTCCTAAACTTTGAGGAAAGGTTAGTCATAATGTAAAGAATTCAAGGAATTTAGAGGACTACTCAATACTGTATTTTAAAAGGATAATGAATGGAAAAGAATGGGAAGGAATAGTGATATTTTAGAAATATAGTGCTTGTCTCTTTAAGAGCTATACCATGAAAAAGGGAAATGTAACCAAGATATATAATATGCATATAATGTTAATGCAAGTAGTATCTTTTAGATCCACTCACTGTTAGACTGTGCTAACATTAGCACAGTGGTACAGTGCAGGAAGCTGTGAGGCTCAATAAGTGGGGAAAGGGGTTGAATGCTTGCAGGTTTCCAGTCACACAAGAAGTGATGGAGGACAGACGGGAAAGGGGAAGTTTTTAAAGGAAGGTTGTCCAAGTGGTAGTTGTAATGATTAAGATAAGAAGTCAAACTTAGGATGGAGCTCGTGCTCTCTTGTTCAGTCAGACCTTTCATTTGCTAACTTGAACTTGAATTATTGTAAGGTTTTCTATCATCTTCTCCCAGTTTCATAGGGACAGGTGTGGAAGTTGATTGATTTATCCACAAAGACAGAGGCACCTGTATTTTTTTGGTATTTCATATATGGTGTGAAATTTCTCTGCAGGGCTGCTGGGTGCTACACAAGAGCCATGAGAGCTTGGCATCCCACTTCTGGAGGATGCTTGGAGTACTCAAGGGTATCTTTGATAGCACCACATGCCTCGATGGGGCTTCTCTGATGTCGTATTCTGAGTCCTGTAATACACTTAACAGGTTACAAGCCTCTTTCTCAGTTGCCTTGCACAGACATTTATACCAGAAGGGAAAGATGAAAAGGTGGAAGGAGCCCAAGCAAGAGAGTGACATAACACGCTTTATGAATCCAAGTGAAGGAAAAAATACTGAATGTTTTGCCAGACATTCTGGGAACTATGTGCTCAGCATATGTGCAGCAAGAGATTTGATCAGCTACCACTGGGGTGGCAAAATTAGTCATCATTGGAAGTGTTAGGTAATTTTTCATGCTAATGATTAACTAACTGCAGTCTTCAGAGAAACTCAGGATGTAAAGCTTGAAAAATTAAATTGTCATTTTCTAGCATGCTATTCTACTTTCCTTCCAGATACACATACTCCCTTTTATATTGAGTTATGGATTATTTTGTCTGTAAATTCAACCAAAATCTCTCCAGGAAGAATCAAATCATATATAACTGTTTGTAATATGTGTTGTCAAAATCATCTTTTTTTGAGTGTCCTACTCTTTGGTTTTGAAACCTGTACATTTATTTAAATATGATTTGCAAGGGTTTTACTCTGTTAGCTAGGCTGAAAACGTTGGTCCTTTTTGTTTTTTCACAGTATGAATACTGTGTTATCTTCAAGTATTTGTGTAACCCAAAAGTAAATACTTTCTGTCATTGGACTTTACCAATTAAAGGAATTAACTATTTAACTATAATAATTAACTATAATTTAACTATAATAATTAACTATTAACTATGAAACAACTATTTAAATTTCTTCACTTACCCACACTAAAGTCACCAAGGTTGGCTTGCTTTTGAAACATCATCTAGAGATCTTGCTAGTAAAACTTTATTGATATATCATTATTCTCTGTTATTATGAACTAAGGGTATCCTTCACTTTTGCTTTGCCATGGTGGCTGTCATAGCTTGCTAAATGACATCACTGCAAGCAGTTCAGGATTTCAATTTCCTTCTTTTTTTTCCTTTTGCAAACTCTTGGGCAATATTTAGAATATGCCTAACCAAAAAAGCATGAAGATTTGCGTGTTGGTGATGAGGAGGTAGGTGTGATTTCATGTTCTCTGACTTGACCCTCTTTCTTTTCTGGCTCCATGTCATCACTGGCAGCAGAATAAGCAGTGTAAGCCTCATGCCTCCTGCAGTCATGATATCTCAACTACTCAAAATCTATTAAACTGATTTTGTTTAAATTTTGTTTAAATTTTTTTAAATTTTGTTTAAATTTTGTTTAAATTTTTTTGTTTTAAATATCTTGCCACCTGTATTACTCTTGTGTGCCTATAACAGTATGCAGCAGAAGGACAGGGCTGCTGGAAATATAAAGGAGAAGATAAAATACAGATGTGATAAAAGCAAAGATTGTTTAGATAAATGTTGAAAGGAACATTTTGGGAACCTCAAATCAAATACAGGCTATGTTCTTTTTTTAAACAGGAAAGAGAATTTAGAAAAGAAACTATACATTCCTGTTGTCTACCTGTTTTGGGCTTCTTGCAGGCAGGTAGGTAGGCCCCTTGGTTAGGAAAGCAAACACCACTCTGCCCAATTCACCATCAGGAGCAGAAAGGGGAGCCAGAGAAAAAATCCCCAATACTGATTGTGTCACGATCAGGAGCCCTTGATAATGGATCCATAGGTTAAATCAGAGCAAAAATAAGCTAAGATCAGAAGTCAGGAGCACACGCTGGCATGAAAGGAATGAATAAGCCAGTAGACTCACTCTGCTGCTCAGAGGTTTTCCATGTGGCTGCCTGCTAACTCCTTGGGGTAGGATCTCTTTTTGCAGAAGTAGTCACAACTGTGACAGCTGATTTGCCCCCAGACAGACAGTGATTCATTGTTGTCCGTGTGTGACAGGGTCTCTAAAAGTCATGATGTCAGAAGAAATTATTACAGGATTGCAGAAGACAATTTCAGAGCAAAACCCCCTTTTTGGTTTGCTGTGCAAAATTCTGAACAAATGTTTGGAAACAAACACTTTCAAATGTTGTTCTTTCTAAAGTAAATAGCATCTCAGGACAAATATACAGGGAGAGTAACAAGACAAAGTGGTGAACAGTCATGTTGCCATTTTCAGTACTATATTTACTTCTCACCAAAGAATTAGTTTTCCTGTCATGTTCAATGCTGAAGTTTAAACAGTTCTCAAGAAGTCCTTTCTCTTCCTGAAATCTGTGGTGCTGCTTTGTTATGCTAACTTGAGTAATAGCAACAATCTGGCATTGAACTTTAATAGAATGTAAGTTACATGAAGAGGAATTTTAATCAGTCTATAGTGTCTAGATTCCTTTGGCAGGGTGATGATTGCCTCCTTGCAGGTAGTGTTTACTTGATTTGTAACACATAAATAAATGGCAAGCTGACCTGACTGCACTTAATAGAATCATCTTCCTTTTTGTCAAAGTTGCTTCATTTTAGTGTGATTATTAACTGTTCAACTCACATTAGGTGCAGAGATACACACTTCTTCTATCACCTTACTTCAGAGCAAAAAATATCCCAAACCTCGTTTTTATTTGCATATACAGGAATTCTGGTCTGGCACAGGAATTCTGGTCAGTGCAGTTACTTGTATAGATGGTGTGATGGTCTGAGTCTTTCCCTGGCTTTTAATGAGGGATTGATCCAACTTCAAAAAAAAATAATCATTGTGAAAGGAAAACAAAACAACTGAAAAATAGTGAGGTATTTTGTAATATATACTAAACTTACAAAAATGAATCATGTAGCAACAAAAGCGGGTGCTATGATTACTAGTTTTGACAAGGAAATTGCTGTTGCCCAGAAGAGTCTAATTACATGAACATCTCTAATAAATAAGCATGAATCTTCCTTCCTCCTTTCTTTTGATAGGATGGGGGAGTGAGGTTTCAAGTTGGAGATAGAAAATAAATAATCTTATGAATAATACACTTCAGTTTTCTTTTATAAAAGCTTAATTTGATGTGAATTATAGCTGAAGTTATACCTGCTGCAGGAATGATAATCTATGATACTGTTGAATGATAATTGCACTGCTGATGACTTTGAAGAGTTTATCATTTGATACAGCCCTGCCTGGTAAAACTGCAACTTGTAACATGTGCTAAATTAAGGGTTTAGTTGCATAGGGACAGCTTTTGCAGTGCCTTGTTGTATAGCATTTTGCTTCAACATAAAAATTTTTAGAGGACAGTGATTTTTTTTAAAGTGAAATACAGAAATTTGAATTAAGCTTTAATTCAAGTAGCTAAACGGTGACAAGCTGTTTCAAAAATGTAGTTATAGCTGTAAGCTAAACTTAAGCTCTTACTAAAATGAGAAAATATTGTTTTTTCTTTGCAAGTAAAATGTGTGGGTTTTTAACAAAGAGAGAACATGGAGCAGCATACCACTATATTTGGATATAAGTGAAAATACATTCTTCCAGTCTTAAAGTACAGTTCAGCTTTTATTGTGATGGGTAAGCTAGAGACCATTTTGCAGAACTGGGGTACAAGCCTATGTTGATCTCAGCTGTTCTTCTCACAATTCAGCACACATATGAAGGATAAAATTACAGCAAAAATTAATGTAAATGTTGTGAAGTCAAGCACTAAAACCTAGGCAGTGCTGACTACTATGTTGCCCAGGCATTTTTGTTTCCATTGTCTTCATGTATTAGGATAGGTTTCTTTCCTCTGACCATACAGGAATAGAAGATGCATTTGTTTCTTGATCAGTGTCTCTAGTCTCCAGAGATTATTCTCAGTCTTCTTGCAGTCCTCAGTCTTGTCTACTGCCCATTATCTTGTCCATCTGAGATGGAGGACTGAAAGCTTGATAGAAAATTAAAGACCCACAAGAAAGCTAAATTAAGGTCATATCTTGCTTGGTACTCTCTACATGGTACCAGTAAAATGCAAAACATTATTGATATGCATGTTGGAGAAAGTGGATGTGGAGTTCATAGTGTTATTAGTTTTGTGCCAGCTTTCTCTAGCAAGAATAACAGGTCAGATTTAGGATCAGCCACAGCTAGCAACTTTTAATAGCTTGAGCCCAACCAAATTTGCATGTATTTTCATGGGTCAGCGCTTTTGACTCCTTTCCCATATCCTCTCATATTTTAAACAAAACAAGTGGACTGGAAAGGGTGTGGAGGAGGGAAGTGAGAGAATACCAGCACATAGAAAATTACATATTTATGCCCCAGCTTAGTTTTTGAAATGCAGTATTTCAATCTACAGTCTAGTTGTGTCTCTTCCCCCCCCTCCTCTGAAGACCGACAAAGTCGAGAGGTGAAGCATGGGTTATTTTAGCCCCATTGTTCAGTCTGCCAGAGCTGTAAGCAACTAAACAATGACTGTGTACTTAAAAAAAACCATTAGTTAAGTGTAATGTGGGTGTTATGAGCTCTGTGATAAAATAAGATGAACCATATTTTAATGTGATTAATCAGCTAGATACCAGCAAACCTGGATAGCAGTTGAGGAACCTGTTACTCCTAAGAATGAATGTTAAAAGGAGACCACCACCACAGGTCCATCTGAGCCAATCCTAAAATACATGGTTTAAGGAGAAAAAGGAAATTAAATGCCAGGTATGATTATTTTGGAAGTAATGGAAAATTGTTTATGTGACCTTATAAGCCATTTAGTAATGAGCAAGACTGGAGAACAGTAAATGTGTTTATTGATGCAACAGTAGTAATTTAGTTTCAACATAATGTATTTAGGGTTTGATTCGTGGTGCACTAAGGTGGAAACTTTCAGTAACTCATATGGAACCATCTGTAATACTTGAGGTATACTTAATTTGGGTGTAGCTTTTCCAGTGTTATTTCTTAAAGGAATTGATTAGTTTAACACCAGTATGTACATTTTTCATTTTTCCAGTGCAAAGGGGAGAATGGTTTTGGATGTCTGGTTCTTAATCAGATGCAAAATGTAGTTGAACTTTATTGCACCAGATAAGCAAAACAGCAAATATCAAAGATTTGTGAAGAGTCAGTGTCAGGAACATTAACACTGACAAGTCTTGTCTTGTTTCTGGCCAATCTGCAAATCTAACCTGACAAAGAAATGCATAAACCACAAAGCTCCAAGGTCTGGAGCAATCCTGCCAGGTATAAAATGGACAGAAAGAAAAAGAAGCCAAGAAGAAAGGAAAAACCTGGCCTTATTTACGCATCTTAATGAGATGGAGATTACACAGTTTTATGAAAATAAGGAAATACACTGTTCTTAAAGAAAAAAACTTCTCTAGGTTTGCTTTCATTCATTTTTTTTTTCTCAAGACGAATGCTGTTGGCAATGATTTGAAAGCCATGCTCTTGAAAAAAGACTAGTTGAATCTTTGGCTCACTCTTAACAGTGGTGGGAACACATAGGTCACTTTGCCTAGAATATTTCTGAGTTTGGAAAGCTGTGGAATTTCTTACTAAAACATGACTCCAAAACCGTTAAGTTCACATGAAAAAGACAAACCCAAAACCACAAACTGAAACCACTCCAAAAACACTGGTTCAGGAAGAAAGATAGTCCTACTGTTGTGGCAAGCCCTTGCAGGCCAAGGCTCTTGGTCTAGCCTTTAAATGATTTTGGCCAGCTAGGCAAAGTTAAGATAAATTAATTCTCTTGGGCCATAAGCTCTGAACTTTGGAAAAGTAGGTCTCCAGGTAAGAAATTCAGACCTTAGTGCATTTCAGTTATGTATAGAGGAGATGAAATTGGTTACAGTATGTAGTTGGGGCTTCAAAGAGCTGTTCTCAAAAAATATTTCTAGACAACGTAATCCACCTGGACTATAAAATGCAACAGCATCTGTGATTTCTAATAATAATGCTTTTTTTCTGTAGACCATAACACGTTGGTGTTGACATTTAAGTATTGCTCAGCAAAATGTTTCACAGCTTGAAGGAGAGGAAAATTTTCTCTTCCTCAGCACATCATGATTCTTTTTTTCTGACTGGCTAACTTGTGCAGTAGGAAAGGGGAAAAACCTGAGCAGCAGCAGCAGAAGGGTCACTGAAGGATGACTGTTTCAGGACAGCCTTCCCCCCGTGTGCTCTTTTCTGTTTGAGTTCTGCAGCTGCTCTGTTCTTACTTTTTTACGAATTGGCCCTTGTTGCCCCTTCAGGTTTCCTCTCAGAGATGACTCTTCCCACCATCCCTCATTGTCATTTGAAAGGCTGGTGCTAGCAGTTGGAGCATTTCATGCAGATATGGCTGCTGTTCCTAGGAGAGGCTGTAACACCAGGCAAGGAGAGGAGAGACCGTAAGACGCCAGTAAAACTGCCCACCACAGCACCACTGGCAATCTCCCTTTGGCACAGCACTCCAGCATATCTTCACACTCCACAAGGTGTTTTGGAAGGCCCAGAGAGTGGCTCATGATCTTTCTGAACTCATGTGACCTCATACAAGTACTTCATTCAGAGATACTGGCTAAGAAAATACAGTTTTTAGTCCCTGTCTTTTTGGTTATGGTCAATATTTGCCACAGAATTTTGACTCCATAATTGGTAGGGTTTGCCAAGATCTGATTTCCTCAACCTATCAATGTTGCTTTTATGCCCTTTGATAAAGGGATTTTTAACCTGGTTGTAACAGTTCACTCAGGGAATGAATGCATCATTAATTAACCTCACTTACCAGCTGGGACATTTTAGGTTGACATCAGATATGATCACTACACTGTCCACAGTGGAAGGACGCTGCCTCTCTGAACTACTCCTCAAGAAAAAAAAACAGTAGTCAAGTGACCTTGTGTTATTTCTCTTGCATCTCATGATGAGTTACATGGACTGACCATTACTGTGAGTTGCTGCATTTATAAGTCCGTTTTAAAGTTAACAACTCACAGTGAAATCTGCAACTCCACTTGATTTCCTCAGTGCAGGCATAGGAAATCTTTAGAGATTAACCAGTAGTATTGGTATGTTATCTAAATGGAACTCAAACTGTTTTTTCACCAAGCTAGCAGTTCATAGTGTTGTGGGAACATCCCCAAGGCAGTGTCTGTTGGAATTACTAATAAAATTACATTCTTTTACTTATTTTTTTTGAACAGAGGATATTTTTTAAGCCTGTAGCAAACAGGAGGGATAAAAGAATATTTTTTTAGTCTCTCTTGTCTTGTGGCCAAAAGTTTTTATCTCCTTCTTGTGACAAAAGCTTCACATAAGCAAGTAGAATCATAGAGCAGCTCAGCTGGAATGGACCCATCAGAATCATCAAATGCACCTTGTGTCCCTTCACAGGACACCCCAAGAATGACACCATGTACCTAAAAAACATTGTCCAAATACTTCTTGCACTCTTTCAGGCTTCCCTGGGGAGCCTGTTCCAGTGGTTAGCCACCCTCTGGGTGAAAAGCTTTTTCCTGATATCCAACCTAAACCTGACTTGGCTTCATGCCATTCCCATGAATCCAATCACTGGTCATGAGAGAGAAGAGATCAGTACCTCCCCCTCTCCTCCGCTTGTAGGGATGTTGAAGACTACGAGGAGCTCTTCCCCCAGTCTCCTCCAAGCTGAAGAAAGAAAGTGATCTCAGCTGCTCCTCATACAGCTTCCCCTCCAGACCCTTCATCATGCTTGTGGCCCCCTCCTTTGGATGCTCTCTAATAGCTTCATGTCTTGCGATGCCCTGTGCATGAGACTCGAGGTGAGGCTGCCGCAGTGCAGAGCAGAGCAGGACAATCCCTTCCCTTGTCTGGCTGTGATGCTGTGCCTGATGTCCCCCAGGACAGGGTTGCCTTCCTGGCTGCCAGGGCACTGCTGACTTGTGTTCAACTTACCATCAAGTAGGACTCCCAGGTCTTGTTCTGCAGTGCTTCTGCCCAGTCTCTTGCTCCCCAGTCTGTGCACACAGTCAGGGTTGCTCCATCCCCACAGCAGAATCCAGCACTTGCTCTTGTTAAACTTACATGATTGGTAATAAAAGAAACTGATCTGGCTAAGGCCTCATTTAGCTGAAAAAACAATAGTTTGAGGTCTGATTAACTTGCACAGAGTTGTCAGTGATCCTGACATAATTCACACTAAGGCTGCACTTACATATTTGAATACACTGTCAACAGCAGTGCATTCAAATATGCAGAGTAAATTAACTGTTTGGGGTTCTTTTTATTCTGCATTTGTTTTGTTGTGCATGTGTCCCATGGATTCTTCCACTATGAAATATAAAGTACTGGGGCACAAAAATGAATCTGTCAGGAAGAGATTCAGTTAATCCAGACCTACGTCCCCTCACTGCAGCAGAGCTGCAGTTTTGTGTGTTCCCAGGTGACTGGCAGAGCTTTTTCTAAGCCCAGAAGAGCATTTTACAGCATGAGCATCTGTAAGCCGTGGCTTCTGGCATGTGTCAGTAGCAGACACGTCACACGATGCAGACGTTCTACGTATGCTCAGACCACTTCCTGCTCTGAGCAGGTGAGTCTTTTGGTGGAGTATCATATCCTCACGTAGGAAAGGGGAAGGTTCATGACAGGATGTTTCTTCAGGAGCAATTTCTGGAGAAAGTGGCTAGGTAGAGTTAGAGCAATAAAGGCTATATTGTCTTTTTTTGTTTACCTATACTACTTCTGCTTCAAGTATTTTCATTGCCTTGTGACTCTTTAACTCCTAGCAGGCAGTCACAGTAACAAATAGCAGTTGTCAACCTATTCATTTTCAAACATGGTCAGGTAAAATTTATAGGTCTGAATTAAGATGTCTTGTAAAGCTTTAAGCTTTTGACAGTTTAATGCTGAGAGGAGTAAGTAGACAGTCTCAGGAAACTTGAGGGATTTTCAGAAGATGGCAGCTCTGCTGTTCTCATTGATGGATTCGCTAAAGCTATTTAGTAAAATGATGCTAAATTTTGAGCAACAACACGGGAAGGTGTGTGGATGAGATCTGTATTTCTGATCTTCTACCATGTTCTTTCATTTGGAAGAAACCATTAACTTTTTGGGTTTTTTACTGTTTGAAAATACTGAATTAACAGGTGAACCCTTACAGTATGGTATCTGTCTTTATTAGATCTCTAGGGTTTTTTTTTGTTCTCTCCCTGATTTTATTATATATTATCTGTCTCTTTTGATTTAGAGACCTACATGAATAGGGTTGGTTTTGGTTTTTTTATTTAAAAGCACTTAAAGGTCTTAAATTAAGTATGCACTAGAGGGAAGCCATTTTATAAATGCTTAATTTATAAATGTGCTTTTTTTCAGTTTGCAGATTAAACCTGGAATGGTAAGAGCTTTGTGTGAAAAAAGCCCCAAACAAAACAAACCACTGGTTTTTACTATGCGCTGGAAAGATAACTGTAATAATGTCCTTGAAAAAACACATTTTTTTATTAGCTGGGTAAAATTGAGTCTCTGCCACTTTTGCAAAACAAACCTCCTTATTGCTAATATGCTATTTTACCCTTGGTTGTCAGCATAACCTGTATTGTGATCTTAAAACTTTGCCAAAGTTGACACACACAACTCTTGTTCAGATGTTATATTCAGTATTTTGTTAATGGGAAAACTGTAGGAGATTGAGTCCAGGCTTAAGGAGATAAACTCCTCTGTGATCTTTACTTCCAGGCTGGAACAGGCAAAGGCCTCGTGATTCGCCAATGAGAGATCTTTGTGATTTACACCAAGCTGTTTCGTAAATATGTTGTAGGGTATAAAATCCTATGAACCTTGCTTGAAAATCTGGAATTCTCCAGGTTGAGTCAGGGAACGGATGCAAGTTCCTCCTTCTAGTTCATACTGCTCTGTGAAAAGAGCCAGGAGAAGTAACCAGGCCAGAAAGGGCCACAGCTTAAGGGTTGTCTCCACGTAGTTGGCATGAGCTGTGTAAGAGTTGAAGGGCGAGGTGAGGCTGCCGTGTGTTCCTGACGCACCCTGTTGCGTCTAGGTAGTGCAGCCCATATGGCCTTCTCTCAGGAGCAGTGGGAACAGTGGGAGACCGTGCTGCCATATGTTCCACTGTACCTAGTCACTGGCAGGAAGTTAAGGACAATGTGGCAGCTCTAACTTATAATTTCCTTTTATTGGTGTGTGTCTCAGCTTTAATGTCCTGATTTGCATAAGTTTAAATAACTATGTAAATTATAGCTTTGAAACTGACATATGGTATTTTATGTGCACATCTATCCTCTGATGTATACTTAAGGAATACAACACTTTGACTAATAGAGCCCAAATGCTGCACTAGAGACATGTTGTCTGCTTCTAGTGTTCCTGTATTTTATGCCTGAAAGAAAGAAAAAAACCTCATCTTATTCCAGGACAGTTACATTACGTAGGAGGCTGTTGAGTCTATCTGGAATTCAGACTGAGCACAGTATAGCATAAACAGTTTGTCTCTTCAGGGACTAATGTTTTTCAGAAATCCAATTATTTAGGCTTTTCGAAGTCCTGATGAAACTAAAATTTCCAATGCCTGAGCTTTTGAGGCAGTTCTTGATGTAAAATAAATCTTGTGGTGCAATTTTTAGTTGTTCTCTTTTTCACACTTGTGAGATTACAGTAGAAACCAATATTAATTTGCACTATAATGCTGCTTACAGTTTTCCTGTGCAAAGACACACTGAAGTGAGGTGGGTTCCACCATGTTTAGTTGATATGACTGCCTTACTGCCTTTATTCTTTTTTAAATGGCAGTTTGCTATAAATAAGGTCCAGAGGACAGTTTATGCTGCCTAACATCATCCAGTTACCTTTTTACTTGTGTTTTCTTGTGTGTGTTATACTCAACCAGTATCAAGCATAGTGTACAAACGGGAAGCAAGTACACAGAACTATTGTCATGCTATAGTATTTAATACTTCTACATGTATTATGCTATTATTCACTTTGCTATTTCATCTCCTAACAATGCAGATGGTGAGTATCTTCTTGTGCAGTCAGAGGAATGATGTAGGAAGCTTTTACAACTGACATCATTGCAAATGTCAGAGTTTGCAAAGTCTTGTTCTATGCTCCTACCACTGATCCTGTGTAGGCTCTGAGACAATGCAAGCTGCTTCCCTTTACTGTGCTGTCCAATCAGTTTCAAAGCCACAAAAGATATTTGGTAGAACCCTGTAGAACATAATAAAACTAGGTAGTGTGTGGGAATGTCCCTTGGCATCTTCACAGGTTTGGCATTCTGCATGCCAGGAAGCCATGCAGTCTATCACTGTTACTGCACAACAGTTCTTCTGGACCAGTTGAATACCAGTTCTTGACATGTCCTTTGCCACATGTGCATGGACCTGCTTCTTTATTCTTGCCTACTTGGAGAACATGAGCTCAATATCTGGGTGTGAAATACTTGTAAGATGTCTATAAAATGTTTATAAAAGATATGGAAGAAGAAATGAAAGGTAGATTATACTAGATCTTTCTGCTGCTAAAATGTCATTGCAGGGCTTCTTTTCCCTTTCTCCTCACCTTCTTCCTGTTCCCCCTTCATCCAGCAGACTTGCTGTGTATTTCTGAGATTCTCAGCTGCCTAGGAATTCTGCATTTCTGTAACTCTTGATTACATCCATCTTCCTGATTAATTTCCTTCTTGAAATCCTTCAGGAGATCAATGCAGATTGGTATTTTCTCCTAAAACTTGTCCTTTTCCTTAATCACTGTATTTCTTAACTACAATAAAGGTCCTTTTCTTCCTTCACAGACATAAATGAGTGTTTGTTAGACACACAATGCTTTCTGTATTGATTAAACAGTTAACAATTCATCAGCTCGATGAGAGGTAATAGTCTCCCCATATCTCCTCTTGGAGACTTAGAGGAGGATTCCAGAGAATTCATTGCAAGCAATAGGAAATGTTTCTGTTCATCATCTATTCTTGATCTTTTCTTCCTATTCCCGGTGCTTAAATTGAGATGGGAATGGAACTGACCAGAACTGGTTCAGCCTGCTTGTAAGTTTAATTAGTGCAGCAATGAATGTATATAGTTTCTCATTGAGAGACAGAGTGATAACAATTCGTTGCTTTGGGCTAACACTGCATTTACAGTGACTGGCACCCTAGGTCTTCATTCTCAGGATACCATGGCACTGGGATAAAGGCAAAGAAAGGAGCAAGTAAAATACCTTGTATTCTTCCTTGTATTAGCTGTAATGTTCTTTGCTAAGTGGGTCCAGAACTTGCTTAAAAGTTTAGAGTGGAACAAATATGTATGTGTCTATCAATAAAAAGTGGCTCTTTGCCCATGGCTGATATGCTCTTCAGTTCCATAACAATTCCAGATAGGCAAAAACCAATAAATGAAAGAAAGTCTGTAATAAACATTGCACTTTGTTTCTAAAATAAGAATTTTGTTTTGGGTAACTGTGGTTATTTAATTCAGTAAACATTGCTATATTTTCATTCACCTTCATAAAATGGTTTAAGTATACTTGAAGTTTCCCTGAATATGGGTGGCAGTGTGGTATTTATGTGCAATATTTAATCTGACCTTTGTCATAAAAACTTCCCACTTTCTATACTATACTGCGATTGTGTTATAAGAAGGGGCCTACGAAAAAAGTTTGATAAGTTTTACAATAAGTACCAACACGTTTCATGTCAGAAAACAATTTGTGAGCATAAATACTGAGCACCAAAACACTAACATTTTCTTCAAATTCATACTATTGTATCTGACAGTAGAGATTGATCCAGCTTTGGTTTATTTTCCAAAGTCTGTTGGAGGGGGGTTTATTTTGAAAGGTTGTTTAGTACTTTTAGTTTATGAGGAACTGAGGTGTCTTAGCTGATCTGAGAACATATACTCAGAAACTGCAATAAACTTGAATTCTTCATAGAGACCCTTCTGTGAATTGTGTTTTAAGTAAGTATACATATTTAATTATTTAAAATCCAGATTATAACAACAGCATCACATCAATAATAAATGATTGTTGTTCTCTCTTTAGGTACTGTAACATGATTCATCATATATATTCAACATGTGTATAACTTTCTGATGTTATGTGATAAAAGAAAACACTTTATTTTTTTTTAATCAAGTTTTATGATCTGTTTTTTTACCAGGCTGATACTGAATTTAGTTACAGTCCCAGCTCTACCAGTGGCAGGTGCTGACCTTGGGAAATTATTTACCATCTCCATCTGAGCTGTTGAGAAAGTGGTGCTGCTCTCCCTGGTAAAATGCTTTGGGATTGACTGATCAGTTGCACTGGAGGGTGAATTGCTATTGGTTATGAGTCAACCCATGTTTCTACCTCTTAAGATTCGTAGGTAGTGTAGCAAATGGCATAACTCAAAAATGCACCTGTTTGGTTTTTTCCTTCTATTTTGATTCAAACTTCATTAAGGTAAAATGTTACAGAGTCAGTGATGTAGCACTGGCATTAAGATAAACTCTGGTAGGTTAAGCCTGCACTCATCTAAATTGTGATCAAAATGATGCATCATTCTGTTACACATCACCTGGATGGTTTCCTTTCTTGCCCATCATCATTAAATGAGATTTTATTTTGCATTAGTAGGAAGAAGGAGGCAAACAGACTCAGATTAGCTCTCATTCATGTTAATTAAAGTATTTCTTCCATGAAAACCAAAGTGATCACTAGCCAGTTAGGGAGGGAAACAGAGAAGCTTCCTCGCCTTACCTTGATGGGCAAAGTCTGTTATATTGCAGGAATGCCAGCTGCCAGAGGTGGATATGTAAGTAGTTCAGAAATCTGGATTCACACATTCCTCCACATCCCTGACCTACTTAAGGCAACCTCACTGGAATGTAAGTAACTGGGTTGTTGACAAGCAGATATTTTTTCATCCTTTTGATGCAGTGCATATCCACATTGGTTCTTTGCATGCTGGATGATGTACCTGGGCAGATTTTACCTAGGTTGTAGCTACTGCATTGCAGTGTAACCCGTTCTTTAGTAATTTCACTGTTTTTTACTGTTACCTTTAAAATGAGCAGAACACTTTGATTAGTAACAAGCTTGATTAGCTCTGCCCATTATGAAGCAATCAAATGCTTTTAATTACTTCCATGATTATGTTTGTTTGATAATATTCTTTCAGTCTGAGGCTTTAATTGCTTCTAATTTTTCTAGAATTATCAGTTGAATGAATCTCTCCACTTAAGAGTCTCTTTGTGCTTTTATATAAATTTCTGAAGTGTGACTGTGCTATGACTTGTATGTATGTCTAAGTCAATATTTTTTAATAGCACCAGGCTCTCCTATTATCTTTCCTTGACAAGAATTATAGAAGTATGCACTGTAAAACCACCTGTGAGACTGCAGTGGCCCTCTTTGTATCAACTGTTTATTGAAGATCCCTCATCTAGCATATGCTGCTGGAAAAGCTCTGGCTTATGTTTTTCTTTCTGTCCTCCAGGGGAAAACTCCCTTATGGAGCAACCTTCCTTTATACATTGGAAGCTAATGACTTGCTTGTAAACATTACAGTCCTTACCAGTATCACTAAGAAGGAAAAGCCCTGGAATTTATCCAGCTGTAAGACTGTGACCTTAGCTTCCTTTTACTGCAGCCTTGGAGTCAACACAAAAGGTGCCACAAGGCAATGAAAACCCAAAGAACCTAACTGGTCAATTTCCACTGTTTTTTCACCATGCTCTGTAAAGATGTTATATCTCCATTTTGAAGGGACTGAGAAAACAAATTCACCCAACTGAGACATGAGAAAACAGATATGGCTTCTCTGGTCTTTTGATTGGTTTTTCAAGGAGACACATGTGTAATGATTCAAAATTGCTTTGGGTCTTAGATACCTTAGAAAGGGAAATTTGAATCAATTTTTTGTCGGAGCTAGTTGTATCTTGACTGCTCAGCCAGTTACATGTAGTAAGAAGTATTGAATATAAAAGTTTCACTATTTTAAGGAGAAATGTATGAAAAGTATTGTCTTGGTTTAAGACAATTTAAAGAGGTGGACACTCTAAAATTATTTACATCTCCTTAAGTTTCAGCCAGTCTCTTTCCACCAATAAGGAATGGATACAAGCAGATATAAGTGGAAAAAATAACAGTTTACTAAGAAGTGAAACGGCAACAGGAAAAATAATAACAGTAAGTAATCCCTAGATACAAAATTGCCGAATTTCACAACCCTCAAGGGAGCAAAGAGTCACCAGAATTGTCAGGGTGCTGCCCCCCTCCAGGGCGGCCCCTGCCACATGCATCTGTGTGTGAGGAGACAAAGGGAAAATGGCGTCTGACCCTACCCACAAAATGGCGCCCACCACAGAATGGTGACTGCGTTGCTTGAGAGACAAAGGGAAAATGGTGTCACCTCTCTTCCATAAAATGGTGCTCCCCACTTGGCCATGTGATCTGGGAAACAGAGAAAAGATGACAGACAAGAAGAGCCCTTGCAGGAAGGCAGGGGCTTACGGAGCAGGTTTAGCTGCAGATGAGGACTTGTCCCAGTGTGTGTGGCACTTTCTCCTGCCGCCTGTGGGGATGCCACCAGTGCTGGTGCTAATGTCATCCTTGCTGCAGGTGTGTGTGTGTGTAGGGGGGAGACGGGTTTGTTGGCACCCATATGGGGTAGCCCAACCCCAGGGACCAGCTCAAGCTTTGCTGCTGATGGGATTTGCAAAGTTCATCCTAAAACCAGTTTCTAATTTTGAAACGCAGCTCTTCCAAGTGGCTGCAGTTGCAAGCCCAGAAAGCCACCCAAAGCAGAGCCTGTGCCTTTGGCAGGTGCTGGAGCAGGTTGGCTTGAGTGCTCCAATCTTTTCAAGCGACCAGCACCTCCTGACTGCCATACAATTCCAGTTCTGGCTGGGCCGGGGCTTAAAAAAACAGTGACCATTTTTGGGCACAGGTGGATATGGAATACAGTAGCATTTTGAGTTACCTAGGACAAGTAATATTTTTTTCAGATTGTGCTGTTTTTTTACAAGGCTAGTTTGCTAGGGCTAGACTCATTTGGTAACACGGGTGCACTCTACTCTGTACTGTACATAGGCATACATTCATATGCTTTCCCTTTCCCTGGCACCTTAAATAGCTGGGCATGAACTGGGTTGAACTGTTGGTGTTTGCCTTTCTGAGACCAAGTTTGAGATCTGCTTATATCAGTGTTAGGTATTTGAGTATGGTCAATAGGATGCAGCCGTATTCTCTTCCTCACAGTAACAGCAGAGAGGTATTTCCATTCCCCTTGGTTTCCCTGCAGTCCACTTGTACAAAAATTACACTTATAGCATGTTTTACTCTATTGTATTTTTGTACACAATAAAATGTGGCATTTTTGTTTTCCTGTAGAGATTTGATTAGGAACTTAAGTGAAAGATGGAAATACCTATTCATAAGATCTCAAGTATTAGTGTAAAGTCTTTCAGACTTCACTGCACTCCCCTTTGAGATTTGACCTATCAAGATCTAATAAAATGTGCAGTGTTCAGAATTACTCTGCCACATTTAGAATTTCTGCTATTCTCTGCAGATGCAGGTTTCTAGTAGAATTTCTTTCCATGCTTGTTTTAGTCTACTAATGGAGTGACAAGTAATACTTAATTTCTTTAAATAAGTGTTATAACTACCAGTGTTTGTTTCAAGTGGGCCCAGATTAGTTGTTAGGGTTTATTTTAAGTCACTGAGTTTCATCTGGGACTAATTCTGAGAATGATACAGGAAAATTTCTGTTGTCAGTGGTTGCACACTGATCCCATTTTGGATGTAGCAGCACAAATGCCAGTTGAAGGACCATTAAGTGTTCTTTCCACTGTGTCCCATAAGGGACACAGAAAACCAACCACAGCTAATGTTAAGGGGGCAGGGGGAGATGAATGATTCATTCCTGTATTCATACACACCATATAAAAATGCTGAAAAAAAAGGTACAGTCAAGACACAAAACAGCTACAAAATTCCATTAATAGAAGTGTTAAAATACATTCATTTCCTACTTTTGTTACAAGGGCACTTGATGCATTGTAGAAAGAGAAGAGTTTGAGGAGGCAGATTGAATTGCAGGAGTATAAAGTGCAAAAAACCAAAGATTGTTTTGGCATTATCTCTCTCCATTGCAAGGCACAATACTACTGTAGGTTAGTAATTATATAAAAAATGCACGGTTTAGGTATTGAGTCTCAGTCACAAAACGGAGTAATCTATAGGGTATTATCATACTGCTGTGCTTAATCAAACTCCCCAAAAAGAATTATTAGTTCCAGAATTTTTCAGATGGTTTTATTACTGTAATTGTTTACCAAGAGCTAAAATCAGTTCTAACAGTGGAAGTGGTGGAAAATGTGTAAAGATTATGTCAAACATCAGTGCTGGGAAAAGAAGGGAGTATAAGTAAGGCAGAAAAAAATATTTCTGTGTGGTAAAAGGATGGAAAGAGAAAAGAGGAAGAAAACAGGGATGGTTAAGCATAATGGGTGGAGTGTGTTGATGATCAACACACTCCTTAAAGCAAAAGAGAGCAGTCAGTTTATTTCTTTTGGGTTGGACAGAACTGGAATGCAAAGTTGCCCTCAAAGCACTATTAAGCAGACATCAAAGCATGCTTTTTTTTTCTTCCCATTTTCTTCTGTGTCTTTTTTTTTTTTCTTTTGAGAATACTGCTTTTTAAAAAATTCTCAGATAAAATAGAAGCACTTTGTACATTTTGCTTATGTAACTTTTTCTACTGGGATTTTTCTAGTTAAACACAACTTTTTGGTAGAGGGTAAGAAAAGTGGATGTGTTTGTTTCATGAAAATTTATTGGCATGGAGGAAATAAAGAGAAAATGGTGCCTCTTGTGGCCAAAAGTAAGGACTTTCAGTGCTCTTGGAATTAATTGAGTGTAAGTTCACTGACTCAAGGAGACTTGATGGCTTCCTTGAGACTTAGAGACACGCAGCGAGTGTTAATGGTGGGTAAGCACTCTCCTAACTGTGCCTTGCCAAGACCGTGTTGATGATGGGATTTGGAGAGGGGGAAAAAGGCAGGTAAAACACTGGCAGCAGCAAAACTGGCAATGAACACAAGGTATTAAATCATTACTGGGACTTGGAATATGATTAGGGAAAGTTAATGGAAAACAAAGCCACTGTGCCAAATGACTGTTGCTGGGTTAAAGGAGGCTAATTTGCAACACTGTAATGAAATTAGGCCTGCTGCCTTTGTTTCTGACACTGAACAGTGTTTAAAAAAACAACAAAAAAGTGTGGGTTGTGCATTTGTGGGCCCACAAGTTCTCTACTGTATTTGGAAGCTGGAATGGTGCTGCCAAGGTGGAGTAGCAGTGCTTTCCTTTGGAAAGTGACTGGCAATAGACAGGTGTGTAAGATGGATGCTGAACCCATCAACCAAGAATTGCTCGTACAATAGAGGAATTATGAGGACATTTTGTTGTCTGTCCCTTACCTTTTAAAGAGAAATAATTTCCAAAAGGTGTCAGCTCTTTCAGCAAAATTCAAAGGGGTAGACGTTTCACAGCCTTCTTAGGTCGTTTGTTTAGGCTAAGACATCAATTAGCTGACCATTAGAAAGTTAATCCTAACTGGAGATCTAAATCTGCATGGCTGCAATTTAAATCCATTGCTGGATCTGCTGTCCTGGGTGAAGGGAAAAGACCTTTCATCTCTCTCCTTTTTGTAGGTAATGGTGTAATCTTCTTGCACTGAAGTCTTGCTCTTAAACTACTTTAAATCCTCCTTATCATTAATATTTTTTTGCAATTTCTTTGGGAGAGAGGGAGTGTTGTGTTTTGGGGTGGGATTTTTGCTATCTTCTGGAAACAGTGGGTAGAATTCAACTTAAATTTTGAATATCTACATTTGCAGCCATCAGACTGATTTAGCATCTGTTCTTAGAGAAGAGAAACATGACTTTCTAAAGTCAGTTAACCTAAAGCAGATATATGAACTAAGCTAAATGAACCGTCTTCTATATTTATTCCTTTGTGACTGTAAAAAGAACCTGAAGTGCAGATGTCAATAGTGTTTACTTTTTAACTCCTGCTCTTTAACACCCTTCTGTCCTATTTACAGAACTCCCAAGGAGTATTTTAGCTTTTTGTTTGTTGGCTTATTTAATACTTTCATTAAATGAGTAATATTTTATATTGCTTTTTCAATTTATGTAAGTAGCAGAAGCAACAAAAGCCAGCCTTTTCAACATGAGTCACTGGAGTCCCAGGAATTTAATATTCATATATAATATACTTTGTTGAAATACAGTGCAAGTACAAATTAGTATTGTAATTAATCATATCTTTGTTAAGACTCGGAACTAAAATGGTAACAGTATGTACAATTTCATCTATTATTGAGCTTGACCTAATATATAATATTCCTCAGACTTAAAGATGCTCCCTTAACCATAATTTTCCATCTTCAAAAATACTGAAATGGCCTAAATGTTTTAAACAGTGTAAATATTTTATTAAACTTTTATTAAACAGAGGGAGATGTTGAAGTAGAGTAACTGTTTTGCAGCTTCTTTAAAAGGTGAATCACTTGACCCAGTGTGCATTGTTTAAGACATTTCATCTTGTTCACATGGGTGGGTGCTTCTGGCTCATCCCATGGCACATGGGCTGTTTGCCTGCTACATTTTACAGCAAATGGGTGTGAGTCTCCTCTAGGATTCCAGGTAATCAGATTTTGGGATGGGAGTTGTATATGCAGGCTGAGGACACTGTTTCAGCTGATGTTTAGATATTGTTGCATTTTTTATTAATGGATTCCAGACCGCAGGTGTGAGTTTTGCTTTGCAAAGATCTGTGGATTTAAGGGATGGATATCTGGGTGAGATTTAGGCATACATGTTACATGAGAGAACATGCTGCTCTTTTTTTCTGTTTCTGTAAAAAATGGTGTTAGAACAAGAAAGGCAGCCAGAGTGGATTATAGCTCTGCTGGAACAATGCCAGAAACTCAGTAAACTTCATGTAACTCTGTAATTTATCATACTTCTTTGCCTTTTAAAGGGAGGCTTTTTAGTTCTAACTGTGACCTTACCCTATAGGCTATTGCCTAGGCAACATTCCCCCTCAGAAATTACCACCAAAAAATTACTTCATGTCACATTCTTTGCATAATTTTATTTCTATTCTTACTCAAATAGCATACATTTTAGATTTTATGTATATCCCTCACACCGAAGGTGGTATAGTATCATTTGCATTAGGGGGCTGATTCTCTCCTTCATTATATCAGCTAGCGTAAGGGGAAAAAATTGTAATTTTAGACTCATACAGAGCCACTCAAGGCTTTCTAGTACTTAGATAAAAATGGTGTTTCCTGCCTAAAGATGGAGGGTCTGTGCCCTTGTGCTGGTCAGGAGGGTGTGGAGGAAAACGTTCAAACACCTCATGGCAGTCCCCTTTGCCAGGGAGGTGGGAGAAGAGGGCGTCCTGCCAACTGCTCCAGCTGCTCCACAGTCCTTCCCAGTTCATCACCTGAGCCTCCCAGGGGAAGCAGGATAGCTTTCCAGGCAGAGGAGGCATTTTTCTGGCTGAGGTCAGCTCTGGTTGAGTTGCTCAGGCTGTCTCAGAGCATTGCTGTGGGTTCTTGTAAAGGGGGCCCTGCCAGTTCAAGGAACTGGGCTGCACACCTTTCTCTGCTGTCCTGACACCACCTAAAGATGCCAGAGAGGATTGTCACCTGAGACATTGACCACTGCTAGACATGTGCACTTACCACCTTCTCACATGTAATTATTCTAGAAATAGATACTTAAGTACAGGTTTGCTATACGTAATGCAATGCTAAACACTGGCAATTAACATAACTGCTTCCTATTTGTGATGTGCAGGGATACAGAATTGTATAGGCGACTGGTGTGTTTCTAGATACAAAATATTCCTCTTACAAAATGAGTTATTTTAATTTATATTTCCCTGCAGTTATCAATAGCAGCAATTAGGTAGGTAAGTACAGTTTTTGGAAGGTTACATAGATTATGAAGCAACTGCATGCATTTTATGCAAGTTTACTTCATTAAATTCAAAATGCGTGTGGATTCATGTCCTACAGCAAATTTTTATTGTGATTTAATTTAGCATTTCAGGCATTTTGCTACTCAATATCTTGCTTTCTACATATGTATATTTAATATCTATAATTTTGATCTGCTGCTATCAAATAAGCTGAATTAGAAAAAGGCAACACAGTGTTCAAATAATTTTGCTTGATGAATACTTTAAAGCCTATAGAAAATACAGTGGAAATGCTTAAATTCTCATTAAAATCTGTCTGGTTTACTCAGTAATACACACTAAAGCCCATTATTAGGTAATTTCTTGGGCAGTTTTCACAGTGATAACATGGTTATCTATCTTTTATCTAGAGATACTTCACTGTAAAACATACTCTAAGAAAAAAGAGGGGTTTTAATGAACAAATCCACTAGTATTAATTTTAAGCCCAGTTGAAGTACTAAGCCAAAAAAGAAGAGGGTATGCATTTAAATAGTATCTCTCCAGTAAAAAGTGCTGTTCACATGAACACTGAGCTCATCTGCCACATTAGTTTTTTTTAAATGGAGGATCATATTTCTTCCTTGGGAGCTGAATTGCTGTATCAGTGTTTCATCTCCTGAGTAGTAGAGGTTTATACCAGATTACCTCAAATTAATCTGTATCGTCATATGTTTTGGTCTGTTGGAGGGCTCTGCTGACACTAGGGGTCTTCAAAGGAGTAAAAATGCAGGTTTCTTCGTTGGAAAGGAACAAATTGTTTTATTTGAAAACCCCTAGTAATGCTATTTAAAGTATTTTAAGTTCTGTTGAAGTCTTATAGGATCTTTTAGTTTAGCATGTTCAAACTGGTGCTTCCCTAAAGGGGTATCACACCAACACCCTCCATTTAGAGCCTTTATTTGTATCAATGTATGTTTGAGCACTTTCATCTGAACTTGATTTTCTCCCTCCCTGCTTTAAACTGAATGTCATACACTGGGAAAATCAGATTTAATAGGTATTGTTTATTTAAAAACTGTTGAAGTGTTGCAAAATGTAATGACATGGAGTATCAGCCTAGTAGTTTCGTTTTAGTTTTGCATCATCCTGGGGCTTTTGTTCATTCCTTATTATGTGTCTTATGTACCCTTAACTTGAGGTGTAGAATGCTTTCAAGTTTTACTTCCTTTGTGGATGTATCTGGATTAGGCATTACGTGTAATTTTGTTAACTATATTTGATTTGTGCTTATAATGGTATGAAAACTGCCAAATAGTAAAATAGCCTCTTCTGCAAAACAGAGTATTTTAAAAAATAGATGTATTACCTTCTTTTAAAGCACCCTCCCTGTCTTTAGATTATACTTTCCATAAAGTAACACATTAAGAAAACACTTTGTGTTTTCATGAGGTTAATGCCTATATTAAAAAAAAAAAAAAAGTGCTGATAGCAATTTAATTGTTCATGCCTTCATGCCATGGGGTGAGAGTCATTCCAGAGGAGAAGGATTCTCTTTGGGGCATTGGGGAGGCCTCAGTGAGCATCACCAGCCACCTCTGGGCAGCGCCTCCGGCAGCAGTTGCTCAAGGAGCTGCACGTTAGCAGCAGCCAGGGAACAGCTGCGGCCTTTGTGTGCTTTTGCAGCTCCCTTAACAAATGGCTGATTAGAAATTGAGCAAAAAATGATACTCAGCACAAAACAGGAAGGTGTCTTGTGCTTCTGAAGTGTGCACGTGACATGGTGAGAGGAAAAGGAGATGCAGTAGGAGGAAACATTGTTTTCCCTAGAGAGATCTGGCTTTTCAATGCCATGGAAAATGAGTCTTGTTTTGTATCATGCAAAGTCAGGTGCTGCAACACATGAGCATCTTTTTTGGGCGGGGCAGCAGGGGAAAGAGAAGAATAAAGATGCGTAACTGTGTGTCTGAGGCAGTATTTTGGGGCTGTGAATTGGTTTAATTGATAAAAATGTCCCTTAAAAATGTCTTAATTCCTTCTGTCGTGTGAAGATACTCTGAGGTGAACACCAGTAGCTCATCTGGAGGTTTGTTGCAAGTTCTAGTGTAAACAATGCACATCAAATTAATCGCTAGAGAACTAACCGTGATGGTATGGATTTTTCCCCAAGCATTGCTCTAAGTACTCATCAGTTCCAGAAGAATTTCAAGGAGACCATGGTGGCAGATGCCTCCAATTGGTGATGAATGGCAACCCATGTGAATTTACAGGGAGGAGGAGAGGACATGGTCGATGAAACAGCTGCTTTTGGCATAGGGCTCCTCCCTATTAATCCACCTGGGTAACTGATCTGCCTTTGAGCAAGGGAAAGAACAGAAGGTACATCCTGATTGAACAGAGAGGTGTGAAGTAAAGCACCCATGTTTATAAGAAGTAGGGATTGCTGTCATACATTATCAGGCCACCTCATGCCATCATCTTTTCCTGTCCATTCCTCCTGGAAATGGCAACAATACTTACCTTTACCATGGAATGCTGTGATGACTGCATTAAGAAGACAATTTAGATTTGTTTGGAAATGTAATGGAAATGTACAGGCCTGCAATTAGTTGAAGAGATTTTTTGCTTTGAATTATTGGCCCTTGCACTGTCATACATAGTCAGTGGGGGCCCATTTGTGTTTCAGCTACAATTGCCTCCTGATGCTGAGTTAACAGCACTTTTTAAATACAAAATAAATTGTTGGCACCTGATGCTATTTCAGAATTAACATTATTTTAAAAGCCCTGGTAAAGTGATCCTGACTGCCCAGCTTATTTTGTGGCATACCAGGTATTGTAGAAAGCAGGGCAAGCATGGAGAACGGGTTTGCACCCCGTGTCTCCTGCCACCCTCTTGTGCATATGAGAGACCTTACTCAAAAGCCAGACCTTGGTAGGAACACAGTCCAGACTGTTTACAATGAGAGAACACCTCAATTCAAACAGCTGTCAAGGAGCAGGTATTAATCATGCCAATATTCAGCAAGCCATGTGTGAGAGCTTTCTTGTTCCTTTGAGCTTAATATGGATAAAGCCAGTAAAGAAAGAGAAAATGGAAAAGGTGGCTTCACTGATAAGAAAACCTGCCATAAACTTTGAATTAGTGACAGTGTGTACCAGATTTGCCTGTGGAGTGTTTCATTAGTATTGTGTACTGCCTCTACTGCATGTTAGCTTTCTGCTGACATGTCACCTGAGATAACAACATCATCTATTTAAAAGGCTCAGGAAAGAGACAAATTAGTTTCCTAGTGTCCTAAGAAAAGTTTGAGTACTAAATACATTCACAGTGTTTCCACACTCAGTGGAAATTGTTCTGTGTTTGTGATTTACACATTTTTCTTAGTAAAACAAAAAAAGCCTCCAAATTATTTTTTTCCTCAGATCATGTGACAGACTGGATCAGGGAGATAAATCTCATTCAGGAGATGAAGCAATGTACAATAACATTATGGGACCAGCTGCTCTCTTTGTATAATTTGCTGCATGGACTGCATTTGCAGAGCCCAACAAGGTCGAAACCAATTAGCTAATTAGAACGTGCCAGAAATAAGATGGAACACTTAAGTGACAGGAGAAGTAAATGCAGTTCTCCAGTCATTTTTCTCAGCAATACTGATCTAAAGATTGATATGGAAAACACTGAGCAGTATATTATGCCTAAGATTATATTTATCCAACAGCTTTTTTTTTAAACTTAAGAAATCCTGATGTTGCAATACTAACAAGTACAAATTCTGCAGATAAAATGGCAGATTTTAATAAATGGAACAGCTGAGTATTGGTCTAAGTCAGTACTCAAGAGCTACATAAAAGTAGCTACATAAAAACTGAATGTTTCAATAGGTTTACGATAACAAGATAGGGTGTTTTTTTAAGTAATACATAATTTAAATGTGAATTTGTGATTGGATTATTAAAGTTTTTTTTAAATCATTCTACATTTCTAGGGGTATAGGATCAGAGTCATATATTGCACTTGCAAGCAAGATGGCTGGTGATGAGATGTGAACTACCTGGAGGTAGCATTCAGAGCAAATCCTAAAAAAATAAATAACCAGAATGTGGATTCTGGAGAGGTCCATGTTTTAAATATACAGGCTGTACTTTTCAGCTCTCAAAAAAGCTTGTGAAAGCTATAATTTATCAAATTCTCTCTAGGCTGGTGCAGAAAAAGCCCAAGGGTGGCAAAGAAATTAGGAATGATGGTAGGCTTTGTGCGTAGGGCCTACAGAAGCACAGCAGCACATCCCATGACACCACTGAAATCCATGGGTGCAGGACAAACCATACCTTGGGTAGGAGAAGTGAAGGCAGCCGGGTGCAAACAGAGGCATTTATAGCTCTCACATCACAGGCATCCTGGTGACCTCAGCGTGGCTGCTGATACCTATCCTGAAGCCCTGCTAGGGCAGAACATCTTTCATTAAACTCAGTGCAACTAGCTCACACAAGGCTCTCTCTAGAATGGATGTCTCTGTAAGCCGAGTCCAAATAGTTCCTGCAAGTTCTGTGGAGGGGGAGCAGTAATTTATTTATTTGAGGTTGAGTTGAAGGCACTGAGCTCTCTTCTTTCATCCCTTAACATGTATAAATGCTGTGTAACACTGCTGTCAGGAAGTATTGGGAAATAACTGCAGTAAGTGGCATGCTAAAAGAGGTGGCACAGTTGTGAATACCTTCTTGTAGTAGGGCAGTGTTGGAGACAGTATACTTGTGTACACTGTCACAGATAATTGTTTTCTGAATGAAGTTGTTTGTACATAGTTGTTTACTCTTTGGTTTTTGTTTGTGTAGCAATAGTGGATCTCTGATGTTGCTGTTAATGTTGCCTTTCATTGTTTACATTTTGCTAGGGTTGAAGCAGGCTCTAACTATTGCTGATGGTAACATTTTTTCATCATCTATTTGCTTCTTATATAGGTGAGTTTTATTAATTTCTTTAAAACAAACTTGAAATAACTTACAAATAAAATAAGCAACTATTGCAGTAGGCAATTGAATATAAGATGTGGGCCTTTTCTGGGAAATGCACAATTGACTTCAAGGAAGTTTAGTAATAGAAAATGAATTTGCTAACTAGTTTTTGAAGCAATTTACAGCCTTTTCAGTCAAGTGCCTGGACCTGTGAGTGGTGCAGGCTGATCAATGGTCCATCAATATGGCAATACCAAATGTATATAAAATGGGAAAATGTACTGCAGTCATGGCCCAGAGGTGGAGCTGGGGACAGTTTGCCAGGATGCTATTCAGTCAACAGCTGGATTACTAATTTAGCTTTGAAAACTCCTCAGGGTTCTCCTACAATGGCTTTCCTGGTCAGTTCTTGACTTTTCTTTTCGTCCAATAAAAAGTCCTGAGCTTGTCGTAAAAGAACTGCCAAGGTCTCATTGACACTTACTCTGCCTTGCTCCACAGTCATTTCCGTTCAAAAAAATGAAAAGGTTACTACTCTTTAAATATCCCTTCACAAGGGTCTGTGAGAACTGAACTGTCTAAATTCATGTATCTGGTTAGGTAAGCCTCTTTCTTTATGAAAAATAAATACTTGACTTTTGTCTGTTCTTACTTCCTCAGGAAGAAATCCCACATGTGAGCCTGTTTTGGAAAGTGGCTGTTAATGAAAGAGTGGTGCAGTGGTACAGTAGTGTTAAAAAGTTCTTCTGTCTCCTCCCTTCAGAGTTCATGAACTAACAGCATCTTTTATATTACATCTGAATAGTTATGTAAAAAAAGCAAAACAAAATTACCATGCCTGCAAAATTATTTTGTCTTTATTCTATTAGAAATGTATTAGAAATTGACATGAGGGTAAGTTATAGATTTGTGATCTCAGAAATGGAATTCTTCATGGCTGGTGCTGAATAGTCTTTTTCCTATGTATTTTGACTTACATAAGGTAGAGTTGATATTCAAGTATATGAAAATGTCACTTAACAGTTCAGTAATAAAATGTAGTTGAAGTGGAAAGAGCACAAGTATCTCAGGGGCATGAAATAGTGAGTTCCACAAAAAATGTAGATTGCTTTAATTAGCACATTAAGTCTATGGAAAAACTGTGTATGATTCTGTAAACTGAAGACTCATATTCTGTTGTCCTCTATTTATCATACATAGCTTCTCCTGAAAAATGGTAGTTGCCATTTAAGGAATTTTGAAAACATGAGATAGATAGGGATCTCCTTGGCTGCCAACTCCAGCTCCTTACTGTTTCAAGTAGCCCTTCATATTGATCCATCTTCTCTGCTTGTAAGGCACAGGGCAGGAATGTGTAGTTCTGCGAAGGGGATGGGAGTTGCATCCATTTTTTCTGTTACAGGTTCTCATTGGTTTAATGTTTAGATTTTTTTTAAATTTATTTTTATTTGCAGCCTAACTTTATTCATGGCCACCTTATATTTATTTATTTGTTCTTATGCCAGCTGTGCCTCCTAGACTGAATAATTTTTCCTTCCTTTCACTATTCAGTTCCCTGGCATATTTTCTCTTGACTTTCATTTCACCAGACCAGATATGCTTAAGCATTTTCAGTCTCTTTTTGTCAGATAGATTTTCCATTTCTCTGATCATGTTGGCACCTCTTTTCTGCACATCTTCCAATTTAAGCTTATCATTCTCTAACATGAGTGAACAGGGTTCTATGGCAATTTAGAGATAGCAATGATTAGATTTTGCCCATATTGGTATTTCCTTCTCTCCTGAAAAATCTTGTTTGATGCAGCTTAGAGTTGCATTGTCCATAGAACACTAACAGCTCAAACTTAAATCCTACGACTTATCCTTTTCCACCTCGGTCATTTTCAACTGATGAAATTCTGGCTTATGGAAGAAATGATTTTATTAGTCCTTGGGGGGATGGCCTTGCCATTTATATGCTAGATTTTTATTTCACTGGTGTTATTCGTGTTCTCAAGGTCACCCAGTTCTTTGCATACAAATATCCCAATTCTTCTCAGTATTGATTATCTCCCCAGAAATGAATTACCAGGATAGGTCACTAATATAGTACTGACACTTTGGCTAAAGTAGTTACAAAAATAAAAAGATTTCTCCCAAGACTGGTCATTGAGGAACTCTCTTAATAGCTTCCCTCTAGCCTGAAGCTTTCTAACAGTAACCACTTTCATTTCCCCTTTAGTTACTTACTGACCTAATATTTCTGATATTAATCCTAATTTTATGTCAACTGAGTAATGATTTCCCATGTTGCATGATATGAAAAATGCTTATCTGAACTTCCGATATGTGAGGTCTCTAACATTTCCAGTGTCTAATAATCCCCAGAACCTTGAAGATAGCTACTGAATTGATACAGTGTGATCTGCCTACTCATCCTCCCTTGACCTGTGTGTCTTTAAATTAAATGCAGCTACTCTGAAAACTTCCTTTGAAAAAATACACATTTTTGAAAAGCTTTACAACCATCTGATGCTCTAATTGCTTTCTCCTCTCTCCTACTTTGCTGGCCTACACTATTCTACTCCCTTCTATACCTATAGGACAGGATAATGATCCAGCTACCTGAAATATCCTCTTCCTGTTCTTTCAGACTTTGGGCTGGGAATTGTTCTGTCACCCTCAGCTTAATCTTCTTGAGCTTTTCTTCTAGTTTTATAATTAACTGATCATTTATATCTTTTACTCCTGTTATACATCTTCATCCCTGCATTCAATATTTTCACCCTAATCCTAAAATCTGTACCATCTTCACTACATTTTGATACATTTCTCATTTCTCTTCTTGGTATTTTATTCATATAGGTGAAAAATACTTCACTATTTGTTCTTATGTACAGACATATTTATTGCTAATCCCAGCCCATGTGCATGCATATAGTTGTTTACAAAGAGAAAATATTTTTGAGTAATAAAACATCTTCAAATTAAACAGCAGACCTCTCTTGATCGTAATCCTTAATTCCATACACAAAACTTTGAAGTAACTTTTTGCTTACAATACACTCCTTATACATTGGGTTAGGCAGATATTCAAAGGAGCAGCATAATTTATTTGCTCAAGTTTTAGCCTAGCCTATCCTGTACAAAGAAAATTAAAGAATAGTTTTCACATTTCATATTACAATGTGTTAGAAGAACACATGAGCTTCTCTTTTATGTGTTAAGTCAACCTGGTGTTCAGATTAAGTACGGTTTTGGAAGACTGAAAGGAAGAAATGGAAAATATCAGTCCAGTGGTAGTTGGGAGACAAGTTGAATATGTGAGATTAATAAGGATGAAATGAAGCACTCTAGAGTGAAAACTTTGAAGTTGGACAGAGAGAGCAGAAATGAATGCAAAAGGAGAAGAGAGGAAAAGAAAAAAACCATAAGGAAGGCCATCACTAAGCAGGCACCGTCTGCACAAGGGAAGCAAGAGCCAGGAGGGTCGTGGGGCTTAGGTCTTTTACTGGGGTAGAACCCAATTTCCTGCTATGAGAAAAAGGGTGACTGCAATTACCCACCAAAGCAATGAGAAAGATGAGGGGAGAAAAGGAAAAGAAAAAATATTTTGAGCCCTGTGGAGAAAGATGTTCACTGGAGGCAACCACAGCTTCAGTGATACAGTGAAATAGAAGTCTAATATAAAGTAAAACAGTGTATACTAATGTACTATAATAATTTAGTCACCTGAGAGTGCACAGTGGCAGTGAATGGTTCTAGACATGTTTGGTTTAAATGAAAAAAATGAAAGGGAAAAAAGTGAGAGATCGAAGTTTTAATTATTATTTACTTTTTATTTATGTACCCAACACAAACATTAGAGTAACTTTGCTTACTTTATTGACCTCCTTTGTCTGTAGGATATAATTAATAGGGGGATGTTTTTTGCCTTTTTGAAGGAATGTAGTGTCTTTCAAGCTAATGAATAATTAAGGTACACCATAATGTGTTGCATTGCTTGCCAAATGCTGGGCCACTAAGCTGATTCAGCTTGGTGTTTCAAAAGAAACTATATTAATTTTCATAATGCAGTACTAAGAAAATTTCCAGCTCCTTTTTTTATGGATTTTGATAGTAGGTGCTGTAATCATAGGGTAAAAGTCTTCTATATTGATTTAATAGTACAGAGCAAAATCCAGAACTTCTTGCTTTGAAGGATCATAGGGTTGCTTTAGAGATTTCCTGCTTTTTTCCCCTTTTAAAATTTTTTTTAAATTATTATTATTATTGTTTTCTCTTATTTTGGTGAACAGTGTTGTATAATTACATTTGCATGGCCAGGAAAGGGATTATGAAGGGTCATGGGTAATTTTTGTGGCTGAAAGCTGTGCATATGTATGTGCGCCCACATTTGCCAAATTTCTGTTGAATCACACCTACTACAGGAGAGCAGGACATGTTTTAGAACAGAGGTGGCCAAGCTTTCACAAAACTTTTCTGGCTCGTTGTTGAGGTGCCTTGTTGTGTAGCTTAGAAGAGTCCTTAGCTTGTTTAGGACTGCATACTGTAAGGAATCTGTCATGGTGCATTTTCATCCTCATCGAAGTACCAGCTCACTCCTCCCAGAAAAAGTGTCAGAGCTGTACTGGATGAAACCTTTAAAACAAAAGCTTAACTCTTGTGCTTGTTGGAGAATATAATGGAACTCCCAGCAGTTCCTGCTACAGGGCTGCTCTGACACCTAGTCAAGAAATGTAGATCCATCATTTGTGATGTTTGGTGTGTATAATGACCAAAGATGCAGTGGCATAGGAGTTCAGTTTAAGACAAGAGGCAGCAGATGAATATAACAGTGAAAGAGGGTGCAAGTCCCAGGAAACAGATTTGAAAATATAATTATAAGGTCAGTTTTGATCATAGCCAGAATTACACAGCTCATTTCTGCAGCCTTTGTGCTGAATAGAGTTTGGCCAGGCAAGTAGTACTACTGACTGCTTTAATATGTACTGTTCTTTACAGACACTATGTTTTGAGGCTTTAAATAGAGTCAGGAACCACTATTTGGGGTTTTTTGAATTTTAGTGGCCTTTGCAGTCTGAGAGGATTTAGGAAATGTAAACTTTGGGGTTTTGTTTTTTTCCTCAGAAGTTTCATTTGTAATAAAAAAATAACTAATGAACACTGTGTCACAGAATCTACTACTAGAGAAACTTACTTTCAGAATATATTCTCTGTAAGTGATTTGTTGTTCTCATAATTTTAAGTATTTATAAAGGATTCCTTTTAAGGGTTAGTTAAGTTATATGGAGGGAAAAATTTCCCTAGCAAATAAGTTCCCAGAGGAACAATAACAGCAACTAAGAAACCGTGTTGTGGTAGTAGAAAGGTTTATAGCTATATGGGTCTATATGGGAGTGTTATGTAAGCCTCTACTCTCACAAATCACTGAGATATTAGATTGTGCTGAAAGGGATGAAGATGCTCAGCTGACTGCATTTTCAGCTTCATCAGTAGTTAAGTTGGTGCTAAGGAGTTATACAGATGTTTCAGTGATTTAAAGGAATAGAATAAAAGCACACTTTTATGTCAATGGCATGCCAGTTTAATGAGTAATATTAAGAATGGTTATAAAGAAACATTATGCAACAAAGTAAATTCTCTTCACTCTGCTTTAACACTGTAATTAAAACACAAATGCTATTTATGGGAAAACCTGTTGTTAAAATAACAATTACGGTAGCTTGTTTTATTCTTTTATTTCATTGAAAGACAATAAAGAATGTTATTCAATTTTTCTGTTTTTAACTAAAATGCTACTGAATTTTCCTACATGATCATTTTGCTTTTTTACTCTTCCCATCTGTCTATTTCACCTTAAAGTTTTAAAGAGCTATTTTTTCCAGAAATAATTAGGTCATTTATAATTGCTGTCAGCAATTTGTTAGTCAGAGTAAAGCTTACTCTAGTTCCAGTCATGGATTTGTGAAAGCTTCCAGTATTAAGTGCTTTTGTGGCAGCACACTACCCTCCTCTCCAGCCCAGCTCACTGGACATCCATGTCCCCTGCTATTTAAATGAAGGTGTGACATCCTGCCCTGAGATGTTACATTCTCGTTATACTATTTTTTTTCTGAGCATGGTATTCAAAGAATAGACAAAACCATGCCAGAATAGTGATGGTTATTAGTATATCCAAAACTGCAGATGTATATTGCATTATATAAATCCTTATTTTCAGGAGTTTAATAATACATGTTAGAATAGCTGTATCAGAAGGGTTTGTATTTTCAAATGGATGCATTTCAAAGTAAGCTCTACACAAACACAGCGTTGTGATTAGATAACATGTCACTGCTGTGCATTTTGTTAGTTTGTTTTTCTACTGCCTCGATAATTATTGTGGTGAGATGATCTCCTTATTTACTGACATTCTGTAGGATCACACCAGTAATTCACCTGAAATGACTGTCTGCAGTCTTACAGGGTCTTACTGCTGAGGCTTTTCGAATGCTAATGTCGGTCATAATTAATCAATAGTGATTGTGCAAAACATAAAACATTTATATGATCTTCATAACTGGCACTTAAATTCTCCACAAGAGACAGCCTGAAATAGTAGCAGAGCTTGTCCTTGCATCTCTCTGTTGTAGCTTGTACTGTTTGATGTGCTGGCATGCTTGCCCTAAATAGTCTCTGAGGTGAGTTGTTTGGATGTGTCATTTCAACTGAATATAGCTTTGCATACTCCTGTAGCACATAAAAGAATAGAATACCAAAAGAGATCTAAATAGTATACAGCAAAATATGAAATATTATTCTTTTCTGCTACTCTTATAGAAGCAGCACTTTAATGTGCCATTTAATGTTATTTCTTGAAATATCATTTTGAGGAGTTAATAAAGAAAAAGCTTTGTGTGCTTATTGAAAGACTGATGGTTTGCTTCATGTGTTCCACAGCCTTAAGCTTCTTCTAATGTTAGGAACAAGGACATTCTTTTCTCATCTGTTTATTTTTGTCTTTATACCTTCATTAAGGTGGGAGTTTTTAGCTTACATTCTGTGTTCCATCATTTTTACTGCTATGTTTCTGCTTGATAGGCATTACAGTTGATTTTCCAACAGAAAAAGGACTTTAAAGTGGCAATTTACTGAAAGTAACTTGGTACTGTGTCCTGATCCTCCAATGCCAATGTCAGTATTTTCTTTAAATTCTTTGGTTTATTGCTATAATGTTTTTCTTCTTTTGACTGCATATTTGCACAGTACTCTGCATGCTAGGACTCCATCTTAATTAAATCTCAGGACTGAGCTGAAAAAAGAGTGAGTATTTATTGTCTGGGAAAAATGTGGAAGGGAAGGATCTGGGATCCAATAAACACATGCAAAACGAAGTAAGCATTACCCTCCTCACTCTTGTTCACCCAAAAATCAACCCACCAAAAACTAGAGGAACAGTTAAAAAATTAATTTACATCCTTAATTCTTCAAATACACATGGGAGACCGAGTGGTTAGCAAATTCATTAGTGTTTTTTTAAGTCAGCACTGATACAATACTGTGTCTACAAAATGTGATCCATGCAATTAATTTGTAATACTTCCATAGGAGCATGTAAAAAAGTGAAATCACATGAAGGTGAGGGAAAACTTTGCTATACTATAAATATTATATTGCATTATATTGTACAAAGGTAGTAATCTAAAACTGTATGCATGCCAGGAGGAATAACTCTGCAATTGCAAAACCTGGAGATGAAGCTGATTGTGTTACCTAAGATGTTTGCTTTTTTTTTTTTTTCCCAAAAGATTGAGCTAATACATTTTTCATACCCCCGTTTAAATTTTTCTTTATTGCTTTGAGTGATAAATTTTGATGTTTACCTTTTGGAAAATGAGATTTCTGATTGACATTATTAAGGATATTGTTTAGAAGTACTGGAAGTATTGGAGGTGACCAGAGTTAAACATGGTAGGTTTTACTGGAATGACTAATTATAATAGATGCTTGACTCCCATGAAGGTTGCTGGCAATAAGGTGCTTCCTCATTTAGATGCTTTTATAATCTCCATTAGGTGCTTTTGTGCATCTTTAGACATGCAAATACCTCATCTGCTGGTCTAAACAAAGAAGTGTATGCACTGGCAGCATTTACAATGACAGAAGTCAGGTATGCTTTGCCTCAAATCAGTGGGCTTTGTTCATTTATGCCTCTGTCTGAAGATACTCTAGATATAATCAGTTTGGTTGCCAGCTGACAAAAAAAAATTCAAATGAGGAATTATACTTCAGGAGTACAAATAAACGTATTTTGAAAATGAGGCGACAAAAACTAAAATTACTTCCATATGACACAAAGCCATAAGTGTGTGACATATCTGGGTTAGTTTCATATGTAACAATACCTGGTGCTAAATACTTGGCCAAAAATTAGAAAATTGGAATCACACAATACACAGCTCTTCTGTTTGGCATCAGTTCCATAATACAAGAGAACTTATCATTTGTAAGCTTGTCTGGTTTTCAGTAAGAATGAGAACAGTTTGATCTGTCCTGATACATCAAACAATACGGTGTGGGTGGTTTAAAAACAAAACAGTTAATCAAGCAAAATTTTACTTAAAATACCTTATGATTCATCAACCAGTCTATGCACACTGTCAATTTTGCCTTTCTGAGCAATTATTTATAGACTATTTAAATAGCCTGGACAGCATGTGGAACTGCTGAGAATAATATTGTTTTATGAATTACTTCTTCAATTTGTTTCAGTTCAATATGGACTGACAACATGACAGTGAGTCAAGAAAACTGCTGCTTTTTCGAATGCAATTCAGTACAACATGGAAATTAAGTTTTGCCTCAATATTGTTTTTTCTATGTTAAAATATTCCTGAAGTAAACTATGAAATGGTGTGAGAAATAGAATTACTTACTTAATCTTACTTAATCATATTTCTACTTCTTTTTTCATATGTACTATCACAAACTTTAGAAGTTGCATTTCTATCAGTAAGGGTCACTACTAAGTTCTTACCTGCATGATTCCCATTCAAGCACAAAACACCAACTTGGAAACATGAATAGACAATAGGATGGAGAAGTTCCTTAGTGGACTGAATGCTAGTTGAATTTTTTAGGGCAATCAAAGAAATGTATGAAGTACCAGGAAGTTCAGAGATGTCAAATACATCAGGAATGTCGAGAACTGGACAGGCTTTGACTGGCGGTAAGTTAAGGGAAAGGAATTAGAGAAATTAGAAAGACAAAAAAAAAAAAAGAGGGAAAAGGGGGATAATGCAATTATGGGCATGAGGTATTTATAAAGTATATTATATACTATCTGGAGCAAAGACAGTAGAGTAATTTTTCTTGTGCTGCCCTTTGGAAAGTGGAACAATTAGGTGATGGAAATGAAGCTTGTGGCATCAGAGGTGACATCTGGTTTGAGTACTGTGTCCTCAGGAGTTGCATTTGGACTGCATGAGTAGTGCTTTTGGGTGTCCTGGTTGCTTGTTCATCAGTGTGCCTGGAAACCAGGGTGGAAACAGTGAGAGAAAGAGAATGAGGGAAGGTCACTGTGTGCAGTTAGATGTCATGCTGGCTAACTTGAGTCATGAACTGTGACTGAGTATCTGTATTGACTCTGGATGGAGTTACCTTCCTTCATTGCAGCTCACACGATGCCGATTTAGGTTAGTGACTGAAACAGTGGTGGTAACACACCGGGGTTTTATCTATTGCAGAGCAGCATCTGCACAACAAAAAGGCCTTTTCTAATTTTGTCCATGGCAAGTAGGCTGGGGTGGGTGTGCAAGAGCTTGGGAAGGAGCACAGGCAGGACAAGTGACCCACATCGACCAGAGGGGTGCTCTGTGCCTTAGAATGTCACGCTCAGTGATAAAAGCTGATGCTTAGAGGCTGTTTGAGCACTGGGATGTTGGCAGGAGGGCTTTTGCTTCACTTGTATATTTTTGCCCTATTTTTTCCCTTTACTTTTTAAATTGGCTTTGTCTCAACCCATGAGTTTTTCCTTGTTTCTGTGATTCAAATTCTCCCCTCCATGCTTGGAGGTAATGTGAATGAGTGGCTGGTGGGAACTTAGTCTTTGGCCAGGGACAATTCACATCTTTTAAGCCTGATCATCTAATATTGACAAGTCTCACGAAATCTGTAGAAAACTGAGTAGACTTTTCATCTGCTACAAGTGGTTTTTTTCAGTAGAATTTCTGAAGTAATGGCTTAAAGACTGATTGAGCCATTGGTCATCACATTTTGCTCATCACCTGGGGACTATCTCAATAAGTACAAACTTACTTTTGGTATCCAAGCAATCAACCAATACTAAATTTGTATCTGGTTATTTACTTTCTGGTTTGAGTCTTGAGGGAAATATTAGTATCTGTCATACACTCTCTTTTTCAGAATGTCTTGTTAAGATGCAAAGTAAAAGACTAAAACTGTGATTCACCTACACCTTTGTAGAGGCACTACGGACTAGTTTCCTCTTCTGTTAAGTGACAGGCACTTCCTTATAGTTAAGAAAGTAGTACCTCAAAGACAAATGAAAATTATTAAAAATGCTATCTTTACTACAGTCTGGTTATTCTGGACTGATGGATTGGTTGTTAACACATTTATGTTCATAAATCTATATGCATATAATATGTGTGAAAGTTAATAGAAGATGCAGATTGAAAAATATGTGGGCCTGGCACTCTTTCCTCTATGAAGGCAGAATTTACTGTGCTATGCATTTGTTTGTCTGAACTAATTATAAGATTTCATGTGTCTTGTAATTTATGTCATTCTTGATGCAAACCTGATTTCACTGTTGTGAGTTGGATGCAGTATTCCCATGTTTTCCTGTTTCCGAGTAAGTGCAACTCTAAAAACTTGCCATCTAAGCTGTGTTGCCCAGTTGGGCAGTAGGAGCTCCAAGCTTAAAATACAAAGGGTTCCCACTCTTAAATGACACTTTGTTGTAATTCACCATAATTTGACTGCTTTATGTATGCACCTGTTCATGGTTTGGGTGGAGATTCTGACAAAGAAGCTTCCTGGAAAGTGGATGATAAAGAGGAGATGATGAACTTGTCATTTGTTCTAAATGCAAACAACAATTTTCAAGGGAGCTAATTAAAATCTTTATCTGATCCCTAGTTGCAAGAGAGCTCTGCCTGGGTGTATGTGATAAGTTCATGCTGTTAGAGATTCCTAATTTGATTGAGGGTTTTTTTTCCCGATTTTATGAGTACAGCTTTTTTTTTTTTTTTTTTTTTTTATGTTCATAAGTCTTTGCCAGAGGAAATGGCAATCTTCCTTTAAATGTTGCAGTTGGGAAACAATGCTTGGCAAGTGGCTTTTGATTTTCTTTTTCTTTGTGTATGTGAGAAAAATGTCAACTCATCCAAGCTGTTTGTAGAGGAAAATGCTTCTTTCCAACCTTGTTGGCTAAAGAACTTACTTTGAGGAGAGTTGAACCTGAGGTAGTTTACAGGATTTTGATAAACGGTGAGCTTCTGTTTACCAGAGCTTTGTGAAGATTGTTTTGTCATCTTAAAAAGGACCTGCTGAGTTTTCTAGATACAGAGGAACATACTGTACATCAGCTTGATCTGGCAAAGAACATTAAACTCTTAATATGGCATTAGAAGTTGTCAGCTGGTCACGTTAGTTGACTTTAATAATTGCTGGTTGACAGGTCCATAGATCTGGAAGACAGAACATCAAAAACTTGCCCTTTCTAGTCAACTTGTTAATTGTATGTCTAAGTTATTTTCACTTGTGGCGTGAAAAAACCCAATTGTTCCTTCTGCGGAGAGTTCTGTATGAGATATTTTGTTTGATATCTTTCATAAATTAAAGGTTATGCTGATAGTTTAAGCTGGAAATTGTTCTTTAATGGCAAGTAAATGAATTGATCAGTGTGGAATTAGAGATCATGAATTTAGTGTGGTACAAGAGGTCAGAATGAGAGTTTGAGGGTAGGAGTTGGCACAGTATAAGGAAATGTAATTTTTTTGCTCTGTAGTGAACTATTGATTCTTACTTTTAATTGCATGCTTCAGCATTCAGCATTCATGTGGAAGAAAAATGTTTACAGCAAAGCAAGATGTCTGTCACTGTCTGCTTTTGCTATAGTAAAAAAATTAATGTTAATGATCAGTGAAGCAAAAGCAGAAAGAATGTTACTAAGTAACATCATACATAAGTGAAGTGGAAGCAGGAGTGTGATATTTACCCAGAATTTCAAATGGCAACCAATGAAGAAGGGTGCTAGTCGAAATAATATTTTGTCTTCTTCTCATTTATGTGTAAACCAAAGTGTGTATTTGCCTGTATGTATTGTGTGCTGGTTTTGATTGGAAAGTAGAGAAATGGACCAGAATTTCCTTCAATAATTTTGTATAATTTTAATAGATAAACAAAAAATTCAGTCCAAATTCTTCTGGAAAGAAATATCCCCAAGAGGAAGGTGAAAAAACATCCTACTGAGACTAGAGAGACCATAAAACACATATAAGCTTGAATACTGCTATATGAGACAGGCACATTTTTTTGAAAGTTGACAACTCAAAGATGTTAGCCACATGTCACCAAGGTAATTTTTTATAGATGTCTAGCTGTGTGGTACCATATGGATACCTAAAACAACACACAGGGAAAGAAAACAGTTTCAAGTTGCAGTTACCAGATCAGACAGTTCTAAGTCTGTGTGTTCTCATGACTCTTTACTGTAGTCACTTTGTGTTCAGCTCTTGCTTTACCACATAAAATGAAGCATAGATCCTCATAGGTTTTAGACCATCCTGTTGAGTTCTTTGTTTACCCTTTTCTGCCTTACATTTGTCTGTGCTATATAAGGAAAGAAAATTGATCTAACATTTATTAGTATTACTATTATTATTTTAAATTTTTCTCCTTTACCATTCTAAATAACAGAAACCACTACTAATGAAATTATGATCATGGACATACCTAGTTTAAGCCATACAAATTTGTTCAGTAGAACTGGTCTCACTGAGGACCAGTGGGTGATGCAGATGTGTCATGCAGTGGTTTTGACTAATTCCTTGAATATGAAGGCATCCATTTCCTTGTCTTTGCTTAGGCAGAAGTATAAACAAATTCAGAGTATCTCATTGAAATGGAAGAATAGTTCCAAAAATTCAGACCAGGGATTCTCTTAGCCCTGGTTCTACAGTGTTCTTATCTCCAATAAGCCATAGCAGATTTCCAGAGAAGAGAAGAATAGAGTGAGAGTACATAACACATCTCTAGAAAATTCCCAGCCTCCAACTGTTTTCAGCTCAAGGGATTTCCTAAACCTGGTGTGATATCACCAGCTCTCAATGAATCTCTTTTCTAAATTTGTGTTAAGTTTCTCTATTCATCTTTTTAAAATTTTCTTTTACCCCCTAATATGTTTCTGGCAGTTTCGTAGATTTTTTCACCTGTTGGGCAGAGAACCACTTTCTTCTGTTTGTTTTGCACTTTGCTCCTACCAGCTTCCTTTAAAGTTGCTGGTTGTCCTATATACAATATTATGCCAAACATAAAATGATACAAAGGTAGAGTTTGAGTCCTCTGTCTCTCAGGAGAGAAAAAATACCATCAGAAGGCCCTGGAAAAAAAAAAAGGAAATACTGCTACCATCTTCCAGAACTAAAAGAAGGTTTTGGTTTTGTGAGTTTTGGTCCTTTTCTATTTTCTTGCCTGAATAATGATGCTCCATGGAATTATTCATTCTTTCTATGTTTCTAAATATTCTGAAAGAGAGACCAGAGCACACAGTGGAAAGATACATTTTTAAAATGAACTGAAGGGATTAAAGACTATGTGACTTTTGTACCTCAGCAATTTGTGTTGGTATTACAAGTATTTTGCACTACAAAATTGTGTTGTGAGCACTGAATATTAGGAGCATGTAATAGTCAAATATGTGGTAGATGGGCTACAGCTGTAACATTATCATCAGCAGTGATACAGACTACTATACTTGTTGACAGGAGTAGAAAAATCAATTAAATAGTTTTCTTTTGAACATTGGTTATAATTACTTTGTTGACAAGATACCTTTATATTGCAATCTGAGGTGATGTCTGTGCTTCCTTTCAAAACATCACATAAAGTTTTGTAGTGAAAAAATAATCTCAATCAGAAAATACACATCCGAAGGCATTTTATCCCTGTCATTTGTGGTAGAGATGGCAGCAGGATGACATTGTAAATTTGCTCAATTTTATACTTTTTCTCTCTGAATCTGCTTGTTCTTTATAACATAACTGCAGGCAAGCCCTTAAGTTTGCAGATGTAAATAGCCAGTGTCAGAATGTGTTTCATGCAGAGCTGAGCTATGCCTTCACCTGAATACCACTCAAGTGGGGCTGTCTGCTAACCCTCATTGTACTCCTGTTACAGAAATGAACAGTTCATCTTTTCTGTGGATTTGTTTTTTTCCCAGAAAGCAATGAGAGCAAACTGAATGTATCTTCATCTTCCAGTATTTCTGGTAGCATCCTTTAGAAGTTGGTCATTGACCTTTCTTGATAAGAAAGCCTTTTCCCATCATTTTTTATTTTTTTAATACCTGGTGCCTCCTTTCTCTCTCTCTTACTGCATTTCCCCCTAGATGTTCATACTACTAAGGAGGTGTCTGAGACCCAGGCTGTTGATGAAGAACTAATTCATTAAGAATATACTACCAGCTTAAGTATCTTTTTATGCAATTAAAAAAGAAAAAAGCAAGGCTCAGCAAAACAAACAACTCCTACCCCCAACCTCCATTTTGTTCGTGTTGTGTGTCTCCATAGACGACACATAAAGGTTTTCCACAGACAGTATTAGTATTCTGGCAAGCTCTCACCTGTGGTCTGTAGACCACCAGAGTGCTGACAGATGCACTGTTATACAGAAATGCAAAAATTATATTTGTTTTTCTGTATGTATCCTGCAAAACCCCAAAACATTCAGATCTCTCCCTGCTACTCTGTTCCAGCTCGCTCAAGCCATCTGCTTGGTTTTCCTGCTGCATTTGGTCTCATTAGTCATCTTCACATGTACTTCGGGCTGCTTAATTTCATTATGCAAAGTATTATGCACTGTTCATCCAATAAGTGAGAGAGTTCATCTATTCTGCTCCCTAAGAGACTTGTAAAAAGTAGTTTTAAATTTCTAAGAAAACCTAAAAATTCTTGTTGAAACATGGTTCATGCTCCATTGTTACCTATATTAAAAAGTACTAAAACTTACTCTATAGATTTATCTGTTTTTTCTTGAGTTCCAAACGTTAACTCCTGTCTCCTTAGAAATATTTGCATCTAACTAGGATTTTTCAACACAGTTTTAAGATATCAGCACAAAACTGCATGTCATATTTAAAAGTTTCCTTTTTGGCAGATTTAGGTCTTCTGCCTAGCAGTGGGATTGCCAGTTCTGACAGAATGTGTTTGTGGCCATGCCTGTGAATATTCACTAGAATTAGCAAAATCATAAGCCTTTTGAAAAGGAAAAGAAGTCACAGAGGGAAGAGGGATCTGTTAATAAAACAAAGATAAAAAATACCCATTTGCAGTCATTACTAAGTGAGCCCTGGCTTCTTAGAACTCTGGAGGCTGACTGTGATAAACTCTTGCATCCCTATCATCCAATGGACTTTTTGTTGTAAGATGAAAAAGATCTAAAAAGAGTTTCCTGTGATGGCTTTTGGTACTCCCCTATGTGTTATCCCAGACAGAACTCTGCCAGCACCCCAGTGGGTGGAAGAGTACCAGAAAATTGGTCAGCCTTGAGCTGAGGAGGGAATGGCTGAGGCTTGATGGGCAGAGGCAGTGGATTAATAGTCAACCTGGATAATGAGAAAGGGCATAAAAATTGGACATGGAATGGGAAACTGGGACTGACTAAACAAAAAGAGTCAGAATTGGCAGGGAGCTCTAGAGAAGACAGATTTAATAAGGAATTGGATATCTGGACAGCAGATGTAGAGCTGCCAGCATAACTGCCTGTAGTATCAGCCAGTAATCCTAGCTCGAGAGAACTGGGAATGCTTGAGAAATGAGCCAGGAAGGCAGGAAAATGGAATTCAGTGGGAGTTGTCTTGGATATATAGGAACATACAATATATGTTACATGCTAGAGGGGGAAAAAAAACAAAAACAGGATGTGGAGAGAAAATTAGGATCTATTATTTGGTGTATAAAATTAGCGGATTTTTTTATCTTAAAGGAATTTCATCACAAAAATAATTCTTTTATTTTAAGGATCTGCTCCATAAGGTATGTGAATTCTAGAGCATTCATGAATAGGAGAGGTAAACCCCTTAAATTCCTTGAAAAAACAACCTAGGGACTGGATACGGCATAGCTCCCCACAAAAAAATTGTGACTCAGAGACTTTCATAAAGCCTCAGAAATAGAATGAATTAAACTTTGAGTGCTTGACATTGCAGTGATTTTTTTTATTAATGTTGTGGTTTGCATCTAATGAGTTTAATTTCACTTTGTTGTTTTGATAAATAAAGATATTCTATCCAGACAGCCACAAGCTACAAAATAATTGTTGACTCTGAAAGTCAGAACATTTTTAACCAGCTTTTCCTGATAGTTATTTCATTAAAACCCTAGGTCCTGGAGTAATTCAAAGGCTTTAGTCTTTTTTCCTGTTCTGATAGAAAGGACACATTATGTGGAGCTGTAAATTCTTTTACCCCCAGACTTTGGTGACTCTAAATTCAATGCAATGCGCTTGCTGATATGGAATTTATTCCCTAAAAATTAGAAGACAAATAATAGGTATATACATTTACAGAAAATTACATCATTTTTACAGTATTTATTACTTAATACTTAACTAATGAAAAATGAAAGCTTCCTAAGTATTTTAGATTATTTTAATTATTTTTTATTTAATTAAATCTTTTTGTTGTTTAAAAAAATCTTTATTTGTAGTTTTATATTTTTAAATATTGTCAAGTCCGACAAAATTAAATACTGATAGTACTTCCTCCTAAGGAAAATATTCAGAAGTGCTACATATAAGATATGGGGGCTGGGGACAGGCTTTAAGGGGCGTGGTTCAGGTACTAGATAAGGATTCAAGGCATTTAAGACTGAGAAGGATCCTTGAACCAGACTCATGTGACTTTCAGCATATAGTTTAATATTTGTGTACCTTAGCTTTCATCTGTAGAACATATATATTGATATAGCTTTACTCTTGTTCTTTACTGTCTAAGGGATTTGATTTATAAAAATCTTAAAGATGTCTAACAGTCTTGTTCAAACAACTTCCAGCACAGTGAGCATTCAGTCTTAACTGGAGCTTCTCGTTATAGCTGTGGGGGGAAAGTCATGTGAATTCCTTTAATTTACCAGAATATGAGACTTTATAGAAGGCAAATAGAAGGGCAGAGAAGGAAAAAAAATATATAGTACAATCAGAATAGTTCTAGGAAAGAAATAGTTTTGAGTCTAAGATTGAATTGACTGATATCACTTTTGCCCCTTAATCCAAACTGTTCTGAAATTATCTTTTTGTGTATAGAAGTTAAAAAATGTTCAAGTGTAAATCCATGTCTTTCCAGTGTGAATTCACTGAGCCGCTAAGTTAAGGAATCTTTTGGGTTACAGCACTAGAAAGACATGATGTGCACTTTACTTGGCTCACTGATGAAATCTACAGAAATACATAATATTGGAGCACACCAAGAAAACAGTCCAAATCAGTCCATGATGAAGAAATTTTTTTCATTTATTTTTGCTCTGTGTCTCTTAACAGTCTGATTAAATCTCATGATAATCAGCTACGGGCAATCAACTGAAAGCAGTGAACAAACCAAGTACATTTAAAAAAGTTTTTAAGCAGCAGTTGTTCATGGGCAAAGATGGAAAATACAGCACTACAGGTACTGGAAATTGTTTACATTGAATGTCTTTCTTTTAAAGGGAGAAAAGGAATAATTTTCTGAGCTGTGAAGAAGAAGACCCTTCATTCAAGATTTCCCTGTGAACCCTGCATTGATGCCAATCATATAAGGTATTTTAAACAAACAAGATTCTGTTACCTTCTATAACCTATTAAATGCTTTAATCCATGGCACTTTCCAAGAATTAAAATGGAGATAGTAAAGAAATTAAAGAAATCACTTTTTCTGATGCACAGTTTGTTAGATTAATGAACACGTAATTTTGTGGTAATACATGACACTTCATTCTGACATTAAAGATTTAAAAAATCCAGTTGATTTGCATTTCTTGTTGAGATAGTAGTTGTATTCTTTGCCTTCTTTCACCATCAATTTATGTTTTATCAAATCCCAAGCTGTCATGGTTCATTATCCACAGATGATCTTGAGCAGCCTTGCATCACAAAAAAATATGCTGTGGCATCTGCCATTGTGCACCACTAAACAGATCACTTCTGAGTAGGGTTTGTCTTTGATTAGTACATTCAGCAGTGTGTGTCCTTATATTTTTGCCTGTGAGTATCTTATGCAATGTGGCTGCATATAGAAAGGTACTGTGATTTTCCAGGTTGCAGATAGAATGTCTGCTGTGCCTTTTTAGCTGATGAGTTCCATTTGAGTTAATGCTTGTACACCTCAGTCTCCCCCAGGCAGTCCCATTGCTTCTGTAGTCATTTCAGTAAAATTCAGTATCAGTGATGTAGACAGCACAGTGAAATTAGGAGGTGTGATTATAGTATCAGGCTTGTATTCTAGACCCTTTTCTGATTTTTGGAGCCAAAAATTAAATTCATGTCACAATTGTATTAACAGCATAATAACATCCAGCTATAAATATATTTAATATAGAAGTCTTTATTTCCTGCAAGGTACTTACATTGGTAAAGAGACTCTTCATTTTTAAAAGACAGGAGTTAGACTTAATGATCCTGATGGGTCCCTTCCAATTCAGCATGTTCTATGATTCTATCAAAAATATTTAATCTTTTAATTCCCCTGAATCTGTTCCTGTTCCACCAAAACTTGAAAATAAATTTTGATTGAACTAGTAGTGTGTTCATCACAGTGATAAAATTAATTTCCATCTCTGTTCACTATCTTGCATATCTCAGTTCCAGGCAGTTTCTTCCGAGAATATGAAATACTGTTTTATGAATGTGTCTGGGAGTAAGTCACCAATGTTATAACTCAGACTAATTTAAATGAAAGCAAATGGTTTGGGATTTGAAATTTGAATTTCCATTTGAACAATAGCTTCAAGGACTTGCATGCACATTTGACTGTCTTGTGCCCTAAAGAGTATTGCTACTAAAGAAATGATCCACATGGACCCGTGAGCTACAATGAGGTTCTCAGGAATGTGAAATAATAGAATAAAGTTGTCTGTAAGGTAAATATGAAGTGGGAAAGCAAATTAAACCAAAACTGGAATATGAATGAATCTAGGAGAATTTTTAAAAAAATCTATACCGGTAACCTAAGATTGCAGCAAAACCTGAGGATCTGATGCACAAATCTGAACTGGAAATGCTTCTTAATTTGTCACCTGAGGCAGAGAATTTGTTTGGTAGGTTCCCTAGCATGCTGATGCCTATATAATATACTACAAAATGGGTTAAAGGGGTTACTGTAATAAGCAGAATTAGTAGGAAATGCCTTCTGAGACTTTTTGAGTGTTAGGAAGTGATTCGTGAAATACAAAAAAATGGAAATTTTTAAGTGTTACAAGGAGTCTTCCTATTTAAAAATACCATTATACTGGCAAAAATATTCCTTGAAGTGTTTTAGATGCAATTTCTCTTTAATACTACTTTTCATTTAGAAATATTTATGATATTTATGGTGTGTAGATTTTGGTATTTTTTGCTTTGGAAGTATTTATTGCTTGATAGTAACAGGGATGAAAGCAGTTCTCCTCTCACAGGAACTATTACTTCCAGTGTAGTTGCTTTGAACATTCTAAAAAGGCAGAATGGTGCTCAGGCCAGCTAAGGGAATATCCACAGAGCACAGAGAAAGACTGTAAATAGTACAGATCCAGAATCAGGAGGCCCCAGACCAACCAGTCTCAATGGTCTGACCCATTTAAATTCAAGATACCATGCTAGTTGGTAGCAAAACTCTCATGAGTTCTTTCCCATTTTCCTGCCCTGGAAGTGTTTCTTTTCTAGCCCATTTGTGAAAAAGAAGGAGCCCTGGAATCCTGGGACTGTGCAAGAAATAAGGACTAAGGTATTGTTGCAATGAACACTAAAATTATGGGCGAACAAAGGTTGATAGACTGTAAACCTCTTTCCAAAAATAAAAGCGTTTAAAAAATTTCCTGTTACTATGTTTTTTACCTGCTTTTTTTCTGAACTAACTCTTCATTTAATTTCTCTTTTGAGACTCAGCTATTCACTGGTAAGTTAAAGTCCCTAGGCTGTAGATGGATACATCTTGCCTCCTTTAATCATTGCCATCTTAAAGGTAAACCATTAAGCATGAAAATGGAATGTTACATAGATCTATGGTGTGTGCATCCATTAAAAATAGGGACAACAATAAATGCAAGAATTACTTTAATCAATGTGTTGAAATTAAGCTCTTTATTAACCTCCTTAGCTGAAAGTAAATTCAACTATTTTATACTGGCAACATAAGCTGCAATGAGATTTATGGGTTTGGATGATACAGATTGAATCAGATGCAACAAAGACTTCTTTGAGAAAAACAAAATTTCACAAAGTAGTGCAGTCAAGTTCAGATTTTACTCTTCCTGAAAGAAAGAGAATAAAACTGCTGGTGCAGAAAAAGGCCTCTTTCTTCCCACAGTGCTGCACTTACTGTGTTATGGTCTAAACCAGCAGCAATTACACATAAGCTGTTAAACAACATGAGAACAATCAAACAGTTGGCTCACTGAGCCAGAGGTGGGACTGGGAGCCCTTGCTGTTTATCCCAGTCAATCTCAGCGTCAGTAATGGTCAGAAACCAGACATTCATTCTCCTGCATATGTTTGTGTGGAGGGGGGAATGTGCCTTTTCTTTCCTTTTGGCAGACAAAAAAAGAAACTAAAACAACATGGGAAAATAATAGTTTTATGGGGAAACTGTGCACCTACAAGTGCACACCATATCTGGGAAGAGAATTGTGGCTTTTAACTGGCTGGATAAAAGCTCCTTTAGATTGCTATAGGATGAAGCCAAGAAGCTGGGAAAATTAAGAATGGTTTTGAATTGACAGGGCAGTTAGAGTTAATTACTTGGACACAGAGGAATACTAAATAAGTTTGCTGACAACGTTAAATTGGGAGGAGCTGTCAACTCCCTTGAGGGCAGAGAGGCCCTACAGAGAAACCTTAACCAATCACCAACTATATGAAGTTTAACAAGAGCAAGTGCTGGATTCTGGGATGGGGCAACCCTGGATGTAAGGACAGACTGGGGAATGAGATGGTGGAGAGCAGTGCCATAGAAAGGGACCTGAGGGATCCTGGTTGAGGGCAAGTTGCAGACGAGTCAGCAGTGCCCTGGCAGCCAGGAGGGCCAGCCCTGTCCTGGGGGACATCAAGTACAGCATCACAGCTGGGCAAGGGAGGGGATTTTCCTGCTCTGCTCTGCACTGGGGCAGCCTCACCTCGAGTGCTGGGAGCAGTTCTGGGTGCCACAATATCAAAAAGATGTGAAGCTATTAGTGAGCATCCACAGGAGGGCAGCAAGGATGGAAAAGGGTCCAGAGGAGAGGCCGTATAAGGTCACTTGGTTTGTTCAGCCTGAAGAAGAGGAGGCTGAACAGGGGAGATGTCAGTGTGGTTTTCAATATCCTCATGAGGGAAAGAGGGGCAGCAGGTACCCATCTCTTCACTCGTGACCAGTGACAGGACCCAAGCAAATGCCTGAAGTTGTGTCAGGGGAGGTTTAGGTTAGATATCTGGAAAAAGCTTTTCAACCAGAGGGTGGTTGGGCACTGGAACAGGCTCCCCAGGGGAAGTGGTCACACCACCAAGCCTGACAGAGTTCAAGAAGCATTTGGACAATGCCTTTTAGGCACATGGTGGTATTCTTGGGGCCAGGAGTTAGACCCTTCCAACTCGAGTTGAATCCCTTCCAACTGAGCATATTCTATGCTTCTGTGAGTAAATTATTTTAAGATTTTAGGGGGAAGAAGAAGACCCCAGGTGTTGGGCAAAATGAATGGCTAAGTGTGTAGGGTATTCTTTCATGGACTGAATTATGTATGTTACAGATAACTACTGAAGGAGGTCATGCCCATTTGTTAAATGATTGACCTTGTCATTTGTCACAGAGAGGATACCAGATTAGTAGACCATAAATTTAGATTGGTTCAGAAAGTTCTCTGGTCCTGTCACAGGTTTGGTCAAGCAGTGTTGAAAAAATTTTATGACAAATTGCCTCAAAAAACCCAGCAGGTTTTTATCTTTACATCTGAATAAATCAGGATGGACATTTTAAGAAATCTCAGTGTGAAGCTGGGGGAATGGCTGTGATCCAAGTCTCATAAGCATAGTTATTTTCTGAGGTACATTGAAACCATGAGGCTGAAGCCCTCCAAGGGTATAGTTTCATGATAGTGTGTTTGCTGGAAGTGGTGATCTTTTGCTCCCTTTTTGTTCCAGCACTAAAAATGAACAGTAGTTTTCAGCCAGATAAGCCTTATTGCTGCCTCAAAAGAAGGTAGTGCAGTGATGTGCATGTGAAAAGTAGGGCAGGATCTCTTCTCTTTTGGCAGTAGCAAAGCCTTAAATCAGTTTAAGCAGCTTTTGAAACCACTCCAGAACTTTGAGCCTTCACAGAAGGTGGCTGTGGGCATCAGGTGGTGGAACAGCATATACTTTCTGTGTAGCAAGTGTTGCTCACCTCACTGTCAGCAACTGTGCTTAGCATTGTAATAAGTAATGAACTTTGGTCACTTTTGTATAATTGGACTAGCTGAATTTGTAAAATTCAGTTCCCAGATTTGATTCCCGAGAGCAGTGGGCAGACCTCAGCTGGCTGCCAGGCTCCCACCCAGCCCCTCTCTCACTCCAGGTGTCTCAAAATGAGGGCAGGGACATCACTTGCCTTAACAGAGAAAACAGGCTCATCTTGAGGGAGATTAACTTAATTTATTGTTGATTGAAATAGATTGGTGTGGTGAGAAACAAGGACAAACCCTAAAACACCTTCTCCCCTTGTTCTTCTCAAATTCACTCCTTCATTCCCAACCCTTTTGCTTGCCCCCACTGAGCAGCACAGATTGGTGGGAAGTGAGGTTTGTGGCCAGTTTATAACAGCTGATCCCTGTCACTCACTCCTCATCCTCTTCCCCAACACAGGGGCCTCCAGAGGCTACAGGGGAACTTGCATGATCATGGTCCCCACTATGGGTGCAGGGGAGTCTCTGCTCCAGCCTCTGGGGCTCCTCCTCCTCTCACCTTGGTGACAGGGCTGTTTGTCACACTTTCCCCTCTCCCTTCTCACTGCTGGTGTTTTTGCACCATCATAAGTGGTTTTGCACTGTCTTAAGTACATTTCCCAGAGGTGCTCCCAGGGGGTTGTGTCCCCACCTCAGCTGTGGGCTCAGCTGTGCCCTGTGGTGGGTGCAGTGAGGGCATCTGGAACCTGCTGTGACCAGCCCTGGGCAGACCCTGCCTCTCCTCCCAGTGCCTTGAGCCTCTGCTACAAGGGCCAGGACAGAGGTGCCCCAGACACCACAGTGTCTCTCAAACAGTTTGAGCAACCAGAGGAAGTAAAGGTCATTTTCTCAGGATAGTCTGGAAGATTTGAGGGTCTTTTTTCTAACCTCATCTCACAGCAAGTGAGCAGGTTTTGTGTGCAACCCTTTGTATGTGGCATTAAAAAGAAAAAATATAAAAATTACATTCCTTTCCTTAAAATATTTAAAAATACTTGCCTTCTGTATCACTGTGAATCCAATTTTATTATGTCCTTCATGTGCAAACGTGTTAGAGAACAAACCCAGCCCATGCTGGGACAGGGTGGGTATCCAGGTCTTCAGCTGGAGTCATGCAGACCTGCTGTGTCCCTTCTAGTGCCTGCTCTGCTGTTGGGGCTTCCTGTTCTTTGCACCCTTGGTTAGGGCTCTGTCCTGAGGTAAATACATCCTCTGCTGTCCTCCCACTATTTCTTTGGTAAACTGGGTGAATGCAGATTCCTACTTTATCTATGACTCTGTCTATGGGTGTCAGAAGGGTGGCGGTCCAACCAGAGCAATGCTTTGTCCTTTGCTGTATGACAAACTGCTTGGAGCTGTTGGCACAAACAGCTGGTTTGTTTTGTTCTCACATTAAAAGAAGATGTGATATGAAACGTTGTATATTTTAAAACTACAAATTCTTATCTGTGTCTGACAGATCTCATCACTGTGAGAGGTCCAAAATTTGTAATTCTCTATAAAATTTAATTATCTGGCACTTTCCAACAACAGCTTGTCTACCACGGACATGTAGAATTTCATTTTGTTCAAGCATCTTTTGTGTGTGTCTTCTTGATATTGATAACAGAGACTTGTACTAATGCTTATCTCTTTTTGATTCTGAAAATGTAATAAAGAAGAAAAATACAAAGTAATAGCTACATACATTAGTTAGGCAGACATCCATCAAATCTTCGTATCAGACTTAGCTCTTCAGATATCTCAAGAAACAGAGACTATGAAAGCAGCTGGAGGGTGGCAAACATGCCCACAGAACCAAATAAATCATTGCCAACACAGAAAATGAACCGAGACAGACTTTCTTGTTCATTGATGAGTTTCTTTCTTCCCTTTTCCAGTTAGTTTTCTCAACAAATTGTTACTTACTAATTAGCATTAATAATAGTAATAATTAACTGTAATTGGTCTCTTTATAGCTACCATAACTGAACTCTTCAACATATCTGAATCTTGGGTCCATTCCCCAAATTCTGAGGGATGTGAGTAAGGTAGGAAGTCACTGAAAAGTGGGAAAGTAATCTTAATAACATGTTGTATACAGATAAGAGTAGTCATTTAGAAAAAAGCATGGAATCACAAACGCATACAACATCAGTAAAAGAAATCCATCATTAAAGAACTAGGAATATAAATACATGCAACTGTAGACATAACTCTTGCTTTGTAGTTTCCAGTTTAAATGACTGAAAATAGTGGATATTTATATGTAAACATATTTATATACATGACTTTGCTCTGTACTTGTGGATAATATGGACAGATATACATATTGGCAGTATTTGGGACATATTATAGAAAAACAGGAAAATGTGATGGTATTATTCAGATATATGCAGAGGTCTGTTTGTACAGTGTTTGTTTGCAATACACTATTTTTTTTGACATATATTTCTTGATTGTAAATTGCTGTATTTGCACAATGATCCTGTAATGAGGCTTTGACTTTGTAACCCTTGTTCTGAGCAGCCAGATTCATTGCTAACTGAAGACCGAATGCAGAAGCCTGTATTTTTCCCTGGCAGGGTATCTGATTTGATGAGAAGTACAGTGGCAGTCTGCTTTATATTGTGGGAAAATTAAAAGCATTTTTAGCTTTCTGATGGGCTGTAAATAAGCTTTGATAGCAGTAAACAGGTTTCAGCTATTCTGTGTGACACAGAGCTGTGTGCATGGTGTGGCCTGCTTCTCAGGAGAAGCACAGCATAGATAGAAGCTAAGATTTCCTGAGCTCGTCACATGATTCTTTAAAAGCTTTATTAAAGAAAAAGCAAGGTGGGAACAGCTGTGTGAAAACCATACCCCTGATGATCAAAACACAGGTGAGGAAGATATGTACTGACTGATGAGGGATTTTATATTATCCCTAGGCAGATAAGCCCAAATTGAGTAGCTAAGGCTGTTGTATTTCAGTTCCCAGACCAGATCCTGCTGGTGTGGTGGTTTTCAAGTCAGCTATTATGGATTGTCAACATGGAACCTCCTGAGCAAAGCACGTGAGGCTGTACAGCTACAACTAAAATAAAAGCTGTAAAACAAACAGCTATCACTCTTCACATACCCTGTACCAGGTCCAAGAGAGAACACGTTGTGTACACTGTCCAGTGCTTCTTTCATGTATGCATGCATGAGGATGGATAGGTGGATCAGTTATGGAGAGTGTAAACACAGCCAGCAGGTGGGACAATCAAGGACATCTGGTATATTGGCTTTTGTAAGTAAGATTTAAAGTCTGTTGGAATTGTACAAAAAAAGTTAGAGGGAGCAGGTGGAGATAGGAGAGAAAGCTCCCATCCTGTCACACTCTTAACTTCCTCTCTGTGTTAGGAACAAATGGCTGCAGTGAAATGGGATCTCCTTCCATTTTGTAATCCTGAATGCCATTAAAAAATATTATTATGGAGAAATTACGCACATAAAGGTAGAGAATGCAGCTCTACTTTTCAGGGACAGAGGAAGAAACAGAAGGAAGCACTTGGGCATCCTTAGAATATATGATTAATTTTGGCAGGGTAGAGGCAAGCTAGCTTTAGTGAATTTTGTGAAAGACAGCTGTTGCTTTTTTGTGTGACATCAGAAGTCTAACCTGTATCAGTTAGAATTTCTTTGTACTGCAGCAAATAACAGTTAAATAAGACTGGCAAATTGTTTCAGCACAAACTAGTTGTATTTGAAAGGTGTTGGCTGGAAAATTTCATTCCACTGCTGCAGAACTGTACATAATGCATATACAGGGGTAGGCTGGACACACTTGTAAGCTCAAACTAATTTTGTAGATAAGTGGTATGCAGTACAGTAATGTACAGATTTAAAAAATCTTTTCCATCTCTCTACTGCTGTGTGTTCTGGTGCTTCTTTTTTCACTAGCAGCCAAATAGTTATTTCTAGATTAAAATATTCCCTGGATGTGCTGCTGAAAGATGGATAGTTTCAGACCATACTATAGCAAACAGTGTTTTAACATGCCCATTTTACTCTTGTTTGTAAATGGCATGAAAGCAACCAACCTTGCAAGTCGCTGTCCTATGTCTTTATGTGGAGAATGTTACATAATAAATGTGAAAAAAATTTATGCTGTAGGTCTATAATACAGCCTTGTGCTTATGACTGCTCAAGTGTGTTTGTTCTTGAGCAGCACATATATAATGCCAACCCATTAGTTATTCAGTCAATATGGTATCTGGGAGTCAGCTGCTTCCGATACATTGTTTTTAAACAGGATGGACATGAAAAATATCTTTGAGTTGGGTAATTGTTGCGTTAACTTTCTCATCCTGCTCTATTGCATGTTTGTATAAGACTTCACTCACTATTGTATATGTCCAATTTAGCAATGTCCAATTTGACACCATTTGCAAACCTCTTTTCATGCTGTTTTGTCAGCAATGATGTAGGGTATGCTATTAATCCAGCTTTTGTAAAAAAATATTTTTTTTAGATGAGAAGTTAGCAGTGGCACGGTAGCAGTGGTACCATGAATAAACTGGTTTTAATAAATCATAAGCCAGTTTGAACGCTTTGTCCATGGCAAGTTTGAAGAAGTAAAATGTTTGAGCCTAAAGGTGTGTATGTGTTAAGGCCACATTCTGCTACTCAGAGGATCACCTCCTCCCAGCTGAGTTGTGGTAGCAGAACTCAGCCACCCTCCCTGGCCTTTCATACCACATTTTGAGAGGTACAGGTATCTGGTGGGGGATCTTCTACATAACCCTTGTCTAAGGGTATTCTTTTGAATGATAAATTCAAAATTATCTGATGGTGTATTTTTTGGATTGCAAACTCTTTATGGGGGGAGGATGTTTTACTTGTATGTGAGCAATTTCCAGTGAAATACCGGAGTTCCTTTCCCTTTTTGAATACAGGTTAGCAGTAGTTGGTTGTGTTTCCCATAAGCACCACAGTCAGCCCTTCTGATCTATCCTGAGGTTTACAGAGAAGGATATATGTCTACAATTTTGTAGCACGAAAGTATCCAAAATAAGTTTTCTTAATCAAATTCAGGAGTTGTATTCATATGTTGTTAAAGGATGACACCTTGAAATAAAGATTGTATCCCACCTGAGAATTGTTGAGATAACTTTGCATGTTTGGTTATGTTGATTTTAGTGGAACAATTTGTGAGTTTATATGCTAGCCAAACACACTAGTCGCTGTCAGCAACTAATGGACTCAGTGCTTGGCTAGGACTGGAGATAAATCTGAATCTAGTTAAAATTACAACATGATGTTCATTAGCTTCAGCAAGGGTAATTTCTAAGACAAAGTGTTGCTATCACCCAACATGTTAAATAAACAGTTGGACTAAGCAGATGGTGGGCAGAGATCAATGACTTTCCATTAAACTATAGGTAATTTCTCTGTAGGAAATTACTTACATTCCGAAAAAGGGTCATGCACCAAATTCCTTATACTGGTTTATAATTGTAAGAAATCTCCTGGTCAGGTGTTCGTGCTCTAGAAAGATGAAGAGGCACAAAACCGTACAGACGTTTTGAAGAGTGATCTTACATATTCTGGAATACCTCAACTCTTCACTGTGCTGGGTGCTGCATATGGATAGGTCTCAGCTTTACACTGAATTTTGCCACTAACTTACTTGTATGATGGAGGTTTCTCAGAATTACAGCAAAACTCCACTGTTGCAAAATAGCACCCTTATATATAGTGTTAAGTGTGTAGAAGATGGACTGCTTCATATATTTATGTCTACTTATGTAGGGTTTTGTGGGAATAAGGTGTAATGGATGTTAATATAATAAGGTGTTAAGAATGTAGATATGGAGACATTACTTGGCCCTTTTGATTAATTGTTGTATAAAATCTTTATATAACTTGAGAAAAAAATCCATCATCTTTACTTTTCATTTAGCATATCATGTCTTATTTTCAGATTGAAAGCAGACATATCGAAGTTGAAAGTTGTTTTCTCAACATTTTCAGTTTAGTTGTTTCATGATTTCCATGCTGGTTTGGTTTTCATTTTTGTTTTTTTTAATTATGGATCTTAAACATAATTTAGCAGTTCCTGGTTGAACTTCTGCTAATCTTTGATTTTTCTGCTAATTTTTTTTCTGCTAATCTTTGATGTAACAGTGAGATGACTTGATGAGGGATGGGTTTCTGACTTGAACATCCTGATATTTTGCCTGAGTACATTATGTTCATATGACTTAGCCTCTTTTGATTTTCCGCAATACATTGGTGTTAAGAACTCTTTGACATTTCAGGAGCTTGTTGATTGGCACATCAGTTGTATCCTTGAGGACAGGAAAAACTATCTGAAGAGCAGGATGGAGGGCAGGAGTGGTTATACTTTCTGCCCTTCAGTTTTTCTATCTAGCCATCACAGGAGTGTGGAACTGGATAAGACTTTCTGAATTTTTAAACACAAATGGTTGTTTATGTCTGTGAATATTCCTGTCTTGATTTGATAATATCTTTTCCTACCCAACACAGTAATTTAGAGAAAAACAGCCAAAAGTTTTTGACATAATGAGATGAATGAATGAATGAGGGGTAAGAAAAAGTAGATTATTATAATAGATAAATAATCAATCATGATACTTATCTGAGGCTTTTTATATCTCTATGTATTATAGATATAGATGGATCTAGACAGTGCCTCTGCATGTTGGCACTGCTTTCTGACAACCAATTTCTAATCTGCTTTACTTGTAAATACTAATGAAAAATACATAATTGTGAATTGCTGTAAGAGTGTCTTTTAATATTAAAAAGGAATAAAAACTAACCTTAAGATGACAATTTAATTTTTTCTCTCATTAAGTGAAACTTACCTTATAAAAATTTTTCTTTTTATGTTTTGGTTTCTTGTTTTGCTTTTTTTTAACCTAAGTATGATTGGCTTGAGTTGTTTGGGGTTTTTTTTGTTTGTTTGGTTGGTTGGTTGGTTTGGTTTGGTGGTTTGTTGTTTTTTTTTTTGAGGGGAGAGACTTATTCCTTTTTCTCTGTAGAGACAAAACTGTTGTCTTTTTTTGGCAAAGCCTTACTCAGCCTTCCTTATCTCTTCTGTATTTTTGCAGTACCAAATACACCCGTGAAACAAGCAGATGCAAAAACATCCATTAATTACTTCAGGCTGGTGTTAGAAGGTTGCTTATGTTGGAGTATCATTAACTTACAAATTAAATTTCATATTCAGGTTGTCTGTAGACTGGGCTCCAATTGCATCAGCCTTACAGATACTATATAGTTATATTCACAGGGTATACACTTTAAACCAGTCTCTGGATTAGGGTTTTGTAGCCAAACATCTTAGAAGTCTATGTGTAATGCTTTTATTAGAAAATCACCTGATTTGTTTCATTACTATATGACATTGAGATGGAAAAATTAATTTGGCTAATGTGAATTAGTTTCTCTGACTTCCTGAAACGTGATTATTTTAAAAAATTGTATTAATATGGTTATGTTGGGACTAATAAAGATGTTTGGGAGCAGCTTGAAAATGTTACAAATGAGCACAGAAACATAAATTATGATTTTGGTAAGACTGGTCAATGTATAATGAAGAAAAATGATCTGAGGAGTAAATCAGGAGAGACAAGAGGTGAGCAAAAGTTGAGGAGAAGGCAAGAAGATTATGATTACCAAGAAAGAAAGAAGTTAGGACTGGATAGTATTTTTCACTTTGAAGGGATAAAGTTCTCTATGTTTGATTTTGTGAAGAAGGGAGAATTTAAGTGAAGGGCAAGAGTTTAAACATATCCTGAGCTACTGCAGATTTTTTTTTTTCTATTAATAAAGCTAAGCACCGAAGAATAGATATGGGTAAGGATTTAGAGAAGTCAAAGTTTTTCTGGGCTAGCTATACTAAGTTTGAGCTACTATCAGGCCACTTAGAGTAATGAAATTGGAAAGGAAGTTAAACATGCATGAAAGGGAGCTGGCTGGTTGTGTAAAAGAGATGAGCCATTGACTCACAAATTACAGCTGAATCCGTGCATAATGGATCACCAGAGATAATATTAAAAGTTAGGATAGTCTGGTACAATAGGGAAAAGAAACTCTAAGACAAAAACTGGATGAGTGAAAACTAAACTACAGGCCCACAGAATCTGAAATAGATAGTAAGAAAAGGAGTAATGTGGAAGGCTGTGGAGATGTTTGGATGGCAAGATTTAAGACTTGGATAAGAATTGATCAGTCTAGTACAAAACACTGGTAAGGAAAGAAGAGAACATGTATTTTATAAGGAATCTGTTAAATTCTGTTTAAAAATGCTTCTGAAAGATGCGGGATGAAGAAGGCACTGTGCTATGAACAGTAAGATGGCAAATGGAAGTGAAGCTCCTTTAGTTTAGAATGTATATGGAGCAGTAATCTCAGTGTGGCAGAGTCACAGGTTATTGATGAACTGAATGAAATAAAAGGAATGGATGGAGACAGGTAGTGTAAGTATGGTAGTGCGATTATCAAGAAGTAGTAGAGCAAGAGGAAGATGCTTCAGTAAACACAAAAAGAAACTAAAGGAGAGAAGAAGTAGGCCTATTGATTTTCTTTCAGTTAAAATCCTGAGATACCAAACATGTTGCAAGTAGGCATGGTGTGGTTATACCAACTCCATTGAGGTGCCTTTGGGCAGATGAAGACACTTAACAGCTGCCAAATTGTGGCACAGAGGATTTAAGCAGCTGTGAATCCCCTTAACAGGCTTTTCACTGCCTTCATGTGTTCCATTGCTTCTTAGTGCAACACAGAGAAGTGTCATCTTTTTTTCCTCCAGTATATTACTTCCCTGTCCATCTTCCTATTTTAATTCTGCTGCATTTATAATCTGTGCAGTACTATTTCAGGTTCACTGGTACCTCCTATGATCATTTTATTCTTCTTTTAAATACTGAGCAGATTCAGAAGTCTTGAAGCCTTTCATCAAAAAATAACCTTTTAATCTCCAGATAAGCTTTCCAGGTCTCCCTGCTAAAGAATTTAAATATCCTTGACTCTAGTGTCCTGAACTGCTAGTGACATTTTAAGACTGGTATCAAAGATGTGTCTGCAGCTTGCGTTTTGGAGTTGTTTAGTCTTTATTTTAGAAACACAAAGTCAACCATCTTATTTTTAAATTTAGTTACCAGATTTCTATTTTCTTTGTTCCAGAAGCAGTGTTATCTGACTATCTCAAATACCAAAACACACTGCATGTCAAAGTTATCCATTTCTACAAATGGATGCAACATTCTGACAGCTGACTGGAAAAAAACTAGCTAAAATTAACTAAAACCACCTAACTAGATTGTGTTAACAACATGAGATTAAACATCATGATGTTACTGAAAATTTTAACACCTGAATTCATAACTGCTAAGTGAATATGCCTTTTGGAAAAGTTTGTCTTCAGAGAAAGAAATGTTTTGAGCATGAAGAAAAGTGGTATGTGTGTCAAATGTTGAACGGTACAGTATGTCAAAAGACATTTTCTTTTAACAGGCATATGTAATTTTTGAAAAGATACTGGCCCATAACCTACAGAAATTTTGGTTGTGAGTTCATCACAGTTTTGATTGCGATTTCTGTTTAGTGAATGCTGCTACACATATCTCTCTTGCAGAATAAGCAAGTTTCATCCATTAAATTTGATCTTCTCTTGAGTCTTGTGTATTAGAAGCTAGCCTTTGTCACATTTTTACCCATTGGGAAGATAAATGGCTAAGTCATTTTTATCTTGTTTGCATTAGGGAAAGCTGAAGCTCAGGGACTAAGCCTTTAAAATCATACATACAGGTATTGCAAAGATTAAAACTTGGAGGAGTTACATATAGCCTCTGACAAAGATTTTGTTTAATGAAACCATTCTTTTTCTTGATATATAAATAACCCCTGTGTTTATTTGCCTTAGACCATAGTAGCGTATTCAAATAGCACACGAATGTGTGCAGATCACCAGTGCTGCTGTTTGCTGTGTCACTTGAAACATGAAACACAGGTCTGTGTTAGCCTTGGTGTACTTTCACAAAGTGTAAACACTTCTTGTCTTAAATTTCAGGCTGCTATCTTCTCAACATCTTCCTATGGCAGTATTTTCTTTATATTATTCTGATTTACAGACTATATTCACAAATTTTATTTAATCTATTTTATACAATTTTTACTGTATTAATATGAATGATAAAAATTTTCCATTGCATTAGAGTGTTTTAAACCCAAGGCTATGCTAAGGAAGGGGTTTTATTGGCTAGTAGTAATGAGGTTCATGGGAAGCTAATTTGAACAGGAGGAATAGCAGCAATTTTAATATCTTATTTTCCCATTTAATAATACTTAGGATATTTTATTTAAAACACATAAATAAAATCAGGAAATGTAAACTTCTTTCTTCAACGTGCCAGCTACTCTTCAAGTATTCTTGTTACTGCACAAGTTGACTGACAGCAATGTCAAGCACGTAGTGCATATCATCAAGAACCTCTGTACAAGCTCTGTGCTAGTACCTGTGCTGGTAACCTCTACATTACTGATACTGAGGTAGACTTTTACCTGAAATTGTGGTAGCAGGCTTTGGGTTTTAGATTTGTTTGTCTTCTTGTGTTTTTCCACAAAACATCCATTTGACCTTTAAACAGCATTGCCCATAGTTAAACAGACGTAATCTTCAGCTCTTTCTTGTGGTGTCTGTAATCATAATGCTGTGCAAAATGGCAATTCCATTTACTGTAATTTGTGATATATTAGGCTTAATTTTAAAGTAAAGTACATTTTTAAAAATCAGAATCACTTCAAATGTCAGCCAACAATAGCAGTGACAGGATCATGGGCCTATGACTACTCTTACATTATTTGTAAAAAAAGGCATTTCTAAAATGAATGAGTATTTGAGAAGAACCTGAACTTGTTGGCTAAGAGGTTTCTTTTATGTTTTATACTAAAAAAAAAGAGTAGAAGAGTAAAGAGTACTAAAAAAACTTAACTAAAAAAACCTACTGAATGTCTCTCTCAGAAATATAAAATATAAAAAAGTTCCCATGTAGCCTTTCCCTTATAGTTTTCAAAATATTCCCTTCCCCTTTGTAAGGCATGTCTACATTTTTACTTTTCTCTCTCCTCTACAATTTAGTGTCACGTTTCCATAAACTGCTAAATTCCTGAGCTAAGTTGTTTCTTCCTGCTCCCCAAATATCTTTCACTTGTTCTCTTGCATTTTAATATGTAGTACTTTTTTTCATATGCTAATATTAAGGCCCTAGAGAAGAACTTTTTCATTGGTCTTTTGAAATGTTCCTCAAGTTTGACTGAAATACATTCTATTAAAACTATCTTTTTGCTCCTTCCTTCTGGTTAAAGAAGTGGAAGTTCACCAAACCTGTTCAGTATTCCGAGCCAAAATTTGTCTGCACTGTGGTTGCAGTCAAGTGTCCCAATACATGCAAGCAGTTTCAAGACTCCAATGAATGTCAGTTCTATATAGAATCCGATTTAGTGTCAAAGACACAATTTTTACCTGGTCTAGACCCAAAAAAAAGACTTGGCACAGGCAGAATGCTGTGGTTGAAGTGAAAGCCCAAGTATTTCAAATTATTAGTTTTCATTGTAGTTTTCTTTGAGCCTCATTCAGTTTCATTCAAGTATTTTGATTCATCCCATTTTTGGAATTTGTTAGAATAATACCTTCAAGTTTACCCTAAAAATAAAATTTGATGCAAAACTTGTAGACATCTTGGAAGCAAAATTTTGAATTTTCTGTTTTCTTAGAGTTTCACAATATATATTCAAAAATTTTATTAAATTATTTTGGGTATCCATAGTAATAATGAGGTCTTCTGACCTCATTATTACTATGAGGTAACTTAATGGAATTTCCATTCCTTCAATTTCAATTATTTTTCTTTTGATTTTGCCAGAAATTTCCAAGGTGTTAGACTTCTTTCTAAGCGCTTTTATGGTAGGCTTTTGTGATGTGAAACATCCAACAGAAGAGCTGCATAGGGATACACTGAGACTTCCCAGGAGCTGCTGAAACAGTTTAGTTCAGTGAATTCTCCATGGTTTCTTTCTGCTTAGTGTCCACTCCATGACTTCAGTAAAATTATGCTTTTCTTTTCTGCTCCTCATTCAGGTGGACAACAGAATTCTAGCCAAATTCATCACAGGTGGAATACCAGCTTTTATCTCTCAGCTGTGTCAACTACAGCTCAAGTAGCAGCTCAGATGTATAGGAAAAAATCCACTGCAGCTTTTGAACAGTTCAAACTAAAAACTCTGATTGTGATACATATATATTTTCCAGCTTTAAAAAAAAGAGAATGGCTTTTTATGAACTGCTTTTACCATGCAAACTCCTTCTCCAAAACATTCATTTTCTTGATTGTGGGTGTGAAATTCTGATACCATATTAATAATTTAGTGTGGCAGATGGATTAACTAGAGGGCAAAACTTTTCTAGGGGATTAACTAGGGGTACAATATTTCTAAACTTTCAGCTGCTTGACTTTGTAGCTTTCACAAAGCCATTGCTGAAAATTTGTTTAACCTGTCCATGTGAGTCTGTAAGCAATTTTGCATGTTAAATGAGTAATCTACATATTAGTCTAAGAGCTTCCTATTGTTCTTACTGATCTACAAAATCTAGTCTCCTTAAGGTAACTGATAAATAACTTAAATCAAATGAGTAGCTAATTTAAGTCCAGTTGTTCATTAGATGGATAGGTAGAACACTTACTGGAGCCTGCAGTAACCGTTTATCAGCATAAACATTGTAAATCAAAGCATATTACCAGTGTCTGACAGAAGCCCTACATCTGCATAAACAACCTGATGAATACTTACAGAACCCTGTAGTGCTGTCTCCAAGCCTACCTCAAACAAAATACCTTTCCTTAAGCAACTTTCTCCTTGCATTGCTGCAGACACAGAATGCTATAAAGAATACAGAAAGATTGGCTCTCTTTATTTGTATTAATATTTTTTCTTTTTCTGTAGCTCATTTTACTGGCAACTTTTCTGCACTGGCATAGATAAAATAAGTGTTTTCTACCAATAACCTTAAAATTGCTTTAGAATTCCGCACTTCACTTTGTAGTGACACTTGCACTCTGAGCTGCTGCAAAACGTCATCTTGGGAAACAAATCCCATGTCAGTTTACATGGCAAGAGAGTAGATACTACATTCATAGCTCATATGGAATCTGACAGTTGAAAACTAAAACAAATTACTTCGAAGGTCAACTCTCTTCTTCATTGACCTTGATATTATTAATGTTTGTACCCTGGAATGTAAATGAAACACATTTCCAAAGTCCTTCTCCATCAAAATAAATTAACAGCTTTTTAATTCACCTATTTACAAACTCTGGTTATTTTCAAACATGTAATTTTAATCTACCTAAATCAATTTAACCAGGGACAAGGCTAGGATGTGACTCATTTGCTTTATGCCAGTGGGTAGCATTGTGCTGCTAAAGGAGAACATTCTGACAGATTTGTGTGCCAGAGAACCTTCTTGGTGTTTCCAGTTGACAGAATTTCCACAGCAGCTAATGTCCAAGCGTGGGACCCAGTGTGTGAAAAAAGATCTCATTTTTGGGAGATGTAGACATTTTTCATACTTAAAACTGCTGGGACAATTCCTTCCAATAATTCCTCCTTTAATAGCAAGAAATTCTTTATTTCTGCTGTAGTGCTGCTTTGTAACAATAAGAGTAACCCAAATTATGAAATGTAGATAGTTGTAGAAATAAAAAAATGGCAAGATAAAAGACCTGTTCTTTCATTGCCAGTACAATAAGAAACAGTTACACGAAGTCAGTACAGAATCAAACTATGATACCTGTTCTCACTGCTTGTCTCTACAGACAGCAAGTTGAAAGGTATTAAGTAATACTGAGATGGAATGCAGTCAGCAGTTCTTAAAAAGAGCTTTTAGACCTCCAATTAGGAAAACTGTTCTTGTCTTTACCTTGTTCTGTTCCATCTTTCATGGCAGTGAACTGGAATTCTGGCCTGAAAAAAAATTTAAATTTCTATGTTTGGGATCATAATTCAAGCTTTTCTTTTGTACACTAAGTATATAAATAACAGCAAAATACTGTCCAGGGCTGAACTGTAACTTCACTAAAAAGTACAAAAATGCCAAGAAAAAGTTTGCTTTCGTTTTTTTGGAATGCAGCATTAACAAAATTGGAGATTATGTTTTACAAGATCTGCATTCTTACCTGGAGTCCAACTCCTGGCCCTGCACAGGATACCCCAAGAATCACACCATGTCCTTTTCTTAAGCAAATTTTTGAGAAAGAATACTATAAGTCTCCTAGATGGAAAGCAGGAATGAATATAAATGCAAGTGCTATTGAACTCAAGCAAAGAAAATAGAGTGATACTTCAGGATGGCTTGAGACCCATGAATATGACCTGTGCTTGATTTTAAGACATGATATTATGATCCCACCATGGCTTTCAGTGAAAAACTGGTTAATATGCAGCCTGCTTTGGGTTACTCACTTCTCATTTTGAAGGTCCAGCAAAAAACAGGTACATATCTTGGTGGGTTTGGCTTGGTTTCCTACCACATACTGTGTGTCATGGAAAAGATAGAAATGTTTGTATTGTCATTATTACACAGGATCAGAATAATGAGAACATCACCTCTAACTAGGGAACTATGTTCTCAGACTAAAAAATGCACCACCCTGTTAGTTCTGCCTCTCACATCCCCCTGTAGTATCACCTACAGCCTGTTGGCCTGCTCTAGTCATGCAAAATTGCAGGTTGTTTATAATCTTTGTTTCCAAGATAGGTAGTAGTTACATGGAGCTACCAACTTTGGTCTCAAAGTGCCATGTCTGCTAAAGAAATTTCATACTTTCAGGTAGCTGTGTCATTAGGGTGATAAAAACTTGTTATCCATGCTAAAATCTATTTGATTTAAAAAAAAAAACCCAACCAACCAAAAACACTCCAAAAAACAACTATGTATTAATATATAGGCACTTCTTTTCAAAAGGATTTTCTAAAGGTCTAGTGCTTCTATGTTCTTTTTCATGTTCAAATATAAACCAGCATTTCTCTTTCTGTTGCAGAAAGGTGCTTAATATTCTGAAATCAGCCATTTTAAAACTATTTCTACTGAACTCTGAGAAATTCAAAATCACTTGTCATCACTTGTGCTTACTGCATGAATAACTGAAGCACTTGCAGGGACAATAATAAGTATGAATTGCAAACACTTCTGGCTTTGAATGTTGATGCCACTGACAAGAAGTCTCTCATGTATGAACTGAGAAGCATCCACACTTTTACAGTGCAGTAGCCAAGATGTATATTCAGTAGTGTAGTCATGGGAAAAAAGTACTGGGAATACAGAAATTGCATCATTCTTGCTTAGTGTTTGAAGACAGTTAGAAAACCAGAAGAGAACAGGAGGTCAAGGAGCATGGAGAATTAAGCTGAAGGAAATAATTGGGGGAGGAGTTTGGAACTGGACAGAAGAGTCAAAAAGAACTGCATTTTTTAGCATTGTCAGGGGATGAAAGTTAGACATAAAGTGTTATGGAATAGATAAAGGAAAAGAGTTTAAGAACTGACTTAGGACCAGGAGGAGGAAGGCAAATAGAAGAAGAAAAGTGAAGATTGGAAGGAGATAGAAAAGACCCAAAGGGAAGCATAAAAGCTGTTGACCTGTTTGAAGAAGTTGCTGTATCACATGTCAGGAGAAGAGATGGAGATGAAGAGAACACCAAATAAAAGTAGAAGGTGTGATATTCATTAGGCCCAGAAAATAATGGTTTCTTAGCCAGGACAGGAACTGAGCTGAAAGAGGACAGAACAGATTCACTGCAACAGTGAAAGAAATTGCTTTTCACCCAAGGGCATTCAGACTGAACTGAAATAGGAAATGGAATTTGGAGGTTATAGGTCAGAAGAAGAATGGAGGAGGAGGAGGAATCGAAAAATATATGTTCATTGAGCTGAAAATAGGTGTGTATTGTTTTAAAAGGAATCTCATATTTCATGAAATTCATCAGCTTCATCCCGACCTCAAAACATAAATCTTCTGTTAAAACTTACCTAGCAGAGAACTAGCAGGCAAATTTACTTTTTGGAGAGTACAAGATGTCTTTTCAGTCCCTGAGCAGTGTTGTCAGTGCTATAAATACATCTATTTAAAATGCATTTATTTTCAAATAATAAAATCAAATTAGAAACAGCTTTCAAAAAATCTGCCAGATTAACTAAATAAAAACAAAATAATATTTTTTCTATGTAAATGTTTACAAAGTTCTATTTCTTGAAAATTAAGGAAATTTATAGCTAAAAGAGAGCATAAATCTTTCCTTTTTATTTTTTTGTCATGATACAGTATAATGTGCAAGGCTAAGGAGCCAAACTAAATGGAAGTTTGAGCAATTAATAGCAGTGAGGAGGATGGTTATTATCTGATACAATGTATTCTTGCTATAACGGTGACTAAGATTCAGCATTATTTACCCGCCTTTGTTGTACAGGGGGAATATACAAACCCAAAACAAAAAGACAGTTCTTCTTTCAATAACTTTTCAGGTTAAAGATTAAAAAAATTAAAGATTAAAGTGAAAGGCACTCCTCAGTCTAATACAGTAGGTAGCTATAGACAATGAAAGCAGGCTAGATTGTCTAAATTGTCTAAAATTATGCCTGGTTCCAAGCCACAGTAAGTTTTATAAAATTTCCATTTAAAAACATTCTCATGGTATCAGTGTCAGTATTACAAATGTATTTTCGTGGTATAGGAAATGGCATGCTGAATGAATGGCACAAAGGAGCCATTTTATATTTAATACATAATTTTCCTAATAAATGTTCTATGTGTCAATGCAGTATTTTTTAAATCATTAAAGATTGTTTTTTTTCCCCAGTATCATTTTGCACAACTCACCAAAAGACCCCATTCAATATCAAAATTAGTTACTTGAAGTGTTTTCAGGTGTATGAATATTTAGTTTTCATTACAGAATGACTTTTTTACTTAAAAGGGAATGAGCAATTGCTGGATAGCCGAACCAACCTAACCTTTTCCCCTAAAAAAACTGATTTTTAAAATCTGATCTTGCTAAGGTTGAAATGAGTTTTAATGGATTTTTATACTCTCATTCGCTTCCTTTGCATAGAGTTAGTTTCTTTCACATTTGGAATCTCTGCTTCTATCTTTAATTTTACAATAAACATGAAAATTATTTTCATCTCTTTCACAAATCACCAAGACAACCATAAAGTGGTAGCATTTGAGAGATAAAAGGTATTTAATGGCAATGAAGTTTTATAGAGTTCTTTAAGTTTGGCTACTAGAGTTTGTCCATGCATAAAGAAAGGATTGACAGATCCTCTCATTTTCTTGATGATTCAAATTTAAGTGTAAGAAGCTATTAGATACATCTTATATAAGAATATTTAGCATAGATAAGAAGACTCAAAGGTAAGTGTTATACCAGTATTATTTATTTGTCTTTTATAACTTGTGTTCTTTCCTATAAATACATCAGATACTCTTTTGGTACTAATGTGAATTTCAATGACAAAGAAGTATCAATAGTTCTCAAAAAAAGTACTATCTCATGGATAGGGATAATTTAGAGGTAAAGGACCAATCAGGGCAATTGAGGATATTGGAATATTCTCTGTAATTTTGTTTTATTTTTAAAAATACACCTGAATTTACTTATGATTGGCTTGAGAAAGTAAAAGATAAAGACTTTTCAAGAAAAGCCCAAATTATTTTTTATTTCAAAAGATAATATTTTTTTCTTTGAAAGACCAAGATTAATTGCTCTAGGACATTTTAAAATTGAAATTTTGGCAACATAGGATAATTTTTAGTTTCGGAGTTAAATGCTAGTGAAGATGAGTGTCTTCTTACAATTTTAACATTTTGAAGAGAGAGAAAAAGATTCTCTAAAATAATCTAAAAGTACTTCTGTATGTCTGTATAATCATTAGCAAGAAATGGATGAGGCATTTTGTTCAATTTGAGATATCAAGGAGTGTAGCCAAAAGTTAAGAATGAAACTATTGTGGTTAGCATAAAAGGTACCACAACCAATACTGACCAAGTGAACAAGAGGTTGTTCAGGTCTGTATGGAAGATGCAGGAGGTGGTCCAGCCTCTCTTGCATGCTAGAATTGTAAGGATTTTAGCATTTGTTAGTTTAACTTTTACTACCATACTGAGGGTGGGATTAATTTCAAGATGATGAGACAGTGACATGCCAAAATTAGTGTGTTTATCTTATATCTATGTCAGATAGTGTAAGAAAATAGTACTTGAGATAGATTGCCTATCTAAGGGCATGCTTCGTCCACAAACAGAATTAAATTAAAATGCGACCATCAAAACACAAAACTGTAAGCATCCCTGAGTAGAACAACAAAGCTTAATTAAAATCCTGTATTTTTATGGTTGATTTATTGTCAGAAACCATCTGGGCCTTTTCCACCAAATTTTACCGTTATGTCTCTCTTCTAGCTTGACTGGGAGTACTGTTCATTGATTCAGTTACACAAACATATGTTTGAGTACAGAAGTAGTCTCAAAGGTTTCCTGACTACTAAAAGTAGTTGTCCATGTGGTTAAACATCTTGCTGAGTGTCTTTACTTCTTCACAAGCTATTGCTATTATTTAGGAAATTCAACATCTCACAGGAAAATCCTTCTGATCATGTTAAACAGGGTAAATATAAAGTGAATAGATATTTGTTGATCTGGGGGGAAGCATAAATGTTTAGAGCTGAGTAGTGATTGAAGTTAACTTGCCAAACATAAATTTAATAAAACAAACATTTCATGTTCTAGCTCCTTATAAATGTGGAGGAGTATTATGTAGGGAAAGGAACAAAGAGAGCCGCTGTGAGGCATGAAGGATGCTTTGGAATGCAGTGTTATGGCATATGAAAACTGCACAGACTGGCTTTCTTGACTCGTTATATAAAATGGTGGAGCGATCTGGTTGCTCCATTTTCCAGTTAAAACAGTATAAAAACTCACAAAAGCCACATGATTACTGTAGAAGGGCAAAGCTAATACAAACAGCTCTGTTTTCCCTTCTATCCCACACAGAGTGGAAAAAGTTAAAAAGTCCTGCCCCACCATACTAGTCTCTGGGTATTTTCAGCTAACAAATTATTTTGTTGTTGCAAAGCCTAATGACATTTGGATGTTCTTGAGCTCTCCTACAGCCTTCCAGTGGCTTAGAGATTTAGGTACCTTTTGACTCCTTGTATGAAAAAATTCAGGTGTTCTGCAACTTGTTGTCTTGGCAGAATATTCAAGGCCATTCCAGCCTAGAGGTTTTTCCAGGGTTATCTGTGTTTGCTGAGGACTGGAGTTGGTGCCTAGGGTGATATCTTCCATGTACTGGGGAAATTAATTTCCTTGTTGTCATACAGTTTCTCGATAAGTATTGGCAGTCCTGGGACTTTCTTATTTTGTTCTTTGTCATTTCAAACAGTATTGATGTCTTAGGCTTGGTTATGAAGGAAATTGTAAAACTACACAAAATCAGCAAAGCCACAGATTGGTTTTGCTTTAAAGAAGGTAGGCTGAACTAAGCAGGAATATGAATTAGATGGTCCCAACAAAAAAAAAAACCAAAAACAAAACAAAAACAAAAACAACAACCAAAAAAAAACCCAAAAAAAAACCCCAAAAAACCCCAAACCAACAAATCCGATCATCTACTTTTTGTAGTAATCCTACTACTGTAGTTCTCAGAAGTTTTTTTCCATGCTCTACCAAAAATTTCAGGCCAGGTCAGTCTTCAGTCAGCATTGAGGAGCTCTTGGCCCAGCCGAACCTGACTCTGTTTTGTCTTGCCTTTTTATCTTCAGGTGGTACATGGCCTTTGCCACCCTTGCAGCTGTCTTCATGCAGAAGGCTGTGCTGTGTGGTTGAGTAGATCTAACTCATGTTTCTCTGCATAGTATTGCCTCCAAAGATACTTTTGATGCCTAGTCAGTAACTGACAGCTGGTAATTTATTTGGCTTCTGGCTCCTATGAAATGAGTTACCCATTTCATTCTGAATGGAAAATAACAGGGAGATATTATCTGTACTGCATAAAATCAGAAGACTCAGACACCAAGTTTTCTCTTGGTATTTGGAAGACTAGTGTAAGTGCTGTGTTTAAGAAACAGGCCTATAATACAGAATATTGCAAATCAATGTACTTAGCAGGCTTGCAAAAGAGATGTTCGTGTACTGCTGCAGCATGGCCTGTTGCCTCCTACCAAGGTAATTATCATTGTCAATTACAGAATCTTTCAATATCTATTTTAGTTACTTTTTTAAGACTTCAGAAGGCATCTGGGCATAATAAAGGCATAATAAAAGCATAATATCCCGTTAAAGAATATCTCTAACTCAGTCTCTGTGTTCCATATCCAGGCTGAAACACACCATCTTCCTTTGTTATTCTTGTGCCATAAATTCTGTAGTGTTTGTTGTTATTTCAGAATGGTACACTGATCTAACTGAAGGTTTTTGAACATCCTGAGTGTCAAAGGCCTCCCTGCTTTTGCACAGAGTGTTATAAATCTCTTTACTGTTACCAGGGAGGCATCTAAATTGGGCTCATCTCACAGCTCCCCTGTGTAATTCAAGACTCTGTAGCCCATTATCTTAGATATGGGTGATCTGTTATTGGTGACCCTTTGATAATATATATATATTTTTGTCGTAATATCTCATGACATCATATTTTAAATGCTATACATTTTTATGTATTCAGGGACTAAATAATTACATTTATAATGTGTTTATTCACATATTCAGTTTTATGCTCATGCTGGTATAACTGCACCTTGCTATCCAAAGTAAATATTTCTTCTCAACCTTTTGATCAGATAGAGAATATAATTCATGTCTGACATAAGCATGGGTATTAACTTAATCCAGTTAGTTATTGTTTGGGGTGCTATAGTTTGTAAACAAAAATTCTCAAGTAAATACAGAACATCTATATGCAATAGAGTTGGACCTTGATTTTTGGGGAAGCTGGGTAAATAAAGAGGGAATATATGTGTGAGTGGATGCAGCATGACAAAGGCATGCATGCCTACAAATACAGATAAGTACTTATACATAAGGTACTGTGATTTCATTTAGAGCTACAAGAAATTCCTTATCTTGATATTTGAAATTATGTAACACAGTGAGTGCAACAAGAAAAAAAGACAGCAAAAAGAAATTCATTGTGAAGGGGAAACATGAAACAGTGAAGAATTTAGAATTGTTGCTGAATTTATTTTATTACATTTAAACAATCCAGAAAATACTGTTAACAGTCTTGCCGTCCTTTGGTCCTTCATCTTTGTTTAAACTGCTCCATTTAAGAGCATATATCAGTTTTGGCTGAGTAATTCCTGTGCTGGTGAAAAGATAATGCTTTGGGATTTAGTAGGATAAATGTAGTGTTATTAGCAATGGCAACTGAACCACATTAAATGTATTATGAGACATGTTGTTTCTTTGTAATACCACCTTGCCCAGAGAGTCAAATGTGATGAGCCATTTACAGATGAACAGTAAGAGGCACTTGTAGCTTCAAAGACTTTTTAAAACAAAATGGTGAAGGATATTTAGAGAGTGGTCGTTTTTTTTTCTGTTTATAATGCCTTAGAAAAACAATATTAAGGTGTTAGGGCCAGAGGAAAACTTGAGCTGTCCTGCAATATAAATCTGGAAATCCAGCAAAGTCCCAGAAGTGCAAACCTTCAGTCCCCATGGCACATGGTTTAGTAATGCAAAGGTAAGATTTTTAAAAACACTCAGGGTTGTCTTGATTCTCTCCTACTGCAGTTTACATTTTTATAGATGTAAGTTAAGGCCCAGTCCCTGTAGGCTGATCCATTTAAGTGCTGCAGGAAACTTAAATTTGGCAGCTTTCCTGCAAAATACTGCACACTTGAATCCTGCAAGGTCCTTCATGAGTTCTATGATATTGTATCTGCTTTATTAGTAGAGAAACTCAACAGTGACATAAACATGGTACCAGAGCAAGTCAGAGACCAATCCAGGATTACATCTCTAGAGTTCTTGACTTCTAACCCTGCATTAGCTCCACTAATTCCATTCACCTCCACAATAACAGCATGGTAGGGTAAGGTGGAAAGAAGAAAATAAATACTTAGTTCAAGTAATCCTCAGCTCAACTAATGTAAGATGATTTCAGCTACCTACTTTATTATGCTTTTCCTGATCCAGGAATAGCTGGACTTTGCTATTTTCCTTAAAATATTTTAGAGCAAAACAAGAGGTTTTTGGTATCCAGCCACTGCTTTCTTTTCCTGTTCTGTTTTGTTCTGCTTGTTTACAGTGCTGGTCATGTGCCAAATACTGTCAAGTCTTCAGCCTTTCAGATATTTCCCACTTTCTTCAGCTGTTGTTGTTTTTTTTTAACAGTATCAGTCTGCCTGTCACATTTCTCCAAAATCTACCTCTTAAGATTCCTCTTTGCTTTTCATAGCATGTTCAGTGATCTCTTCCAATGATTTATGATTCATATTTGCAAAGCTAAAAATGAAATCAGATGTATTTTTCAGCAAGCTAAGATAAGGGTACTATCTTTAATGGGCATGGAAGATGGCAGCTGACACACCAAAAATCACATTGGTCTGTTTCTATTGTTCTATCTCATTGCAAACTCACATTTTTGAGAGAGCACTGGACAAATTGCAAGACGAGCAGATCTGGATTTTTTGTGAAGCAAGAATTGCTTTGCAATTTAATATCTCAGCTTCTTTTTTCACTTATTCTTGTGAGTGTGGCAAGATTCAGAATAAAAGTACTTCAAGACAGTTTCTTACTGTATGCTCAAAGGAACTATTTAGGTGCAAAGAATGGCAACTATCAGCTCTGTTTGATGCTCATTTTAGTTTAAGGAGAAGGTGGAGAAGAAGAGAAGGAATGAACAAATGAAACCAGGGCCAGAGGAGGATACTTGATTTCTTTGTTATTTTCTCCTTTCTCCTACTTTTGCTGTTTTCTAATCTCCTGAATTTTCTGATATATGAATAGAGAGCTTTCAGAAGGAAAATAGTTGACAGAAACAGGCATTGGATTTATTGATGTACCTGAATGAATCCATGATGTTCCTGTTTTAAGCTGTCACGTTGTTCTGTTCATAAAGCAGCATTTCACATTGCATCCTGAAATCTCAATGTATCATAGAACTTTGCTGAAGACTGACACTGCTGTGAATTGTGTTACTGTATTTTAGGAGAATCAATTTTGCTTAAGAGCCCTTGCTTCAGTTATTCTTGAGACAGGACTATAACCTGATGGGCAAAATGCTGATATATTGACAGTCAGCTTTGCCTGAGTATGCTGAATTTGCATATTTTATGTCAGTGCAAAGCATAGATTAGAAAATTGTCTGCATACTTCATGAGTGATAGTAGAAATTGATTAAAGCAATTGATTCTACCCTGTGCAACAAAGTACTTATGGTCATTACAATAATGCCAAAAAGTACCTGTCAGGTTCAGAAAGGGCATCTGCTGATTTGTTGACAGGCAATTTCAAGTTCTCTTTTTACAGAAACTCCTATTAAGGGTTTCCTTGAATGAGATGATTTTTAACAGATACTTCCTTTTTGCCAGATGCTGAAATGAAATTTTAGATACATCATGTGGTGTTTTCTTGATTTGTTTAAAATCCATGCTGAGACATGCTGTAACAATCATTCTGTGTAACAGTGTCTATTATGCTGTCCCTTCCTATCTGTGAATGCAGTTATGTTCTCATCTGGCTGTTTATCAAAGCTGCACTTACATTCTCCTTCCTGCCCACAGTGTATTCCCTTACATCTGCTTTGTTTAAGAAGCAGCAATATTGCAATGTGTTCAGTGGCACCTGCTAGATTCTGCATTGGATTATTCAGCAGAGAACTTCAGCCTGTCAGTGTTAACTGGCTTTCCTCTTTTGGGACAGGTGGCTAGTGTGACTGTAGAATTGAGGGTGGAACTGCAGGAACTGGACAAGGGGACTGGAAGTCCCATAATCTAACTGCAGTGTTGCTTCCCTGAGTTAGTCCAGGGTAAGTTTGCCTTCTCTAGGCCCCTCCTTAAAACTCTTATACAGCCTATTTTAAGACTGTATTCAATATTAGGTGTTCAGTGGCCAGGCTTCCTTTGTCAGAAAAATAGATGAGGCACATTTTGGATAATGATGTTTTGTGTTGAGGTAGAGTATGTCCCTGCCTCAAGATGATGCAGACATTTGTTATGTTTTCTAACTTTCTGCTTCTGCTTCTTCTGGGCCACGGGTAGTACAGATTGCTTTTGTTTCATAGACTTAGCTAATGTGTTTGCAAATTGCAATGAAAGAATCTCAGAAAATTACGCTATACATCAGTTGAGACAGAACAAATGGTTTTTTCCTTCAGACTGCTCCAGTGTGCTATTTGAGTGCAAATCAGTAGTTTTTATGAAGTGGCTGAAGTTTGGTCCGAATAAGCTGTATTTCAGAGAATCTAATAATCAAAAATTAAGCAGGTTTTGTCAAGATGGGTAGGAAGATTAAATTAAAGGGTGGTTTATGTTAACATTTGGCTCTACAAAAAGGGAGAAATATTGCTATGTGGAATACTTAGCTTCATTAGCAAAAGTAGCCCAATTAAAATATTTGCCCATATGTTTTTTTTAAGGATTTCAAATAGACCTTTTTTTGAATTTTCCTTGATTTAGAGATGCTAACATTAAATGTGACACGTGAGATGGTAATTACAAGGTAATTATTTGATTTTCACTAAATAGACATTTCCATTAGATTCCTTCTGGCAATGTCTAGCTGAGGAAGTTGATTTTATAGGCAAATACAATATCACGATGTCTTTTCTTTTCTCAAATACGTAAGGAGCAATAATGATAACTACCTCTTTTAATGTTCCTAGCCATCTGCGCATCAACACTGCACTGTCTGATGTGCTGCTTTTTGATTAGGCTATCAGATTTGCTGAATGTGGACTTGATGCTTCCTTTTTTTACTGTTATGAAGACTTGCAAAAGCACCACTTGTCTTTTATCCTCCTTTTTGTTTATGATAACTTTGCATGTAATCTGCAAGGATTGGCAGTTAAGCTCTTCTGTCGCAGCTCAGAGTGACACCTGTGATTAAAAGGCCTGCCTCAATTCCCCAGTCTCTAGGTTTCTGCTTGTAGTTTCAAGATGAAAAAAGTCATCTTTAGCTTCAGTTCATCTTTAGTATTGCAAAATCAGGCATGTGCACATAATGTGCAAAGAAAAGCTTTAAGATACGGAAATTGTATCTCTAGAGGATGTTATGTAATAACGAATTTAGACCCAAATACCAGCAGCTATAGGCTAGTTAAAACTTTCACTCTGTTTCTGTAAATGTGAAGATGAACTTTACTATAGATACCAGCCCAACCCTGTCAGTTGACCAGGGCAGCAAGCCAAGGTGGCCAGGTAGGATGTTACTGTGTGCCTCTAACCATGGAAAGTAGCATGGCTTAGACACACTACTCTGGAATACCTGTGCTTGGATAAGAGCTCCAATGACCAAATTCTCTCTCTTACACAGCCAGCCAGGCTGGCAGCCATTTATCTCAGGGATATGAGACATTCCTACTGAAATGTGCAGTTGCTGCTGAGTTGACTTTGCAGCTTCTGAGAAGCGAGGTAGCACTTGCAGCTGCTGCTGCTTACATGCCCACCTCATACTTTCCACAGGCTGTTGTTACATGTCATTCCATGTTCACTCCTGTCACTTAGGTTACACGTTTCTTCAGCAAGTTGTAACCTGACAAGTAACTCCAGTTCCTGTTGCTCTTGGCTTTCACCTCTTTTATACACATGCAGTGCATCTGTCTGCTATTCTTTTGTTTGGTTTCGTTTGGCCTCTGTATCTAGGCAGAAGTTAAAATGCTGAAGAACCAAAAAGATCTACTGACTGGTCAACCTATTACTTTGAGGACCAGTAATACTGGTCAGTGCATCTCTTAGTGATGCTACATACAGCTCCTTCCAGGAGACAGTCCTATATGCCACCATGCAGTAGAAAGTAATGTTCTGGACAGTACTAAATAAGAGACACAATTTTTAATGATTGCTCAAGTTTGGGGTTTTCTTTACTGGAGGTCTAATATTCTTACATGCTGAGGAAGACGGAGAACATAGCGTAAGATGAATTTGTTTTTTCCAACAGACTTTGTGATGTTTATAAAACAGTCTCATAATGGTAATCCATTCTTGTCATAAATGTTTCAAATACCACAGTTATTTTTTTAACATAAATAATTTGGAGGCTGAAAACATTTTTTTTTAATTTTTAACTAATTGTTTGCAATTTTGTCATCTTAATCATCTATCCATAAGGTTGTAAAGTATTTCCACCAATGTTTAAATGTTTGCTTGCTCTTACACTGTTACAATGAAGTTATTTTAATGCTAAACATAGTAGAGTGATTAGAAACATTTTTTGATGATGAAATATTATGCGTTGTAACTGAAAATATTCAGTTACATATTCAGTTAAACATTCAAAATCTTCATGTATGCTTACTTTATTTAATGATCCTATTATTAATGAAGTCTAGTGCCAGTGCAAGGGGTCAGTGCTGTCCAGTTTCATTATTAATTTTGAGTGTTTCATTCTTTGCTCCTGTTGATCACAGAAAGGTAAAAAATACCATCCCTTCTCAAAAACAAAAAACCAAAAAAATCTTCATTTAAGTTGGTGTGTTTTCATTCTCTTAGTCTTTTCATACTCTTAGTAGTTTAAGTGTAGCTCAATGAAAAGGAGAAGCCAACTGTGATTGTGAGAGTAGTGAAATTGCACATGAAGTTTAATAGTAGTAGTCTTGGGATATGAAGCACCCAGATAGTTACAGAAAGGTGAAAGGGAGCAGAGAGCAGTTGCTGTGGAGAAAAAGGGCTTGTTGCATGGTGGATGCAGAGCAAGCAACATTAAAATTAATGTGAGAAATCAAGGGTACCATCTTTGGAAAGTAATGTGCCTGTCTTTATGGGATTTGTTTTGCTGCTTACCAGAAATCTGAGCAGCATGTAGTCCATTACTTCTTGGACTAGTACAGGAGGGGGTAGGCAGTAAGTTGATTTTGTCTGTATTTAGACTTGTTAGACTTTCACATTTTTTAAAATAATTTCCATTAGAATAAAACAGTGGCATGAATAAAACTTACTGTATAGAAAATGTGGGCTGCCATTATACCAGTGGTGCATTATCATCTGTATACATTTTGTGTACATATCCAGATGAAGTACAGAATAAGTCTGCAAAGAATTTTCTCTTTATTTAAAAAGTTACCTTTGAAGGGATACATTTAAATGGAAAAGAGATACTGAAGTTGTTGCCACAGTAGGCCTCTCTAGGGTAATACAGAAAGGGTATTGGAATAACTCACCCATAGATTATGTAGCTTAATTTGCTGAGCTGTTGACACTCACTATCAGATTTTATGGGTGAATTGCTTACCCATATTAGTACATTTTCATAAAGCAGAATTGAGAGATAAATAAATAAAAAAATAAAACCTCTCATGCCAGAACAAAAAGATCAGCTGTGTTATGTAACATATAATCACTTCCTGCAGTGGATATTGCAGCAGGTTCTTCATCCTGTGATAAAAGCAATTAGATTTTGAATCTCCAAACACTGGAATGCACCTGAGTGTGTATCTATTAATGTAAAGATATGTTATCTTTCTAGGAAGGATTTAGGAGACTGATTAAAAATCTCCATTCTGCTTCTAAATAAGTCTTAGTCTATAGCTGTAACAAGCAACCTAAATATGACATCTGAAAACAATTTTGCTAGGAACTGTTTTCTTATAATTTCATGTGATCCAAGATGCCTAATCTAAATAGTATTATGAAGCAACTTATGGAGAACTGTGTTTCTTTTTTTCTAAAATGTCTCAGAAAAACAATTGTAGCTTTATATCTTATTGTCTAGAAAAGACTGAAAATATTTGGAATTAAATGTCATGGAATGCCATGTTATGAGTGCTGGTTGTTTCAGCTGAAGTCTTGAAAACTTTCACTTAAATAATGAAGTTTCACTCCGATGCATGAAGTTTTTATGGCTTTTTATTGTTAATAAATGTTAATATTCTCACATGTTCATATTTGCAATTGGAAAAAAATAAGTTTCATGTAAGGTTTGAAAATCCTACTCTTGTCTAAGAAAATGGCTGAGACATACCCAGCAATCACAAAGCAAGAATGGCAAGCTGCACACTGGGAAGTGTCCTTCCAGAGCAGCTCCACAGATACTGCATGGCAGATGTAGCATAGTGGTTGAAGTGTCCCTACATAGTGTGAACACATCCAGCTTATCTACTGTAATGGTCTGTTATATGCAAAGATTTCCTTTAAGTCTGTGCCACATCTGCCGTGCATCCATGTTGCTGGCACTTGTGCTGTCCCATTTATAAAGCAGGACTACATTAGCTTCACAATGAGATGAGTGTTTGTAGAAGAGACATATATTGTCCTGGATAGTTACTGGAGGGAGGAAATGCTGTTGTTGCCCAAATTCTGATACTCCTTTGGCCACATAAGATTCTTATAACATCTCAAGATGATTCAGACACCCATTTGCGACTGTATTGTCACTGACCCTATCATCACCATTGATAGGGTTTCTTTCTTGAAAAGATAATATTTTAGTGCCTACTGATTCATATGATTGTTCATTGATTGTGAAGTTCTGAGGCTGACCTAGGTGTGGTTGATGGAAGTATCAGAGTGGATGGCTCTTCTAATATCAAGGCAAGTGTCAGGATAAAGCAGAAGCTGGAAAAGGCTTTTGATGGGCAACAAGAGACCTGAATCCACCACGACCGAGAACCAAAGAGGGTAACAAGGCATGTTCTGGGCAGTACTGGTAGGAGAAAGAATCTGAGAATGTGAGAAGCATCATGCAACTGGGAGAGCAAGGCAGGGGTGTTTGAGGAGCAGCTGGCACTTACTGAGGGTTAGGGGCTGCTCTTGCCAGTGTGAGTTGTGTGTAACAGAAACAGCATTTTCTGATGGAGGTGTGTGGTAATAGCAAGAGAAAGCTAGTCAGGAGTTAAAACACCTGGTTCTGCTAAGAACTGAAATTCTGAAGAAGTTACAGGGAAGGATCTTTCAACTTTAGGTGGCAGGTAGCTCAAAACAAGTGAACAGAGGCTGAAAAACAGTTTTGTATCGTAAAAGGGACTTGTATTGTAAAAGGGACTTGCAGAGAAATTCCACAGTGACCTGAGTCCTTTGCTAAGTAGAGAAATCTGTAGAGCTGAAAACTAGTCACCTTTAAAATATATGGATGACAGGGTGGGAGTGGCCAGGCCACAGACTGAATGGACAGAGAAAAGCAGGGTGTAAATACTTTAGGTTTTGTCTCTAGTGTCCACTGTGGGGGGATAGAATGTAAGAAAATAAAGATAGTGTAGAAGGTAGTCTCACACCTGAGGAGTTGCAGCTGTACTAATCACCAAAGATTAAAAGATTAAGAACAGGCCTGCCCTTAATAGGCCACAGCTCTGTCCAATAAGAAGAGTGCTACAAAACAGTGGGTTAGCTGGTTGAAGAGAGAGCTGAAGTTTTTTAGCTGTACTGTGAAGAAGAAAGAGTGCTGTGAAGAACTGCCCATGAGAAACCACCAAGAAAGTATAGGACTTTTGCAATAAGATGACAACAGTCCACAGTGATGCAGCACTTGCATTCTGGTAAACTGTATTCTGAAGTACTTAAACATTGTGTGTTGAGACCTAAAGGCATGCAATCTAGTTCATATCTGTAAACTTAAATGGCTGTTCAAATGACAGCTCTCCTAAATAGGTCGTCTGTCTTTATGTACCGTGTTGAGTAAATGCTCATCTGAATGAATGAGGATGGGAGAATTTCTCCTGCCCCACCAGGAAGTGTGTGGTACAACCACTATCTTCTTCACATTCTGTTGCTCTAAATTTCTCCCTTGTCTTAGGAAAATACTCGATGCCTTGGTTTGATCTCTTGCATTTTCTGTTTCAATAATTGTTTCCTTTCTGTCAGCAAAAGCATCCCTCCATATTTACCCATCTCCACGAATTTACCCCTGTCCTGGTTTTTCCTTCTTGTTTTGGGTGGACATTGGATCTGGTAACAAACCCTTACAGTCAGAAGTTTGCCATTTCTTGTCTATGTACAGTGACACCTAATGTCAGGCACGCACCTGAGAATTGTTTGGGTTTTTTAAAGCCATAGTTTCTTTTAAAACAAGCTGGACTGTCACAGTCCAAAATTGAGAACTGATTTTTGTCTGACACTCACTGTGTTAACCACGTTCTGTATAAAGCCTGAGAGGCTTTCCAGTAGTGTTTGGCTTTCCTACCACTATTTGTTCCCTTAGCAGACTATTCATGAAATTTGCAATAACAATGCCAATAAATACTTCCTCTCTTCTGATTTGCTCATTTGCTAGAGAAGTTTTTATTCTTGGTTTTGATTTACAAAATATCGAAGGCTGCAGAGCCTCCTTACATTCATTGTTCTGCAACTCAGTTGTTTATGCACAGTCACCTCTATCATGAGATGTGCACCTCTTTACTGAATAATATGTCTTTCTGTTCTTTACTCTTTAGTACTGTTCTCCATCATTGCCTGTAGGCAAGGAGGAAAGGTGGTGATGTGAGTGGAAAAAGTGCTGTCACCAAGTATACAGTAACTTAGAGCAGTGCTATTTTTGGGGGGAGGGGGGATGTGTGTGGAGGTATATTTAAAATTAGTTCCTGTTTTGGTATATTACAGGCCTGAATTCAGTCAGTAATGACCTCAATAGTGCCTGTTTTAATGTAATCCCTGCTTGCTGACTGCTGTTCCAAGAATAAAAATTTAAGCCAAAAGATTTAATGAAATCCTTTGGGATTAGTGCTCACTGGGCTGGGGAAATTGCATATCAACCATTTCTCTGTATTCTAGCCATACGGCTTGGTATTTGAATAGGAGGGTGTCCAAGAGAGACAACTCTTGAGTTCATCAATAATTTACATTTTTGTTAGTTACAAACCTGGTATTTGGGATTCTGTTGCCATAGCAATCCATCTGGGCCTGAACGGATAGTGTTTTAAGTGGTGGTTGTATAGACATTCACAGTGTGTGCTTTAAATCCCTTCTGAAGTAATCCTCAGATCTGTTCTGTGACTTATTTGAGGTTTTGACAAAATCAATGTTACTCACAGTAAAAGTTGATGCTAAGCAAATTAAGCCCATAAAATAGTGGAATATACATATGATTAAGGACTGTAAAGTTCATAATGTATGACAATTTCTGTTTCAGTATGTGAAACGATTAATAAATGCTCGCAACTGCATTTTTTTTCAAAATACATTTAATTTGTTGCACATTATGCAAGTGGAAATTATCCAGACTCTGTACTGGTTGTTAGCTAATTTAAACTTCATAATCGAATGCTAGCCTCATTTTTCCAGACATCAGTTCTATGTTTTACAGGATGTCAGTCTATTCATAATGGACTCCTCCACTTTCAATTAATCTGGTTTTCTCTCATAAATAATTCTAAAGCAGAGAATAAAATTTGAAATACCATTTTCACTTGTAAGACTATTGGGCTTTTGTTTTGAGGATGTGCTGCTAAATTCGGTAGGCTAAACACCAGCTGATTTTTGTTTGAGGTTTAGTTTATTTTTTTTCATTTTGCCACACAAAATTTCAAGATAGTTTATTCCAAACCGCCCAGATATGCCACATAAGTGATGTCCTCAGGTCTGAAAGACAATCAATAAAGTAAACAAACCTGGGCTAAGTTTCAGCTCTGTCAAAACCAAAACCCTCCTGAAACTGATTTCTAGAGCTTTTATTCCTTCATGACAAAAATGTTGTCCAGTTGTGCTCTGGAACTGTCACTGAGCCATAATGATGATATATTAGTAGCTCTTTATTACTCCAGAGTACAGAGATTCAGTTTGCAAAATTATTCCTCGGTGTTTGAAAGAAGAGAGGGAAGAATAGTACTCAAATAACAGCCATATGCTCTACTAATGAGTGTTTAGCCCATAATCCTAAAGAGATAAAAATTGTTTCTTCATGGAGTTTGTAAAAGATCACATAGTTGTTCCTGGTTTTAAAAATAGTAATGGAATAAAGAAACTGCAGATGGCCTAGGATACCTTGAGAAATCTTTTAATTACCATGCAACTTCCCTTTCATCTTTTGTATCACAGTTCACAATGAGAAGTGAAGCATCTAATAAAAGGGGCTTATTTTTGCCATGATTTCATGATGCTAAAAATGTTCTTTGCAACCTGTAATAAATGTAAATCCACTTTGTTTCTGTATGAGTTAAACAAGGGCTTCCTGAGAAAAATTGCAGACTTCCTTCCTTGCAGTGGAGTAGGGTTTCATTTCGTGAGCATATATGAATATATAATCTTAAATACAGTGTTTTTGACTGAACAGGTTCTATTTTAGAGCTCCAGTCCTGCCCCAGTTTAATGGGACTATTGCCATAACTGGTTACCATAAAGATGACTGGGATCAGAGAGTTAAGGATTAATGAAAAAAGGCTTTGTTGTTCTTTTGCTATCTATATGCTAACTGAATCAAAGTTGCAGATCATTTAAATGAGTATGTACCCTGAAATTAAATGCCTTAAAGTATCTTCTGCAGATAACATTTGTTAAATATAGATTGCACTTCAAAGGGATATTACAAGATGTAGTCACACATATCAAAATGTGTTTCTGTTGATATTTCCAATGGTTTCATTAGGAAGCATCTTCTCTTGCAAATATTGAAATGAAAACGGAGCCTTGGAAGATACTAGCACTGTGACAGATGCTATTTGTTGCTCTGAAAATATAGTTGTCACTGCAGGGGATCTCCTGCACTGAAGACCCACAGGAGTCCATAACCAAGGGTGAATGAATTAATCTTCCAACACATCTAATAAAAAAACTGCCTGTGTTTAATAGTAAGTGATAGAAACACAGCTGAATTTCTTTTGTAATCTGTTCTTCTTCCTCTAGAAATGCAAATATTTTCAGTTTATTTATCTCATATTTTAGCTCTGCAAATCCTTGCAAAGAGTGATGGTATTTAGTTTCCTGGACAACTGTTGAATTTTATTGATTGTTTTTTTACTTATTCCAGATGTCCATTCCATTTTTCATATCTTTTGGAAACTCACACTGTGAGTTTCAAAGGAGCAGGCAGGCTGTCTCTGTTTGCACTTAATGCAGCACCACGCTTACTCATAGTTTTGCTTAAATTTGCTTCTCTAGTGCATGACCTGTATTTTCATTCAGTTATTTACAATTAATAGTATAGTAAACATTTGTCTTTCCTTTCCATGTTGTCACTGCCACAGAAGGAAGCAGTGAACCTCCTGAAAGGCTCAGTAATAATATGGCACAGCTTGACACAGGCAGCTTAGAGAAACAGAGAAAGATTGAGACAGTGCACCACAGAGCAGGTGTGACTCTGGGTGTTAATTTCTCTAAGGCACTTGCAGCTACTTCTGCTCAAATGCAAGATGTACACAGGGCCCTGAACCAAAACCCTGGCTCTGAGCCCCAGGAGAAGGTGGAGATTAGAGGCTCTTTTATTGAACCCTCTTTCTGAGTGTTTCTGAATTTCAAATCCCTCTGTTAGGGAAAACTTGACAGCAAGAGGCAAAGTTTTGGTTGAACCCGTTCAGAGATGTTTGAGTACAGTCGTTCAGATTAGGTCTGTCATGGTCTGTACCAGAACATTTTATACAGCTAATACAGAGCACCAAGTGAGGTGAGGCCTGCTAAGGCTATTGACATCAGTTGATAATTGATATGAGTTACAAACTGTGGGAATGAAATTAGCTGTGTTTTACACCAGCATCTGAATTATTCTAAACCCTTTAGAATAAGATTTCACATCAGTGTCCAGCTAACCTTGCATCATTTTAAGTGTTCAGCTCCTCACTGATGTCTAGGACGTAACAAAACAGGCTGCTAGATAGAAGAGCTGATCCCTATGGTTCAAAAAATTTAAAACTTAACAACATCAAAATACTAGATGCTTCTGACAAATGTATTATATAGCCCTCAGCTCCAAACAGTTCTTAATTGTTGCTTAGCAGGTTTCTTCAGTAGACTCATATGAGATAAGTGATTTCTGGGATGTCATAAATATTGACAGAAAGATACAGAAAGAAAGGGAAATTAGATTTTATAATTAGTTATAGTTTGAGTCCTGTATGATTTGAGTCACGAAAGATGCTTTCCTGATTAGAGTGAGATGGATGGAATCATGATTTGCCTTTTTAAAGGCCAGCGTAAGTGTTGGTGTGCTGTAGTCTAACAGTTTCAGATAACATTTTCATTTTCTAGTTGATGTAAAATTAAAAATAAATTAAAAATACATCTGTCTATCTTGGTAACTATGTATTTGGCTCAATCTTTAAATTGCATCCAAATTGCTCATCTTCACAATTAATGCGTTCACAGCTTGATTGTGCTTGCCCTTTCACACCAATGTTGCCCTTATTGTAACCCTTGTTGCCCAGCAGTTCCAATTTTCTCCCTTCTCTCAAACAGCCTTTATTAATGAAAATTGTTAATAGTAAAATCTGCAAAGGCAGTATGATGTGTTCCTTCAAATCCTGCCTTAAAACTCACCTCTGTTGTGGTGCTTGTAACCTGGCCAAGAAAAGGCTAAAGCAGCTGGTGTGCTGTCTTCAGTTCTTACCGTACAAATTTCCTGTATGAAACTGCAGGAGTGAGGCATCAAAGACCCCTCTGCAGCATGTTCCACTCTCCTCCAGAAGTGGTGAGAGAGGCTGTGGCTGTCATTGCAGGCTTATGTTCTTTCTTCCTTGGCTCCTCCGTCTAATGGGGTAATTCAGCTGAGTTCTAATGCACCATGAGAATTTGATTTTGATGAGATGATTGACAGCCTCAGAAATGTGAAAGCCTGTCACCTTCCTGGAACTGGGGAGGCCTGCAGGCGCCCAGATAAAATTAGGATGCCTGGCATTTAGTCTGAGGTATCAAGAGAGATTTGTTCCCTGAACCTGTAGATTTCTCATCTCTGCAGCTATTGTAGTATATAAGACTGAAAAACTGGTTTTTAAGGAAAAGGGATGATATGAATTTTCTCTGCTGGGTTTGAAAATGGCAAACTTCTGTAGCAGAAATGAAACTAGATAGTTAATTTTAAGTGGATGATAAACACGTGTATTCTTTTTTTCTTTCAGGAGCGTGGAGTCCTGAATAAACAAAGAGAAGAGAGTTAAGCACACATTCTCTATTGTGAACAGTAAGTGACCAACTTATATACTCCAAAGCTAAATATGACTTGCACTTCCTTTTAATATTTTTTTATTCTTTCATATTTGCAGTTCTTCCAAAAAGTGCAAGAAATTAGTGCAGGGAACATCTCTGCCTTGTATCCAACTTAGTTTCATTTCACAGGGGTAGACTTTTGTAAATTCTATAATCATCTCAGGTAAGAGGCCCAGGTAATCCACACAAAGTGCCTTCATTGCTGCCCATACTGAGAATATTATGTTTTTCTTCTCAGTAAAAATACATTGCAATAGAAATTGACAGTAGCAAGCTAAAAACAATAATACACCAACATTTGCTCACACATGAAATTTTGCAGAAAAACGGATTCAGTGCTGTAGTCAGATCCTGCTGAGTTGGTGTAGGAGCGAAAGACTTTTATGGGTTTGTGTTAACCACATAACCACTGGTTCATTGTTCTGAACAGCCCTGGTCATAGCTGGGCTGTTTACTGCACACTGCAACCAAGTGCAGTGCATGGCTGCACTGGCCTCTGACAACTGCAGCATTATCAAACACCAAGAAATTAAGATCGCTTACTGAGACAAGAAAATGAGAAATGTTTGTGTTGTGTGTGATATTATTGACATTGTCCCTAGAAAAATATCTTAGGCTGCTGGGAACTGTAGCTGATTATATGGGTGTACCACATTTCTGTGTATTAACAGGTGGTGATATCTTCTGAGAACCAGAGCAGGTGGGCTTCTGTTAACACATTTCTGTTAACAGTTCAAACAAAATAGTTCCTCTGTGCTAGGTGCCAATAGAACCTGCCTTTTTTGTGGTAGATAATTGGGGATGGTAGGTAATGTGCAGAGAGTATGGGTTCTTTAGCACCATTCTGCTTTTAGAATATACATTTGGCAGGACAAGATAGGGAATTTTAATGTTGTATATTAAATCCCTATTCATTTAGCCAAACTGGTGTATGGCACAGGGTAGTTTTGAATAGAAATAAATCTTGAATATTTCTTGAGAAATAATATAAAAATAATATTCTTGATTGGGAAAAAATGTGTGTAAATCTCAATAGCAAAAAAATACTTATTATATCTCTGGGCTGACAAGTTTGATGATGGGCTTTAACATGAAAGGAAATGTGTGACATTTCACAAATCCAAGGACAACACAATGCTTGTTTGTGAAACCTGTGTGGTTATTTGTACACTGTACTGAACTATGTTACCCGTGGGGATCTTCTAGATATATAGCAAATGATACACATGTACCGGAAAATTCTAGAAAACTTCTCAAAACTCCTATTTATCTGTTCCTTTGTTTTGTTTTTTTTTTCATTTCTTCTTCTATCAGTCATACTTTCCTTGTGTTTTCTCTTCTTTCCCTTGTGGCTCCTGTGGTTTATATTCCCTACATGCTATCACGCCTCTTTTTAACCTTTATCTTTCCATTTTTTGCCACATAGTCAGTCTGCTCAAGCTTCACATTTTCTGCTCTCATCTCCCACATAGGGCCATCTCCTCTTACTCTTGGCAGAGCTGCATTGCAGAATGTTTCTGATCTTGGGCAAATTTTAAGCTTGCTATTTCTAGTATCAAATAGATACTCTGCAGACCGAGAGCGTTATTGCTATTTTTGGGTCATGATGCATAGAATAATGCCATATGCCTATGTCTAAGGAGTTCACAAAGGGTTACAATGTAGTGTAGTATGGGTCAGGTCTTGCAATTTTATTTGACATGTGGAATGCCATATGCCTATGTCTAAGGAATTCACAAAGGGTTACAATGTAGTGTAGTATGGGTCAGGTCTTGCAATTTTATTTGACATGTGGAAAAAGACACAGTGGAACTTTGGAAGTTATTATTTAATGCATGGGATACCTTCAGCCTAATCAATTATGCTTTACGCCCTCTGGATCTGAAGTTTTGGCGACAGGTGACCGGTAGTTACATGAATAAATGCTAGCAATTCCAAGCAATTTGTATAATTCAACTGATCCATATTTACAAAAATCTACAAATTATTACAGACCTTCTTGTAGAAAATAAATTTCACTACTGCAGACCCTGAAGATCTTCTCCCCAGTTGTGTTTCTGTGTCAAGTGGCCAGAACTCACAGGCAGCTCTTTCAAAATAATGTGGATTTATTTGTGTATAGTGAGAAAAAATTAGTCAACTATTATTTGTACTCCTTCACATACAAATTCTCTCTCTTCTGCTGGCTGAATAGGTTGACAGGACCTTTTCATATTATCTATTGTTAATTTTATCAATTGTGGTATTATGATCATAAACTACAAATTATCTAACATATAATGAATATATAATTACAAAAATGAAACTCTGCAGTGGTTATTTAACATTTGTGATGTGAAATTTATTTAACACTCTCTTTGGAATATACATGGGAAATTAGAATAATAAAACAAATAAAATTACCTCTCATCCATCATCAGTGAGGAGCAATGTTACCAGCTTGATCAGGCTGTACATTCTCCCATAGAGGGACCTTCATGTATGGAACCTTTGGGCCTTCTAACAACACCCTTGAGAATGTGTGCTATTCATACACGAAGGAACCAGTCATTCTTCTGACACTAGGTTTGATAAATTGGATTTATGGAGTTGTTTCCGAATACCTTTTTTCCTTCAACTTTAATTAAAGTCTAAAATTTAAAGTATCTGGTGCTTAGAGGCAAAAAAAGATTAGATTCCCCACATATAGAGAAAATAAAATTAAAATCAATATTGCTCTTTTTTTAAAAAGGATAAAATAAAATTCAATAATGTAGAGTATATTTTGTGGGTTTTACATGTTCCCAACTTTATTTTAAGTGCAAGGGCCTTTGTCATTTGTATTTGATATTGCAAAAGATTGCAGATACCTTTTGAGGAACAGGAAAAGATTCTTGCAACACGCGTTCAAAAAAAGGTGTCCATTGTCCTCACATGGTCAGCAGCAATCAGATTTCATCTGCCACAAACTTTGGTGTATCAAAGAAGTGGCAAATAATTGATGGCTGATTGATAACAGGTTTTTGTTACTCTTGTTTGATAAAGCAAGTTCAGGTAATGTGACATAAATTAGGAGATTGGTACAGGAGAGGGAAGGCCAGAATCCAGACTCTGCTGTGAGCAGATGAGAGGAGGCTTGGCCTGCTGAAAATTATTGTATGGGCAGTTTGACTCCATTATGTGCAGAAGAATTAAATTTATGTTAGACTTATCATTAGCTCACGAGCATGCAACGTTACCCTTGTTTGTCCTAATATCTATTTCAAAAGCTACTGTGTTTTATATTTTATCATTTACAATATTATATATAGAGGTATGTAATGTACCAGAGATAAAGGAGCTAAATGAAGGGGTTTTTGGTTTTGGAAAAGTTGTAAAAGTTGAATTTATGAGTATTCAAAAAGAAATGAGCCTGTGGTTCCTGAATATTCTGTAGTAATCACAATAACCTTCCCTTACATTATTATTTCCATTTTTCATGCAGTATAGTAATCTAGAAGCAGCATGAAGTGCCCTCATTCCTTGTTCTTTGCCATTTTGTCACAGGTTTTGTCATTACAAATTAAAATTCATGTGCATATACTGCAGGCTTGGATAAAATTGTTCATTGGAGTGTTTCCATTACCTTAAGACTTTAATGAGGTCTTCCCCTAAATTAGTTTCACTCTGGTTTTTTTCCTCACATAGTGAAAGTATGAACTTCTGGTAAATTATATATTAGCATTTGCATAATGTAAAGGTTGTTTGTATTGCTTCTCTTTTGGTTATCATGTCAAGGCTATTCAGAGAAGTCTAGTCTCTATGGCTTATATGCTTACAAAGTTCTGTGCTGCAGAACTTTATTTTTCTTTTCTTTTTATCATTCCTGTATTACAGACACTGCTTTGTGTTTTTTAATGTGACATCTCTGACATGGATTTAGATTCTGTACTGCTTTGAGGTATGCTAGTTATGCAGCCTAATTTTGCAAAATGGCTCTGTAGCTGTAGTTCCCTGGGGCTTCAGTTTAGTTGTCATCTATCATTTTAGCACTGTGATTGATTAGTCTCTACTATTTAATTTATCTGCTGCAGCTTCTAAGCTTTTTCTTTAATTGGTAAACACATACCTTTCTAGACACATTTTCAAATACGTGTTTTCCAAGTGCCCCAGAAGTCATGTAATTATCTTTTTCTCAGATAGGCATTTAACCATTTGAGCCATTTAATAGCTTCAATAAATGTTGCCTGATATTTTGTCTATTATTTGGAAATTTTGAACTAGAAATCTGTGTTATATTTTCCATTTTTCAATGTTATTACATATATATATTTTTTTTTTATTCAGAAGTACTAGTGTATTTACCTGCTGCTTTTTCATCCACCAAAAACATTAAAAGAAGTCAGCACCTTTCTTAAGTGTAGGAGCCAAATGCCTAGGTTGCTGCTGTGGCAGTAGATTTTAACCACCTTTGCACATTAGGTTTCAAAAGCAAAATATTAATTAGTGTAATTTTCTTGTTGGAATTTCATAAGCCAGCTTCAGTCAGTAGGGTTAACATCCTTATTCTCCTCTGTTGTATTCTGTGTTCCTGTACTTTGCTATTTTTAAACATCACATTGAATATCAACTTGGCTATGATTTTAAATCAGACTCTTTCAGAGAAATGTCATTTCCATTTAAAAAAGAGTTGGTTTTTGGCGTTAAGTCATACAATGTGTAAACATTGCAGCAGTTCTACACAATTACGAGGCAACTTGAGGCAACTTCCAAGAAGCTACTATAATGAATTCCTTCTATGATCCACATATCAAAGAAATTTTAATGTCGCATTTTCTTTGCTACTGCAGTTTTTATTATGGCTCTGCCTATTTTTGAATGGGGATGTTGATAATTTGTTTAAGGTTTTTTTTTTTTTTTACTTTTAGTTACTGTGAAATATTTGTGATTAAAATCTCTCAATAAGAAGAATTATACTGTGTCATCATAATGCAGCTTTGCTGACGTTGGTAACTGCTATTATGGTCCCATCTCTAAATACAATCAAACAAAATTGGTAGACATCTGCAGTGTTGCATGCTTTTTGGGGGTAAATTGGTTAATTGGTTTTCCTTTTTTTTTTTTTCTTTCTTTTTTTTTTTTTCCGGTTGTGAGAGCAAGCTTTAATCAGTATTTCCCTTTTGTTTCTAATTCTTAATCTTGTTACACAATGTGCTTTTCAAGACTACCAGGTTAGCTTCGGACACCGAAGGAGTTCGTGGTAGGTCACTTCCAGCCCGAATTTCCAATGAGTCTTGGAGACAGCCTGTTCTGTCACTGCTCTTGTCATGACTTATGCTTTGATTAGGAAATAAGAGGATAGACTTTATTGTAAACTTCACAGGTTTGTGTTTATGGTACATGAAGCTTAACTCAAGAAATAACTCATCTGGTACAAGTGATTATGAAACATACAGGTTAAGACGACTCTCCTGTATGGAGTTGGTGATCACTAAGGGACATTATTTGGCAGTTTTGGATCATCTCCAAGTATGACTTTTTTCTTTAATTATGATTTTTTTTTCTTCTTTAAAATTTCATACTATAAATCTTACTTTGAAGATACCTAGCTGTCATAAGCATCTCATTTTGACTGCTTTCCTTATGTAAATGAAACTCATTCAAGAGTTTATTCAGAAATGAGAAAAGACGCATCTTAGACCTGTTTACAATTATATCTCTAACTTACAACTATGTTGACAACACTTAACTGTGAATGGGAGGAAAATAGGAAATTCAGTTACTTTTCCATGTAAACGAAAATGTTTTGCAAAACCATTAGCACATAAAAATATCTTTTCTGACGTCGATCTTCTGTGTTTATATTAATATCTGAAGTACATGATATAGGCACAGTAGAATTTTTCTTACAGTAAACAACTTCGAGAACACAGAATTCAAAATTTAATATATTTGGAAAGGCATTCTTCCTAGGATTAGGATTTTTAGCGGGGGGGGCTATCCATTAGAACAGCTAGAAATTAGGAGTGATTTGAAGTGCTCTGGAACATCAAATATATCAGCAGTGTGTCTGCAGTGTGCTGCTGCTGCACCTTCAGTTTTGCTCTGCAAGCTAAAGAGGATAAGAATGGTTTTGCTGTGAGAGGACCCTCTGCACGACAGCTCTGAGAGCAATATTGATTGATGTCTTTCATACTAGTGACTCTTGTAGCTGTGCTAATAAATGAAACAGTACTTTGAGCTGAGGGCACAAGTTTTTGAACATGCTGTTCATAAAGCACATAACATTTGGCCATCTTACCAGTCTCACCATTTACAAAGCTTTAGTCAAGTGACTAAAAATGCCGAGATTCTCTTTTTCCATATGCCACATACTTGGGAGTTTTTCTTGTTATTGCTCAATTTCTATGACTGCTTTAGTCCCTCCAAAATCTCAAAGTTTGTAAGTGTATTTTTTATTGAAAGATGAGATTTTTATTCAGTTGCATGGGTCCAGAGGCTGAAGCTTCAAAAGATAACTCCCAAACATTTATTGCAAAGTCTGGTGATCCTGTGTAAAATGCATGATAGCCTGGAGGTCTCTGCTAGTACCAAACAGAGGTACACTTTGATCTTTCACGTAATAGGTCTCCCAATACCTTTTCATTTCTAACAGAAATAGTGCCCAAGCTGCTCTTTTACCATAAGCCTATTTCACTCATCCTTAAAAGTTATGATGCCAAGTAAGAACATTGATTTTAGGAAGAAGAATGGAGAAAAATGGAATATGATGTCATTTAGACCATGCAACCTTAACTATTTTTGATGGTACTTGCTCTTAGATTCCTGTCTCAGAAGTTGAATCTTCAGTTTAAATGAAATTATTAACAGGGACAGAGTTTGCTTAAAGGTCTAATTTTACTTTAGGGATAATAAGACTTCAAACCGCATTAAACAATTGGTTAATAAACTACTAGGTATTAAACTGTTAATTGTTTTTCCTGTAGGTAACAGGGATTCTTTTGGATAGTTACAGACTATTGGGCAAATATGCCAAATATATAGGTAGGTTTTAAAATGGGCATTACTTCTAAACTTCATAATTTTGTTCTTAGACATTTCTTAAGGAGAATAGAATCAGTTTCTTTGGACTGAAATTTTCAAGATTTGTTAGTGGACATAAATTATTTGCTTAAATCCTCCTGAGTAGTTTTCCTTTTCAAAACTGGTATGGTGGCACACAGTAACTTTCCAGGGGGGTGGAATTCACTCCAGTGGTGAAATTGATAGTATTGTTACTGATGTGAAAAGAATAAGCTCATACCATCTAGTATTGCAAAGACCTTGAAGAACTACAGAACTGTGTAGTGCTGTTACTTATCTTACTCTTTCAGACTCTGAGATTGTTCTGAATATTGATTTGTCCAGCAGTTCAAGCTTCTTAGAAGGTGCCACTGTGTTTGAGAAATGTGTTCATTAGTACCTAATTATTTTTGATGCATTTTAAAAGAAATTGAGATTATATCTGCTGTTAAGTAACTGCCTCGAAAAAACCCATTGTCTTACTTTGTGGTTCCTAATCTTGAAAATACCTGTGTAAGACTATGAACAACTCCTACAAATATCAAAGAGTTTTTTTTGCTGCCCATTTTACCAATAAAAGCCCTCTTTACCTCCCTTATTCATTCTCCTGGGAAAAAACAGCAGCCTTTTCAAGCCTGAATAATGAGATGGGGCTAGGTAAAGGAAAGCTCTGGTATAATTATACTAATATACTACTTACTGCTATAGCATATAGCCCTATATTGTTTCTTGTTCTGATTCTCCTTTCATCCTTTGTTCATATTCCCATTTTTCTCCCTTTACTATTTTCTTATTGGTAACTCTACCTAAGTCATATTATAGAATTTTTTGGATTGGAAGTGACCTTGATCTAGTTTCAATCTCTCTGTCATGGACAGAGACACCTTTGCTGAGATCAGGTTGCTGTAAAGCCCCATCCAGCCTGACCTTGAACACATGCAGGGATGGGGCATCTACAGCCTCTCTGGGCAATTTTTTCCAGTGCCTCACCACCCTCACAATGAAGAATCTTTGTGGCCCTCCCCTGGATTTGCTTATTAAATCTTATCTTCCCCTTCTAGAACTACTTGGATGATACTCTTCTGAAAAAGACCCCTCATAACTGTGTCACTTAATTTGTTTTCTTGTAGTTCCCATAGTTCTTGATCTTCTTCATAAGAGGGATTTCAAAAAGATAACAATAGGGATAAAACACAACTTATATCTGCTGGAGTAACTAGGTTGTGACTGAGTTTGCAAAGAGGGGCTCAAGCTGGGATGGTGCCCATTTATGTGATCAGAAATGTGTCTAGACATAAAGCAATGGTTTTTGTGTGTACATTCCTTCCTCCCCCTGGCCAGATATCTTAATGTTGTATTATAGAGCAGTGAATGAACCTGAGGTTTGTACTTTTTCCCTCTGCAAACATTTGTTTCTTTAACATAAGCTCAGAGCAATTTGGGCATCTCTTTATCCCAGTCAGCAAACTGTTGCTTTGTTCCTACTTCTTCCTTTTCTACTTGCCATGGGTATGGGACTATAATGTTACATTACTTCAGATAGAACACAGTAAATTTGCTTAAAATGATACATGAATACATTATCTTTGTGCCTTTTTTTTGATTGTTAAACCCTCAGCTTTAGCATATACTACTTTCTTCAAATTATCTGCCTATAGCATGCAATGTCTGATTTGTTTGAAGAGCTTCTGATTTCTGCTGATCAGATATTTCACTCAGAACATTTATTTATTTACATCTGAAAGATGTAAAAGAAATTCATGTTTGTGTGACCTTTCTTCTTGGATGCACATGTGCATGCTCACTTGCTTTTGCTCTGTCTCTAGCTTTTTTCCTCTGCTTTGCTGGAACATTATGTCCTCAGTTGTCAAATTGCTTTCTCTCAGATAAAATTCCAAAGCTAGATTGAAAGAAATCAACCCAGAAACTCTGACAGAGGAACAGATGATTAATTTCTAGAGTGAAACTGAGTTTTGTGAATCTTAAAGGAAAAAATGTGTATTATTACAAAAGTACGGTATTAGGCTTGTGAAGAGGAGTCTCTGATACTTGGTATATAAAAAAGGAGATATGATAAGATTATGAAACCTTGAGGGGTTATTTGAATTATCAGCTTGTTTCTAGAGAGAAAATAAAGCTCTGCTTTACTAATCCTAATTGTCCTTTTATTTGTTGCCATATATTATATCAGGTTTACAGCATCTCTTCAGCATTAGCTTCCCAGTAACAACATCACAAAAGTGCAACTATCAGCCAGCTGAATGCTACAGATACAACCTGAAAATAAGTATGGATAATTAAGCAAGGTATTGTTTTTCAGAAACAGCACATCCACTTCTGTGTAACATGAAGAGGAGAGTTTAAAATTGTGTACAGGGTTCAATAAACTGTTGAACAATCTATTTACTAATAAAGTGTTTTTGTGAGTTAATCCATTGGTAAATGAAAGATAAAGAGGCAGTTTATGCATTATAGACTATTACCAATTGCACAGTAGAAGGCAAGCAGATAACACTAGAACTATATGATGTAGTGGGATAGAATATAAGAAAATAACGATAGTGTAGAAATTAATCTTACCCCTAAGGAGTTGCAGCTGAGTTAATTATCAAAGATTAGGAGCAGGCCTGACTTTTATAGGCCACAAGTGAGAAGAAGAGTGCTATAAAAGAATGGGGTGGCTGGTTGAGAAGGGATCTGGAGTCAGTTGGCTGCTTTGTGAAGAAGTAAGAGTCAGTGCTCTGAGGAGCTGCCCATGAGAAACACCAAGAAGGTAGGAAACTTTACGATAAAGAGACAATGGTATGGAACCCCTGAAATGAGATGACGACAGTATGACAACCTGTGAATTGTTGCTACTTCTAAACATCATGGCTATGAAAACACTTTGATGTCTTCTCTCAGGGTTCCCTAAAATGTTGATTGAGGTGTGAGTAAAGGCATTTCCATGACCCTTGACACCACTGTGTTGCCACACTTAATGTGTGGCTTTCAGGAGGTGAATCATCGTTGGCTACATATGACTGTTTAGCTTTGCTTGTTACTAGATGTACCAAAATATTGTTTCGTTAGTTTTTTAGCTTAGAAGTAGCATATATATGGTGTCACAACTTCTTTAGCAGGAAGTTATGACAGGGTAGCTGGGGAATTCATGTAATGTCTTGGAACTCATCGATTTAGAACAGGTGGAGCTGTATCAGTTGATTTTATACTATGATGCAACCTGCTGTATAAAAGTTATCTCAGTCTGGGGATTTATAAATGCTTTTAAGGAAATAATTTTTATATGTAAGTATTGTTAAAGTAACTGAAGTATATAGTTAGCACTTCTTGTGGGAACAAGCAGGAGAAGGAGTACCCTGGGTTTAAGTCACAAACAATCAAACACTCAACTGATCCAAGCAAAAACCACCAAAATTAGAGAACAGGAGCAGTCACAATGTTTCTAAGTAGAAGCATTCATCAGCTGTCATGTTGCTGACTTTTTAGGTTCAGTTATCATATTTGGACTTGGTGTGGTGCCAGTAAAAAGGATTTGCTCATTTATTTTCAAGTGATCAGAATATTTTTTAGGTCACATGTAGAAATAGTTAGAAAATACAGTAGACTGACTGGATAAGAAAGAATGGATTAGGTACTTGCAGTGATAATACAAAAGAGGAAGGATGAAAGTTCACAGTTATTTAGATTTAAAAGGAATCTCCATAGGAGCTGCATTCTCTTCAGATGCTAAATATATGTATTATTACCTCTTCTCTGATTGAGTTAAACTTACTTGGTCACCTAGAATTTCATGTGACTTGTATATTGACTTAGAAACAACAGAAGACTGAAATTGAAGAAATAAGGACGAGCATGGTGGTGTTCTTTGGTAAGTTAAGAGGTATATGTAGGAAAAGAATACGGCCAAGAAATACATTAAGGCTGAATATTTATTTATTTACATCTGAAAGATGTAAAAAAGGTGTAATGAAAAAGTTACTTGCTACTGGTGTGTTAGCTATATTGGTAAAGCAGAGAAATGATAACTCAGAGCTAGAAAAATGAAGGTATAGGTTTTGTCAAAATATTAGTAAGCTCTCTAGATACCCTGATGAAAAATTGCCTCCAGTTAGTTTTCTTGTCGTTGCCTTGACCTTAGTATATTTTCTGTTGAGCTTCTGTCATTTTCATCCAAAATATGACTAGCCGTCCATTCAGAAAGCTTTACATTTTTCTTCTAGACTGTGCCTGGTTAAAAAAAAGTGGAAATATTTGGCAGTGACAAATATTGTCTGATCTGTAGGCAGCAGTTACTGTAGTCTGAAGTGGTGTTGAACGCTGCCCCAGGTGTTTTCACAGCTAGGTGTCTGTGGTTTATGCTGATGCTTGCTCACAGACTAAATGATGTCAAGTGTGTTTTGGATGTATAGATTTTGTGCATGGCTAAAAAAGAGCTCTTAATTCAGTTGATTTTTAGGGAAACTAATAATGGTACATGCACATCTCTCAACTTAAGTACCTTTCTGGAGGGCACACTGAAACAACTTGACTGTGTAAGAGAGAGTATGTATTTCTGTGGGTTAAGACTTGATTTTCTATTTATTTTAGAGAAATATCTTTTTTTCTTGGTGAACTCAGTCTTTTATCCCTCTTAAGGCTTTTTGATAAGAGCTTATCCATGGCTTGGTTGCCTTAGCATTTTCTGATGCTGCTGGGGGAGTGGTGCTTCTCTGCTGCTTGACATTTACGGACATTTGCTATTTTTTCCCCTCTGGAACAATGGGTTGCAGTGCAAGACTTTGCTCAAGAAATCTGAAGTTGCTTTTTTTTTCATATATCAATACTGCTAATTGTTTTATCACCTTATAAGAGGATCACCAGTAAAATACTGTACTGTACAGTCCTTATACAATTCATGGGAGTTTACATATTTACTGTAATATTAACATGTCTTTTGCTCTGATTCACTCACTTTCCATGGTCATGTATCCCTAATGCCTTATTAAGTCATATAAATAAGGATTCATCACATTAGCAGTTCCAAAAATTAATCATTTACAATCACATGCAGAAGTGGCAAATGCTCTGAGTGGTGCTCAGCTATACTTCTCATGTGTGGAGAAGTATCCAGCAGATGCTGTGCTGTTAAAACAATGGGATCTGTGGCAAGGGGGTGATCCTATGTAGGACATACCTGCTGGCACAGTTTGAAGTGCCCTGGAAAAACTTCTGTCTGGTGGGGAAAAATTTTGTGGGAAACATTAAAACTCCATTCACTTCTCACAAAACTCTAATTTTCAAAGAGAAGTTTTTTCTCTCCTTTGGTAGAAAATAGAGCACGTTTCTACTGTAGTTAATTGTTGGTGCATGGTACGATGTGATTTCTAGCTAGATAAACCTTGCTAAGAAGGATGAGTCAGTTCTAATGGATCTTTCTTTGATTATGTTATGTGAAGGTTTTCCTCTGTGGTTGTTCTGGTGCTTTTTCCCCTACTTTTTGCTATTTCTTCATGTTGTGCATCTTGCTATTTATGTCTTTATATTTAGTGTTTGTTTATTATATTTGGATATGCAGGTGACTACCAAGTATCTGTTTGTAAGTAAGTAATACTAAGTATTAAGTCTAAGCTTATGAGTCTTGAAACTTTTCATCTTGAAAATAGCTACAGAAACAGAAGACCCTGTGCTTCAAGAAAGTTGTCCCTCCATTTGTCAGTCACCACTGTAGGATGGGCAGTTGCCAAAGCTATCACACACCGAGCAGGAGGTCAGATGCCCTGGTGTGGTCTGTTTGTGTTTAGCTGTGCGCTCTTTTCCCACTCAGGTGATTTGTCTTCATGCCTGGATGTGGAACTCAGCATTTTCTCTCGTGTGTACAGTGAGCAGCCCTTGCTGTCAGGACAAGCAAGCAGTTCACCCCCAGGTTACAGCAATGCTACTTTTCAAACTAGCAGCTGTGTGTTACTTAAGGAAAGCCCAATAGAGGGCCCTTCCCCAGAGACTGAGCCTATCCGATTCAAAGCACTGTGTGATGCCTTTGAAATATAATTGCTAAAATGGCACCCATTCATTCCAGTAGAGCTGTAAGATGCACAGGTAGATTTTTTTAGCTGTTTAATTAAAGATGCATATCTGAGGTAACCTAGCAAAAGGCATTTGCCTAATTAACTCCCTGTAGTTCACCATTCTGTCAGTTGCTGACAATTAGTAAATATTTGGTTTCTTTAAGCCTTATTTCTCTATGTGAATGATTTCAATATTTATAGTTTAGGAAGATCAGTTATTTTCCATGTCTTCAATGATACCTGTTTGGACTTTCTAGATCACAGTGCAGCTTAAACAACAACATGGATATGTGAAACTTTGAATTTTCTCCCATTGTGATGTTTTAGCTGCTGACTATGAGAATCAAAAAATCTACCATTTTTCCCCTATACAAAGGAGTTAAATTCTGTAATTCTGTGGTATTCTGGGAGTGACAAAATTGTGGGTTTATTTTTTTAAATTTACGAGTATGTTTTTAAAAGTCTGTTTTTGTAGGGCATGTTCAGAGTCTCTTGAAATTGCAATACATAAAAGGGAGTCAGTGATGGTCTTTAATAGGAGTGAGAATAATATGTAATAGCCCTATATCAAAAGTCACTACGTAAAGCAGTTGTATTCTGGACTGCATATAATTATCCCAGTTTCAGTGGGGGTTACAGGCAGCTGTGGAAACTATCAGTTCTTATTGTCTGTGCTGTTATTTTCCATTCCACAGTAAAAGTTAAATTCACTCTTTAGGCCTAAATTAATATTTTATGTCAAAGTTTGAGGAACAAAGAAAGGGCTTTTGGGGGGGAAGCAGTGAAGTTTATATGCATAATGGAGAGCTGCACTAAAAAAGACATTTTGGTTAATGCTGGTTCCCATGGTTACTTGCAAATAATTATGCAGTTTTTAAAACACAAAACACTTTTTGCAGTCTTACTTCCAGGCAGATAAGTGGCCAGCAGTTAGTTATAATTAGCTATATAAGAAGTAAATTGTTAAGTCTTGATATTTGAAATTCATCTTAGCTTATAGACGTTACACCTCTACACACTGCATTTGTATTGGCTTCACAAAGGTTAGATTTCCAGGTGAGGCAATTCTGTCTGGCTTGAATAAACTTAATCTTGAATAATATCAGGTCAATATCATAGCTTGTTATTACCTCCACAACTTTTACAGTAGACTATGAAAGTCTTTAAATAAAAGTCATTCTTTTCTAAAGCAGCATTTATTCTACATTTAAGAGTTCTGGTCTTTTCTCTTAGGGCTTTTTTTTTTATTGTGTACCTAATTTTATTAAAACCATTTCAGTCTGGAAACCACAATGATGAGAATGCATCTTTCTGTGAAGCTTGGTCATAAGAGACCACTGTTCTGTTGCACTTCATTAACAACAAAAGTTTATCTTATTAATAATAGTAGTAATATGATTTTTATATTTGTAATACCACATTAGCATGATGTGAAAATAAACAGATTAGGCTGACCTGGCCAAATTTTTCTAAATTAATAAATGTACTGGCAGTTTTGCCTTCCTAAGTCCCCTATGTTGCCTGTCTTGGAACTGCACAGTTCGTGTCATGGCAGAATTAGGAAAGCACAGCAGATAGCTTAGATCACAATTTTGAACTTCTGGAGTGAAAAGATTTTGACACTTACGTATGAAGAATTTTCAGATGATTTCTTGCTGATATGTGTGAAATCTATCCATGATTGCAGCATTATTTTTATGATTTGTCAGAAATAGGTATAACAAGAGATGTCATCTCACATCAGCTTTGCTGGTTTCCTGTTTTGTCTTTCTTGTCATTTTTCTACAAAGTTTTTTGGTATTGGAACAATAAATCACAAATTATGTAATTAATATGTGATAACATATTCTATTTGACCTTTTAATGTAATTTTATTTCTAAAGTATAAGCACTCAATTTCTAATTAGATTAACTGCTCTTTTCTCTTTCAGTTTAACACAGAGATCTGAATACACAGTAATTGATTGCATAGCACTTTGATTATTTTATTTTCTGAGTTGAAGTCTTAGCATGTTAGTTTCTCATTACCGTGAGTTGATGATGTTTTTAGGATGATGATAAACCATTAAACAATGAGGATGAGAAGATACTACTTGGTCACAATACTTCTTCCTCATTTTGCACACTGAGAGGGGGGCTGGTATCATATCAGCAGGTGTCTGGCAGAGGAAGCAAGTGAAACATTTTGATTGACTCTGAAGCCTTAGACTCACATAATCATTCATTTTGGAAGGAATCTTGAGAGGTCTTCCAGCCAGGCTTCCTGCTCAAAGCAGGGTCAACATTTGAGTTTAGACCAGATTGCTTGGCATTTTCTTCAGGCAAATCATGAAAGCATTCAAGGATGGAATTTCTGCAACCCTCTTGGGTAAACTGCCTAATTATCCTGTTGTGGAAATGGGGTTTTTTTCACATTCAGTTTGAACCTCCAAGTTTCAGTTTATAATTTTTTCTTGTTCTCCCACAGAATACTTTATGTACAAATAAAAGTCATCGTGATCCATAAATACAGCTTCCTTAAATAAGTATTACATGCAATTGGAATAACAAAGTTTGTCATGTCATGTTTTCACCTGAATTCATATGCAAAAAGTACAAATTTAAGTATATCATGTATAAAACTAAAAACAGCTTTTAAGGCAAAATCCAGGAATTTTCTCATTATAAAACTTTCAAGGATGGTATTTTAATGTTAAATTTTCCATACTTAACTTTTAAATCTGTTGGTTTAGGCCAGTTTTATCAAGGTTAGTGTAATTTTCACAAAAACTTGCTTTTTCCATCTCCAGTGGAATAGTTCTCTGGCCAAATATGCACAAGCAGATTCTCAAAATGATGCTTCTCTTACAGCTTTTCAGAGCTCCTCTGCATTATGAGATCACAACATCTGGGCTGTATTAAGAAAAATATATTTGGATTTGCTATGCAAGCAAAATGAAACTTCTTTATCACCAATTTCCAAACTGGAAAGCTTCCAGTTTGAAACTCTGGAGAAACAGATGTAAAGCTTATCTGGATTTTAGTCATATTAATGAATTTGAAAGGGGATTATAGGCATTTCTGTCTTCTCAGTTCTTCAAGTAGGGAAGAATAGGAGTGACCACACATCTATGTAGCATGCATTTGAGGGGGATATGCCATACTTTCTTCACCAAAAGTCATTATTTGTTGTGCATTTTGTTACTAGAAGTAGCTAGTTCCTTACTAAGTCGTAAATTCAAAAAGCTGCATAAGCTTCCTAAAAAAAAAAAAAAATCACTCTCCCTATTCTGTCTTTATTTTTCTATGTCAGTGTCTTTTGACACCAAATTTTCACTGAGGTATCTATTCCCTTTTAAATGTTCACTTAATGGGCTTACTCATTTGGACTTCTATCTTACTTCTATGCTCAATGTTTCCTTCTTCCATCCTATCTTGGTTCCAGTTTCTTATTGCCACTTCCCCCCCTCCAGTCACATTTCAGCTACAACATGAGATACCAGCTTACCCATTTTATCCCTGAAGATCTTATGGGCCTAATTTTTCCTGTGCCTAAAAATTAGCTTGAAGAATTCCACAGAGCTCACTCAGAAAAATACTGGGTTCTGGAAGGCTGAAACTGCCAAACCCAGTTTGTGTATATGAAATTACACTACAGTGGACAACAGAGCGAAACTCCAGAATCCTCTGTGTGTTGATTGACAATTTCTTGTCAAATTGAAGCTGAAATGAAATTGAGCTGTTCACCTCAATTCCCTTGTAAAAGCTAGTGCGTGTTTAAAGCACAGACTTTGTTCAGCTAACTAGTTGCTCCCTTGTAAGTACTTAATTTCATTCTGTATGTAATTTGTTGCTGGTTTTACCTTGGAAACCAGAGTATTTCGCTGTGGTTGGTTTCCTCTTGGCTTTTCAGTGAAACATAATTCCTGTCTTGCATGTATCAGGAAGGCCCAAGCAAGGTGGCAATTCTCTTTTTCAAGTTCGCACACTGAAATTGGTTCAGTTTCAAAAGATTCATGAAGAAACACAGTACTCCTTGAATGAGTGCCTGTGATTTGCTATGGAGCTGTTTGGATTGAAATTATCCATGGACAAATTAGATGTTTACAGTGAGTTAATGGGTTACAAATAAATGCACTTTTAATGGCTTGGAAAACCTAGCCTCCAGCTTATTATCCATGTGTCAGAATAAATGAAATAGTAATCTCATGCAATGGCTACTTCAGGTGAGAAAACACATGGAGCAGTCTCCAGAATAATCTGAAAACATGAGTTCAGTATTGCCTAAAAATAGTGCAAGTGAAATCTGTGCTGTCATAACCGATTTCATTGTGAATTAGTGTTGTTCTTCATATATGAGTAGCAGCAAAGTAGAATGGAAGGCTAGTGAATATATAATGAGTATGAAAAGGTCACTAGTACAGAGAAGAAACTAATTTTTTTGCAGAATACACTTTGTGTTGCTGGATTTCTAGATATCCGTTCAGAGTTTTGCAATTACATTAGAAACAGGAGATGCTGGGTCTAACATATCATAGCAGACTGCATTATCAAGTGATGTTCTACAGATGATTTAAAGTTTTACAATTTCATCATATCATGTTTCATTATTCATTTTGTGTCCAACCAGTAATGCAAAGACAACTGTGCTTTTAATATAGGAAACAAAACATATTTTTCAGTCCTGTGCCAAAAAAAAAAGTTTTCATGTACTTACACTTGGAAAAAGATTAAATTTGGATTGTTGGTCGTGCTTGTCAACCAGATATAGTCTTTCTCCCATTGAGATATATTTATATAAAATTATGGCTGAAGTGTTGGGGAGGGGAGGAGAGACAGAGAGAGGAATTACTGCAATTAATTTTTTTAAATGAAAATATGTATGTTTATATTAAATTAGTCATCTGTATCTGTACATCTGTGTATATTTATACATGTAAGTTCCTGTCCATGAGAATGAACACTTCCTCCAGCTTATCTTAAAACTCCGAATTAATGAGCTACAGTTAGGCAATGGTGACAATGCTGAAAGAAGTAGTTCTTCATGTTTAATCACCACAAATCAGAATCTGAAATTGAAATAATTTAACATGAAAAAGGCTCCAACAAAGTTTTTGTGTACTTTTCATAAAATTTATTAAATCTCATCATAATGTAGTTGTTTTGGTTTCGACCAAGACAAGGTTAATTTTTTGGCAGTAGCTGGGAGGTGTGTGGGGGATTGTGACTTGGAGGTTTTTCTATACCACCTCACTTCATTGCTGGGAGGGGAGTAAGGGACCCTTGTTTCTGAGGAGAAAAGTGTTCTTTCCAGTGGGAAAAAATGTGATGGGGAAGAGCTGGTCATATTATGAAGGGCTTTCTGTGTAGTTTCCTTGTGTTATACCTTTTGTTATTAATATTGTTGCTGTTACCTGCTTTATCTCATTGCTATTTCCAGTAAATTGTTCTTACCTCAACACATGCTCTATGCCTTTTGTGCTTCCAGTTGGAGGGGAAAGTGGGAGTGAGTGGCGGCATGGTTTTTTTGGGGATACTAATATGGAGAATAGAATTCCTAAACCACAAGAGTAGTATAATTTTAAATGCATTGTAGATTTGCCACACACATTGTCAGACTGAAAACTACAGGTTTTAAATCAAACATTGAAAAATATAAATTGCTAATAATAAGTAAGCCTTTCCATTGGCCTCAACATATGCAATTTTAGTTGCATGATCGTATAATAAAATAACTTAAGGCAGAAGGTTCCAGAATAAAAACAAAATGCAGAATGCTCAGGGAAGCAGCAGATGCTCATACTTTTGTTTCATCCTTGTTGTTTAATAGGATATTCACATGTTCTATTCACATTTTTCTCTGAAGATGGGACTATTACTGTTTTTCTCTGGGCTTTTCTGTGACACTTAATGTTATTACCTAGTAAGGGTACTTGGATATAAGAAACTTGCAGCACCCATGTGAGAAAAGGAAAAGGTTTTAGTTCCATTTTACAAAAGGGTCAGTAAGGCACATAATGTACAAGAAGTGTCCATTAATTTTGTGTGCCCAATTAGCACAAGACCTTTAACATCTTGATTATTTCAGAATGGTACATTTTTGTAGCATAGAATGCTTTAAAAGCCTCCCTTGGGGCTCAACATTGAAAGGAGGCAAGACACTGTTAGCAGATTCCATAGTTATTTGTGGAGAGTGGAGAAGTGCTGAGAAACACTTCAAAGCTGGGTTCTGGTGGGGGAGCACTTCTCTAGAGCATTGCTCTTTGCTTCTATTTCCACTGCTGCTGTTCTCTGGATTTCATCCACCTATAATGGTCCGTGTCTTGACACACAGGATCTTCTATGAATTCTTCATGCTAGCTTGTGTGCTCTTTTCTATATTGTATTTGTCTGCTCCTTCATGCTTCTGTCCCAGGTCACTTCCTACCTTCTGCCTCTTCATTCTCTTTTCTGGCTCACATTCCTCCCTTGGCTATTGGGCTGGCCTCTAGTTTCTGTCCCTTCTCCCTATCCAGTCTCTTTGCCCATTGTTGGTCCCAGGGCATACAAGACCTATAGTTGCTGACCAGCCATCCCCACAGAAGATGATTCATATCTTCATCTATCCCTTCCTGTGTGACTGAAGGCCAGTCAAGGCTGTTCCATTCTTTTTCGTATTGTCTGGTTACCTGTAATGCTTCATAAGAAAAGGTGCTTCTTTTATTCTGAAATTCTGTATGTAGCAGTATTACTATGTTTCCTCCTGCTCTACAGTACAAATGCTTGGTTCTTCCAGTTGTGAGATGGAAAATTTGATTGCAGATGGAAATTTGGTTGATAGGGACAATAGCTGCTGATACTTTGTCTCTACTGCAAATAGAGAAACCAAGGACTTTTTTTCTACAGGCATCTTGATTAGACGGATTTAGACACTTCACAGAAATCAACACATTTCTGGTGCCAGGCTGAACCTTCTGCCAGACTGGAAACAGGGGGGAGTAAAACTTCTTGAAAGATCCATGAGATTTCATTTTTCTCAAAATGTCCTCGTCCTCTAGTATTATATTTTTAATCAATTTGAAGAAGATACCCAGTGTGTGAATTTCAGCAGTTTTGGCACACTGGACAGATTCAGAAAATAATCAGAACTATTGGCAGTTCATAAGAATAGCTCTGAGCTTTTTGCCTATTGCATAGGGTTTAAAATTGTTCCGTGTATATTGCTCCATATGACAAAACTCAAGCTGTAGATTGAAAATAGATATCTTGTACAGTAAACTGCTGAATTTACTTCTTAAAATTGATATATAAATCATACTTACTCAGCTGGAGGACAAAGCAAGAAAAAAATTCGATTATAAGGTCTAATAGAGGATTTTGCTGAGGTTTAAGTGGCTGCCATGAAAGGATAATGAGGTATTTTTGGGCTGTCAATAAGTCACTGTTTACTTCTACTGAAGAACTTAACTTTTTTTTTATAAACTCGCTTAATATTGTGCCATCTTCCTTTCTCAAAAAACTTAGTTAGTATGTTTACAGCAAGCTGTTTTGCTTTTTGATTGTCAGAACCTTGGAAAATATCAAGGTCAAACATAGAATTGCAAATTAATGCAAAAATGTTTTTAATATACTGATAGATGATCTACTCAAATGTTCCTATTTTTACACTTATAATTTTTTAATTGTAAGAAGAGTGAATTTAATGAGCTGAAAATGATAGCTTAGTGTTACTAGTTGGAGTTGGAACACTTTACGTGAGGGAAATGCAGGCTTGCTCACAGAAATCTGCCAGTATGGTTCAGTCCAGAACTGGGGAAAAAAAGCACCAACCAAGTTAATATTTGACACTTCCAGTTCAGCTGGACTTCACATCCTGCTCAAGAAACAGTACCATTCACTGAACATCATAGGAGTATTGAAGGAAATAAAGAGAACAAGTGAAGACTATTTTTTTTTTCTAACTTCAACCTTATTTACATTACCCAGTATATTAAATTAAAGCTAGATACCAGGTCTAACATCTTTGTCTAAGAAAAAAAATTATTTTTTCCTCTTTGTTCTCTAAATGTCTTCTTAAAAATTCACCATTTTGTAGAATAATGTTGTAGAATACTTTCTCTCTCTTTGACCCCTGCCTAATCCCACCCTACACCCCACCCCCTCTTACCCAGTGTTTTGATTAGGAATATGTGTTTTATTGAAGTATAAGTGTTTGGCTCCGTGTCTGTGACTTCTTTCTCCTTTCCATATTTGAAGATACAAGTTAAATAAAATGTATAGTTAATTATTTGGGTATCAAGAAATTCTGTTATGGTGTCTGTTTGTATAAAAATTGTAAATTATGAGTCTGTGGCAGAACCAAGACATTTCCTTCATTAATTTTTAAACATAAAACCACAATATTGGTTAGAAGGTTACGTGCAGTATATTATCCTACAGTGGTAATTGCATTGAATACTTGGACAGTATAATGTCAAAGGAGTTATGTGAGTAAATGTAAACAGAAATGAGCTTGGGACTGATTTAGCAAAAATTATTTTTGCAATGTACTGACTTAAATCCTTCTAGCCATGCAAAGGCTGGATGTAGGATGGTGGGAAGTGAAAAAACTGCTGATCCATGTATTACAGAATGCTGCAAGGTTATAAGTTAGGAGACTCAATGTCAGAGTTTGAACAAAGCTAATAACATTTTGCTCTGTTTATTGGCCACTCCTGCTCTCCTCTGTACTCAAATTCCTGGGGGAAAAGAATTAAGTGTTGTGAGCTGTTTGACTTGTCAAAAGAATCGTAACAAATGGAAACCCACAAGTTTGATTTAGCAATTTTCTGGGGTGATCTAAGGTTATCATTGATTATGGGCTCTGAAACCAAGGTAAATGAGCAGCTCCAAAAAAAATCCAAACAGTTAATTAGTGCAGTGCTCTCATTTTTGCCTCATATTTTCTTTTAAACCTTACATCATGTGTGCTGTATTTGATAGTGGAGCTGGGAGGGAGAACTGCATGAGAGCACCCTCATGATGAGTGTCCCAAAGCATGGACAGTCCCCAGCCAGCAGACAGAATGAGGCTGAGCTGTCAGTCACGATACAGTTCTAAGGTAGAGACAGGATAATTTCAGACAAGATGGAGAACAAAATCACCCACACACAGGCCAGATGTCTTTTCCTTCTTCAAGAAATAATTCACAATTGCAGTTTCTGGGCACACTTTGTGGTCTCATCCCTCTCTTCTCACTCTTGAGACTGACTTCTTCCATACAGCCTTTTGTGTCATTTCAGTAGGGGAAGCTGAACAAAAGAGAACCTTATCCTGCCATGAGCTTAAACAGCTGAGGAGGAAACATCTAGTCAGTCTGTGCATCACTGTGGATGGATGAATTTTAGCAAAGGTCTGTCTTAAGAAGTACTGTGAGTCTTTGGTGTCTGCCATCAACCAGTGTAGTCAGCAAAAATCTAAAGGTCTTTTGGACTGCATCTGGTCATGGTTAAGTTGGATAGATCTGTTAGCTGGATAGATTTGTGCTATTGAAAATGTGGAAGAAGCTTGGCCCTTCATGGCTTTCACAGACATCATTTTCATAATGCATATTCATTCCTGCCAATAGTTAGGACACTACTGCTACCAAACTCAGTGGTTTGAGATGTATCTAGTTTTGATTGTCTAGTGTAAGACATTTTAATTCAACCTGCTGTCCAGATGCAGGAACTGTGCTCAGTATTTTCTGAGGCAACAAAAAATGCATTGGAAGCAGCATCAAAGAAAACTAAGAGCTTACTGGATATTAAAATTGAATTTTAAGCTAACTGCTGGTAATTTTGTTTTCAGTGACATCTTTTTGGTGACCTGGAGCTAATAAATTTCATTTCTCTCCCTTGTTATGTCATCATTTCAAACCTGAAATGCGAAGTATGTTTTATTGGGAAACCACTGTGGTCATTGCTTTGAAAGGGTGATGCTGACAGTGTAGCTGCTTATAAACTATTTGTGTGTTGCTTTGCCCAGAATTTGAGCAAGCTAGCCACTGAAGCAGAAAAAGCACAGCCAGTGTTGTCAAATACTATTGGTGCAATGTGCCTTTATATGTGCCTGGCTGAGCATCATCAAATGGCATTTGACGTGGTTCTTTCCCAAGGCCATAACGTGCTGCATACAGCAGACTCTCAGTTAAATAATTTTTATATTTTGTATTTATACACACATCCATGCGTTTATAATCCATCATGGTGATTTGCATGAATCTGTAAAATATTCCTCCACCTACCCTACTTAATTTTTTCATTTTATATTAATAAGCCACTTTGAAAAATCATTCACAAAATAGTATTCTTGAGTTAAAAAATTCTCAATGCATCTAACTATGATATACAGCAGTCACAAATATGTTTTCTGAAGTAGTAAAAATGGCCTAAAACTAGTGATTTAGCAGCTGTTAAATTATGCAAGTACAGATTTTTTTTTCTCAATTACTTCTTGGATGAAAGCTTTCAGACCTGTAAGTTTTTTGTTTGGTTTGGTTTTTGTGGGTTTTTTTAAAATTTTTTTTGATGAAGCACTGAACTCTTTCTGTTGGCTATAATTATGAGGAAATATAAACAGCATTTGCTGTTCCTGCCCTCAATGCAAATCCAGCTCCATTATGTAACATGTTGTATACAGAAATCATGGGGAAATGCGACAGTGCAGCTAAGCAGCATTATTTTTGAACAAGTTGATGTTTTAACAGCATTTTAAAAATATTTTTTATTACTTTCCTTCCTTGTTAGGATTCTTCTTTTGAATATTCCTTTTGGAATTAAAAAAAACAGTATATCAGGGGCTCAGTAACTTAGATGGCTTAGCTGTGCAATTTTTAAATGAAATAGGTGTTTTCTTCTCATATTTTACTTATTGCACAAGTCTCTCTCCTTTTCCAATGAATGATGTAAAGAATAGATGTCAGCACTGAGAACAGACATCTGGTATAGGCAAGACAGATTCACCATGTATTTCTATTGTAGCTGAATTTCAGCTAGCCTGGGCTAAATACTAGTGGCACCTTTTCTGCATGCAGGTTTTATTTCTGTGTTCACTTTAGATGGAGACAAAAACCACGTGCCAATCCATATTGAAACGTTTGTGTTTCATTGATTGCTGCCTGCAGGGACTGTCCTGGTAATGACTGTGTAACAACTTGGGGGTGAAAATGATCTCTCTGTCTAGTCTTGTGGGGAATAACTCCCTACAGAGAAGGACAAAATGGTCAAAGCCTCACTGCTACTTTGCCCTAGACTTGTCTTTTCAGTAAGATTTTGTTCACCATACCTCCTGCTTGCTGTTAGCAGAAAACATGGGGGTTTTTAGCCCTGGCTTATGAAATTATGGTTTTATTAAATCCTCCGCATTATGTTGTTAACTTGGTAAGAAAAACCTCTGCATGAACTTTTATATCAGATAATAACCTAGACTATTTTGTTAATTCTTCCCAAATTGAATTCCAAGGAAGGATATACTGTAGTAACTTCTTTTTTTTTTTTACAAGCTAGAAATTAAGTTTAGTGAGGCCATCTTGTCCGACTATTTAGGATTAATCACTTTGTCACCTGTTAGCTCAACTGAATTAAAAGTTGGTAATCATAAGTGTACCATTATTATGTAATATGTTGCCAATGTAATTATTTCTATTTTCAGGTAGTTTCAAGAACACTACTGCTACTTGAGTTTTCTTAATTTAATTTCTTCTAAATTCTTCAAAATAATTCATTGTTTCAGTGTTCCTTATCTTTCCTTGAAGCATGAAAGAGGGAGAAAGACGAGTAGGAGAGAGAGGGAAAAGTACATGGCAGACAAGCTATTCATGAGCTGTTGCCAAATGTACCAAATAAACCAACTGCATCAAAAGCAAGAGAAAAACCTTCAATCTTTTCCAGTTATAACAGTATTGGAACATTAGTTCTGGCATTCATTAAAAATGTTTCATATTCTTATCAGAGAACTTAGTGTTCTCTTGAAAACATTTTATATCCTAGTAAATACTGAAATAGAAATAATTATTCTCTAGTTAGAACTCACTGTGGTTCAGTATTGTTCCAAGGGTGCACATACAAAACCTGCCTCTGCTCAAGTTTTGTATACAGTGTTTTGTCAGAAGGTGAGGCAATGCATTATCCCTTGCAGAATGTATCAGGACTTCCAGCCAATTTTTTTCCTATGGAATATGGCCAATTTGAACTCTTATTTTAACAGGATAACATGCTTTCTAAATACATCCTCTTAAACAAAGTTACTCTTCCTTTCTAGAGGATACATGTTTTATTTTCATAATTTAACCTTTCTGACTTCTAAACTTTACTTTTTCCCATTTAATTCAAGCTTCAAAATTGTACTTATTTTATTTGGGCTTTGAAAATGGTAAATATGTTTCCACTGGACATATTCTGTTAGTGGTTTTGGAAGTATCCACCTATACATGAGAATTGACATAGTTTTTATAAGCTACCTCTGTGACCATAATTCCTGTGAAAGTGTATTTTTCAGAAAGTATGGCGTTATTTATTTATTTTAATTTTTTCTCCCTACTCCAGCCTTCCTTTCAACTACCTGCCTTCTAACCATTGCAGCTGTGTCTCTACCAAGAGATGATTTCATTTCCTTTGTTTTCTAATCACTTGAGGGTCAAGCATTCCTAGTGGCATGTTCAGAAAATGTAGTGATGTGTCATATGTTACTTCTGAGGGTTCAAAGGAGCTTGACTGTCAGTGCACACTGAACATTGTTCGATGATAAATAGCAATTCTTTTACGTGGGCTAAGTGGTGGTAGCAGTGCTCAGTTGAGAAAGTTGTGGATGTAGCACATTTGTTATCAGCCAGGTGGAGAACCACAGCTTGTCAGTGTAGTTCTGATCTTCTTAAAGATTTTGTAATTCTATGGAGATCTTCTGTTGCTTCCTAAGCTATTACACATTTTCCTTAGATGGATCTGACTTAAGAAAAACAGGAATTCTCACGATCTCAAAACTGATGACTTTTCTCATATGATTTCAGAGTGTGTGAGCAGCACACTAAGCAAGATGTTCTGGAAAACAAATTTGAATTGGTCCACTACATTAGTATTGATTTTTTCGTCCTTTCGAGCTTCCCTGAATAAATGTGGAAGGAACTGCATGAAGCACAAACCAGAAGCCACTGTCAGTGTAAGTGCATTACTTAGCAGTGGTCTGCTTATGTTTAGCACTTGTTTGATATCCAGATAGCAATAAAATTAAATAGGGGTAAGTATTCAGTGCAGCACAAAGCACAGTCTTCAGCAAAAGCCATTTATTTCATGCTGTCAGATATGACCAGAGTATTGAAAATTTCTTGCTTTAACAGTATAAACATTTTTTCTTTAATTTCATGAAAACAGTTCACCTTAGATGACATGTAATGGAAATTTTTCTACAACCCCTTTCAACTATTGCCTCTCCTCCAAATCCTTGTGGATGATCTGAAAATTGAAAATTTGCCAAAAACCCTTAACATCATTGCAGATGTGCTGTTTTGAGACTTGGAGGTAATGATATTTTTCCTTCTCTAGAAAAAAAGCTTAAGTGTGTGATTTTCAAATCTGGAAAATACTTGTAGTCCTGCCTTTGTAAGTCCATAAAAATCTTAAATAATCACTCACCCAATATTAATTTTTTTTTGAATATAGATGTTATAATTAATATAATAAATAATTTCTTGTGTCTGAAGAAAAAGTTTGGAATGACTAACTTTTTTTCTAATTTAATTTCATTTATCAAATTTGCTATAATTTTAGAATACCTTTTTTGAAGTACCTTGCAGAAATACACCATAAATGTAGAAACAGATTAAAGAGGAATTAACTTCTACTGTCTTCTCTAGTGATTAACAAATGGTTCCATTAGTCATATTTTTGAGTTCCTAATCCTCTTCATGAGTTCTAGAATTGTGTTTGGTGTCTGAAAGTACCAAAGAAATATCTGTTACAGAAAGTTGTTCTGGACTAAGTGGATGGGGAATATTATGTTTTGGAAGAAAATCTTGTTTATTACCAGTCTCATAATTAATGCTGCTTCCAGTAACGGACTGAAAAAGGGAACCAGGATAAACAACTGCAAGAAGAGATGGCAAGAGAAAGAGTTAAAGACAGATTTTTTAGAGTTAAATCACTTTAATTTGGAAATACTTCTCCTTATACCTTTTACTTCTTGTTTGAGGATTAGACTGAGAAGTTTCTTGAGGAAGAAAATTAACAGCCTGAAGAGAATATAGCCCCACAGAATATTGAAATTTTACTGTACGGACAGTAGGTGGATTTGTAAAGAGACTAAGAGCAAGTTGACTCATAAAATCCTGTATCAATTAATCATTTAAAGATATTTAAATCCTGAAACATGTATAAGCACTAAATTGCAGCATCTTATCCAAATCATTAATTTACCAACTTTGCTTAGGTTAAGCCTGATTTTGATGAACTGATTTAATATTTCAGTACATATATTTATAGCCATATTTCTCAGGGATCCCATTCAAATTTAAAATGATTTTCCAGACTTAAAAATCAAATACTAATGGAATTGTTCATAAAGTTACTATAGAAACACTGAATAGTCAATAATAAAGGATTTGGGGGATGCATATTAGAGAGTGAGATATTCTTCAGTTCAATTGAACTATGGGAAATTGCTTTGATTGAATTTTTTATGCTTTTATTTCTCATGTATATATTAAAATAAACTGTAATTAAAAATTAAAATAGCTACTAAAGAAGTTTAAAACATTTCTGATGGAAGAAAAGTATCTAACATCTGATATTAGGCATTGGCTAAGTTAGCAAAAAAGTTGTCTGAAGGAGTCAGTGGCAATTTTAAGCAGGTGATGACATTCACCTTTTTTACTTTTGTAATTTATATTCCGTTTCACAGTAAGAGGTAGGAGAAGTTCTTAGGCTGTTCTTAGGTAGTTAGAAGAAAATTATGTTAGTTTAGGTCCAAAACTTGGTCTGTCTTGTATTTTTTCAGGAAGTTCAGATGAAATTGTGCTACACCAAAATTAGATTTCTGAAGAGAGCTGAGTTTGTCAGAGGCACGTAAAGCTGCTTCTCTGTTGCTCATTACTCAAGGGCTAAAGTTGGACTGTTCATGAGTTTCTGCTATTAGATTTGAACAAGATACTACATATGGTGGGAAAGGTGCTTTCTAATAAATGGCTGTAACCCACAATATTTTGGCAGTCTTCCTGTAGCTGGTATTGAGAGTGCTCTGTGTGTATCTTTCACATTGCAAAATCCATTTGGAGTGGAGATCTTTCTCTGTCCTTGTGCTTTCCTTTTGAAGTGAGCAACAGGTGTGATACTCAGCTCTCATTAAACATGATGCTTCTTTATTTACTTTGAACCCCCACCACTAAAAGGTTGAAGTCACACACATCAAGCTAGTTTTTGAAGTTGGCACTTTGGTGTGTTGATAACTAAATAAAAGATCACCTGGTGGGAGACTTTGATTGCCTGTCAAGGCCAATCAGGAGTCACTGGCAGAGAAAACACTTATTCCAGCAAAGTATTCCTAGTGTAGATATGGTCAAGTAATCACAAAGACCCTCTGAGATGAAAAGAGCCTCCATGCAGGGTACTGTATTTGTGAGCAGGCATGGAGACAGGGCTTTTGCTGTGACTCATCTACCATTCTGGGACTGCCTTATTCAAAGGATAAAGGTGGACTTACTCTTCGTCTTACTCAGTTGATGGCCGGGTAAAAAATGCATTTTTAAATCATGTCTTCCAATATGATGGTAGTAATACTTTAAGGAATGATCGTAAGAAGAAGGAAGTAAACATCTTGCCTTCGTTCTTAAAGCAAAGAAGAAAGGTTATGGGCAGAGTGAATGTAGAAGGAAGTCACTGCTGGCAGTTTTCTTCTATAACCATTGAAAACTAAGGTAGGTCACCTTTGAGTGGTGAATATTTGCATTTTGGAGCTCCAACCAAAGCTCCAGATTCGAGGACTCACATTTATTGCTCCAAGGTCACAGGAATGCAGAATTCTTTTCTTTCTAACCTGTGTTTCTTCCTGAATGAAAAGTATTTCTCTGTGATCTTCATTCTTTACTGAAATTTAAAGTAAAAGTTAAATAGATTTCTTATGATGATGCTGTGCTTTCTTTTTGTTTTGAGCCCACTGTAAAACCAGCATTCTGTTTTCATCAGAAATTCAATAGTTGGGCTGAATTTTAGCTCAGCAACTGCTTAATGAAATTTGATTACTATTGTATAGGAAGCAAAGCACTCATGAAGAATCAAGTGTCAACTTGTTTAAATGCTGTAGAAACTTGAAACAAAAACCACTGTCCCTGTCTGAAATAACTTTATGGTGAAGAACATGTTCCAGACAGATGCTGTTTTAAGTCTTTCAGGAATGTGTAGGGAGGCAGTGAGCTGACCCCTCCACGATCATTCCCAGATCACAGGTAGCATCGCGAAAGGGAGGGTGACTAAACTTCTGCCACGTTGCTGCAGCACTTCATAAAGTCATAGGCAGAAAAATTAGACATCATTATTGATCAAGCCTGGCATGCTGGCAATTTTGGCAGCCCATACTCTACTGCTAGCGTGCATTTGTAATGTCATGATCTAAACAGAAAAAAATAACACGTTATTTTTATTTATAATTTGTGTCATGATCTAGACACAAATTATAAGTAAATAATGTAGCAGAATTTGGGAGCTTTTTTCCCGATCTGTCTTCATTATTTTATTGTTATTTTAGGCCACAGGTAAGCAATCAAAGCTTATTTACAGTATTTTTTACAGGAACTGCTGCAGTGCAGTAAAGTTACATATGATTACTGAAATCTACCTTTTTGTATTAAAAAAGGAGCAAGTACAAGAAAGCTGCCATTGCCTTTAACAATTATTTGTTTGAACTGTCTAGGTGAAAAATTGCCTAGAGACTTCATGGAGATACTTGCAGATGATGGCAGCCAAAAGGTGAAGGTGTGAGGTGGAATATCTTAGACATTGTCACTGTTTCAATGCCTCTTTGCTGCTGAAGACAGTTTCTTTCCTTGGTGAGAAGATAGATGAAGTGGAAAAATCTATAAAGTATTCTTTATGACACTGTGACTTCTCATTAAGGGGGGGGTGGTGGTAGGAAACCATTTTGGAGTGCATAAACTCTACACTGCGCTCTACTCCGTTAGAATGCAAAAAAGGAAGAATATGTCTGGATTTCGGTGAATTCCAAAAATTTTTTTTTCCAGTTAGCCATTTTTTTCTGGCTTCTGTATTAGTTTCAGAATTATTTGCATAAGGTCATTTTCTCTGCTTGATTTAATAAAAATTAAATATAAGCACAAACTTGAAATTACTTTTGAGTAAAATCTGGTTTGTTCAGAGAGTAAATTACCATATGAAGAAGGGAAATAGAATTGGGAAAAATGTAAATGGGGAGACAAAAAACTTGGGCTACAAGAAAGATACTGTGAGAATGGAATGCTTTGCATTTAGGTCAGCCTGTTTTAACTTACATCCTGTGTCGAAATTCACCAGCTTTCAGCTACTGTAATGAAATTTTGAAGTTGACTGTTCTGAACTAGAGAAACATTTTTGGTTACATGGATTGACAAAGCATTTGTGAAAAACAGAGAGCAAAAAAAGACACTTTAAATAACAGGCTGTCCCTTATTCCAGTTCTGTTATGTAATTTAGTACCTAACTAAACAACTGATGACAACTGAAGTTATCTATTATTTCTAGAGCAACTTTACTATAAACAGCATTTATACTTCTGCTTGTCGTAGCAATATACTTCATTTTTGCACTTTAGATTCAGCTCTTGATGTGAGAATAGCTCATTTTTTTTTGCTCTCTGCCATCTATCAGCATGCATGTCAATCAAGCAGGTGATGAACATGTGCCTGCTGGGGGTTATATTTGAGATCATCAACTCATTTCATGTAGGCTTCTAAACAGATGGTTTCTTTTGGTCCCCAGAAAGATAATGTGGATTTGAACTGCTGATACGAGTGTGAAAGAATCTGTTTATATATTCCAATCTCCTCATTCTAGCTTCCATCTATGAAAATTTTAAAGGCACAGATTTTATTCGGTATGAACAGAGCATATGAAAAATCACTGCACTGGATTAATAAGTAATTAGTAAAATTTCCTTCAATTAAAACTGAACACACAAGCCTGCAGCCTTGCATATTGAGTGCATTCTTTAAAGCAAAGTAGGCACCAGAATAACTTGAGACAGAACTATGATATAAAATTGTACAGCATACTTTAGTCTGATATATTTTGAAAATGTTTTCCTTTTTACACCTTTTTTTCTGGGTTTTTTTAAAGGTTTTCTAGGTTGTATCTTTCACTAGAATTTGTCCAGTTCCTCAACCATTTAGCAAATAAGAAAATAGTTTTACTTTCAGAACAGAAATATACTGCCTAAATTATTTCTATGATGAAAATGAAATATGAGAGCCATTTTATGGATTTTGGTGGGAATAAGAAACCTCTTCTTTCCATTATGAGTATTCTTGCTATCCAGTGACCTATTTAAGGTATACACTGTCACATTTTTCCCTCTCTCTCCATAAGTGACATAATAGACTTGAATCTTACTTCTGCTGTTTGACTTGATGGGAAAAGCCCCTGAAAAGCCATGGTCAGGATCTAGATACTTAGTATCTATGTTGCTGGATGCAGTGTAGTATAAAGACATTAGGGATAGACTTAAATAATCTCTTTCTCTCTCTCTCTCTCTCCCCCTCTCTTTTCTGTCTTTCTCTCTCTTTTCTGTCTGTCTTCCCATAATGTATTGATTCTCCTTAGTCATCCCCAGAAAATGTGTTTTTAATGGTGATCACTTCCTTTCCTCCACATCTGGCTTTATTCTTTTTACTATTTTCATTTTCCTTTCCCAGCAGAATTCCACTAGTAGAGGGCAAAAGGGCTTCAGATATTCAGTTGGGTTTTTTTTGATGTACAGAAGTAAATTTGACCTAACAGGCTAGACCTAGCTATCCAGCTTTTCCTGTAGTTATCCTAAGGTTCACATTGGTGAAATACTATTTTTGTCTCAGGATGGAAGGAAGCAGGAGTTGCTGCTTCCTTAATTACCTTTAAATTTAGATTATGACATGTTAGTTGCTCGTGCTTTCTGAATGTCAGTCTAGCTAGTATCACTTGTCAGAATGGTAAGTAAAAGAATATGCTGCTGCCTCCTGTGCAATTTGAGTACCTGAGCTGACCTCCAAACTTAACATTACTGCTTGTCTTTGGTTTAAATTTCTCTGTGTGTCATTGTTAAGCACACTTGATTCTTTGGGATACCACAAGAAGCAGCATGGAGGTACTGCTTCTGTCAATAATTGTAGAGTACTGACAATAGTAGTTGAGGATGTCTTTAAGCTATCTGTCTTTTTTTGAAATGTGTTCTTTCTGGTAAGCCGGTTCATTCCCATAAAAGACGTGAACTAGACTTGAGAGTCTTTCCATTAATGAGTTTTCTGGGCTGTGCAGGATAGCTATTAAGATGAAGAAACTGTGACTTGGTACAGTTAAATTAGATTTGTTACTCCTCACAAGTGAACTCCCTCGCAGTAGCTGGAGCAAGCTTCTGAAGCAGATGAAGAAAACAGAGCATGAGGCACACAGCAATTTTTCATTGTTATTGCAGGTGACGTATCTAAACTGGCAGTATGCAGGCATAGGAAGGGCATATAAATTAGAAATAAGAATTTATTCCGACTTTTTCAAAAGCATCAACAGAAGTAAGAAGAAGAATGAACTGCAGTGGGATGTGTGAATGAACATCTTCATCATCTTTAGGTAGCTATCTTTCAATGCCAAAAATAAAAAAGAAAAAAACTTCTTTTTTAGAGAGAAAAGTAGTTTTGCACCTTTGTTCTGCAGCAATTCAAAACTCAAATACGGCATTCATGGAAAATCTGTACAAACTTCTTGTAGTCCCTAATATTGTGTGCATATTACAGTCATTTTTCATTTTGAAAAGAATGAAATTACTAACAACCATTTCAAGGAAAACATTTTTCACAGTGGACTGGATCTTTCTGTTCCAAGGGTAGTCTGAAAATCTTTGCCATTGCATGGTAGATTCAGTTGACACCTTCTGGGATGTTTGACTGCCATGGTAGAGGACTCCTGGCAAAACTGGGAAACAGTGAATATACGTATCCTCACTTTCTTTAAACTACCTAATTGTAACTGAAATGAAGCATCTGTAGCACAAACACTTCGTGATATAAATGTGTCATTAGAGCACAAATAGGTTTGTACAAAGTTAGTCAATGGCTTTTTCATTAATTTTCTTTATTGTAAATGAAGAAAAGGATTTTTCTTCACCTTGTTGTTAACTTTATGCTAGGTAGGCACAGTCATCATGTGGAGAACTGGTACAGTAGTCACATCATCAAAGACCCGTCTGTTCTGATTAATGCTTCTATGTCCTGCAAGATTATAACCCTATCATATAAAGTGCTTTTTTGGGTTTTTAACCCTGTTCTTAGTATAAATGGAGGCATTTTCTCTCAGCTTGCTAGTTAGCCCCCTGCTTGTTCCTGAAAAGGTTTTACTTTTCAGTTTATCAGACTAGACAACAAAGAAATTGTGGCCAAGAAAGTAGGAAAGTTTCTGCACTGGAAGTGTGAAAGTGGAGATATTTTATCACAAGTTGAAGTCATTTTCTTCCTTCCTGCAGTGTTGTCCTTTGCTTCTTTTCTTGAATACAAGTATTTTTCCATACAAAAGGGAAAATATCTTTGTTGGTTTGTTTACTGTCATGGTAGAAGCTAAAAATTGTAGTTCGGATTGTAACTGCTTCTGATAACAGACAGGATATAAATTTGTCCAAGCGAACATGGGAGTCTCACAGCAGTAGCAGTAGGGGGAGAAGCACAGGCCTGGCCTCAAGTAGCCTGGCCACAGTGTCCCAGGGCAACCACAGTCTGCTGGCCACCACTGTCCCTGCCAGGGCACTCCTGCACCAGGCACACACAGGTTGGGGCAGTTCTGCAGGTAGGGCACTGAGAGCAAAGCAAGGAACGGATTTATTGAACGTGCAGATTGCCGACCGCCTTTGCCAGAAAGATGGGAAGTTGAAATGGGGATTAAATGGTTCAAAAGTGGGGGTTTTGCCACTTCACAGTCTAATGACTGTGGAAGAGGTCTCAGCAACTGAATTTAGTGGACAAATTCCTTAAACTTATATCTCAGAAGCTCAAAAGATGATACGACCTCAAAGAACAATCAGGCAAAGTTTCTCTGAAGACCTGCGGCTTGAAATCAACGTGATGGTTAAGTCTTGTTCTGATTTCTATTAATACAACTTGTCTTAAAAAGTGTTCAGTCAATCCATTTTGATTCCATATTTGTATCATCAAATTATACCCCTTGTATTCTCATCTGTTGTTTCTTCAGTGTAAATATAAAACAGGCTGATAAGATTAAATAATATCACACTGCTAAGCAACTACTGCTTCTTAAAAACATGAAATAAGAATTGAGAATTTCATCAGTTTTCCTGAAGAACTTTCAAACTTGCACTGATACAAACAGGTTTTTTTTTTTTTCTGCCAGATACTTGCAATGTAATGTCAGATTGGCTGTTTATATATACAAAGTCTTTTTGCCCTTTTTTTTGAAAAAGAACCATAATTCCTTTCTCATTGAGGGGCACTGAAACAATATTGCACAGTATAAGCAATTAAAAATAATTGCAAAGGCTTGAAAGCTACAGTTTAGCATGTAAAGGTCAAATTCTAAAGTCTTTGCTTCACTTACCTTAGACAAAATTCCTACATCTTTTATTGCAGTTTTCAGTTTGCACTTCCTGACTCAAAGCACACACAGGACAAAATGGATAGAACAGATAACCGTGTGCCAAATCTGTATCTTTGATTGCATGTGGTTGTCAGTGGCCTGGGTAAGTGTTATGTGTAAATAGTGTCAGCATACTGTGCTGGTGTGTGACTGTTCTGTGTTCTTGATTTACCTTGCCTGGATGCAGTGTCAACTCACCTCAAAAATTCTAAGCCAATATGACTAAGTTCTTTTACAGGTGGTATTAATTACTGCTGTGTATTTCTGAGAGATCTGATTGCACCTCGTTACTGCAATGTTAGGAGAATGTCCTGACCCTTCTCCAACATCTTCATTTTCTAAAACCTGCACCCTTGCAATGCTGTGAAATGTTTTTTTAGCTATTTTGTTTCCATAGATTAGATTTTGTTGCACTCCTGGAGCATGGAGGAGATCAGACAGCAGGGCTGGCTTGACATATTTTAATATGTGAAGCGTGAAGGTGAAAACTGCAGTCAGCAGTGCCAGTCAAATGGATTAATGCTGTTGCTGAAATTGGAAAAAAAATTACTAGGACAGGGTAAACTGATCATTTGCAGTATGTTCTTTTAAATGTTTGATCCCTATCCTCTTAATTTTAATGATTGGAGAAATAAGGACTGGGATTCATTTTGTCCAGTTGTAGATGCCTATTAGTTGGGTGTAGGTTTGCAGTACAGATCTGAGCTGGTTTTACAGCCAGCAGATAGGCAATTAATCTTATTTTAATTCAACCTCTATTATAGGATAGGATGACTCATCTTCTGAGGGAGCTGTTTCTTGCTGTTGACTGTGAAGGAACATACTGTTTGTCAATTAAATTAGGGCAAATGAACCTTCCATGCAGCTTGCTGTGTACATCTCTTGAAAATATAAGCTATATCTGAAACTCACAGTGCTTAAGGGAAATGCAGAAGTAGATCACAGAAGTGGAAACAGGAAATCATTTGGTGGAGCTGTATGGTAGTGAATCAAATCTGCTTAATGTTTATAGTTACAGATTTGGTTTTTTAATAGTTACCTGGTTTTCCCCAATCAACAGTGTATGGTGGCTTTCTTGTCAGAAGAAAAGGAAGATATTTGTCTTCCTGTTAAGCAGATGGTTCAATGAATGAGACAGACTTTTGCAGCATGGATGTATATTATTGTGAAAAAGAACATGGGAATGTATCTGAAAAGTAGAAAATTATTTTGCTTGATTCTGCAATATAAAACCCCCATCTAGTATAAACATTAACTGGATTAAGTTGGGTCTTTTGCCAAACCAAACAGAGGCGTTACTTTAGGAAAATAAGTCTTAGAAGGAAAAATTACTAAAAATTTGCTTGCATATTTAATGAAGATTAGTACTTAGATCACAGTGATCGATTTTTTAAAAACTGGTGCCCAAGAATTACTTTAGATAATATCCATTTAATGTGTTTTTCAGTGGAAATTTTAATAAAGACCATTAAAATTACCCTTAAAACATTACTTTACAGGTTTCAGTAGAAGAAGTCTGGCAGCATGATATGTGCCATATGACCTTATTCTTGTTTTTCATGGAAAGCAATTGTGCTGGTTACTGCAAAGCTGTGAGCCTCAGGGCTTTGTGTCTATATGAGATCAATATCATAATTAGAGAAAAAGCCTTTTACAATATGACATATCTTAAATTAATCTTTCAAAATATTTTGTGGACGGTCAGGGTTCCCAAATAATTTGGTTTCTCAACCTTTTCTTCTCTTTAGAATTTTGATAAAGGAATTTAATTAAATGATTTTTTAAAAAACTATTAGGAAATGTCTGTGATGTGTGATAGTAGGAATAAAGAAAGGCAGTATTGCTAGCACTCTGTGAAATAAATCATACTTATAATTTGATTTTTTTTTCTTATGTCTTCTCTGACTGATTTTACAATCTCTTTAATTTTAGTTGCTCTTCTCCCTTTGTTTAGTTATCACTGGATTTTTTTTCTGGACATTTTTCTCTTGCCCCTTTTCTGCCTTCTCTTTTAAATTTCCTAAACAGATTATGTATCAAGGTGAACTTTTGAACTTAGTGTTCCTCAGCTGAGTAGAAAATGGGTATAATAGGGAATCTCATTTTTAACAGTGAATTCATGAGATTAATTGAATAGCATCTTTCAGCTGGAGATCCCAAAGTCCTTTGTAAATGCAAGTCACTATTATTGTTGTTTAAGAAATAATAGAAAAAGTGGAACAGATAAATTTAGGCATGCTCTTTGAAAAATGCTCACTTTTGAAGGAGGGTTCTGAGCCCTTTCTTCACTCCAGTTCTGGGTTGAGCTTTAGTAAGGAAACTGCCTTGAAGTTCCCTCTGAACCTACTGATAGCGGGGCTCAGTGTGCCTAAAAACCAGGAAAGAAGGATGAGTAGAGAACTGTCACACATTTAGGGAATGAGCAGATGAACTCAATACACAGGAAGTCTTCCTCTCCCTGATTTGTCTTACCAGCCAACTTTTTCATGGTACTGTTACCCTCAGATGCTTAATTATGAGGATGTCATTAGAATGATGGTTCAGACACTTCTCTTTAAAATCTTCACCAAAGTAGTTTTCCTCAGGTCCAAAAGAACTTAGGCACACATCCCTACTTTTCTTTAAAGGTATAATGTAGAAAGGATCTTGTAGAGTTTGATGGAGGCAAAAAAGAATATGGCTTATAACTGAACCTTAAACATTTCACTTTTCAAGAAAGAGCTCTACATGATTTAATTAGGGAATCAGATAATGCTGTTACTTCTGTTGCAGCTGTGATGATGCAATGGATTTTGGATCCTATAAAAACTGGAAGCAATGCCTGTGCCTATTCAGTTCAGCTTCTGTTGGGATCATTCAGAGGTTATTACATTTTAAGTTGAGCCAGAAACAGATACAATTTTTATATTGTTTGTTCTGTATTGCAACATAAAGTACAGTATGATTTTACAGTGGAAAGTATTTATAGCACCAATAATGATGTCTCTCACTTTATGTTTAGAGCACTCACCCAGTTTGCAATGCACCAGTTCCTATAAATCTACCATTTATCACGTTGTAACTTATGAAATACATTTACGTTCTTCCCTGGGTAGATGTGTGTGTATATAAATAACTAAGGCATGTACATCCAGAATCTTTGCCGAAAACTTTATCTTCTGTGTTAGAGTGGAAATTTTGAAGTGATGGATAAGCAATTCTTTTTTGTGTAAAAAGTTGTTTAAATATTTTTGATTCTAAAAATTCTTGTCACTTGAAAAGAGAGAGAATTTACAGAGATAGTGGACAAGCTAAAATATTCAGTAATTAAATCTTCTCTTTTCAGTTAAGTTGTTTTATACTTTTCTTCATCTTTTTTACATGACTTGTTCAATGTGAAAAACCCTTCATTAATTGCTGTTGCTTCCCTTGTCTCTAGCTAATATCTAATAGCAGGCAGTTACTTTTCTTTCCAGATCATTAGAGGAAGTACACTCCTCTTTTAAGCAGTATTTGGATATGAGGGCATTAGTGATTAGAGAATACTTTTTAAAATATGAGATGGTAAACAGGGGGTCTGACCCATGTTCAGTCCTCTGTCATGAGGCTGTCACAGGAAGCACTTTCTTCTAAAGAATAGTATTGCAGATACTATTAAGTACTCCTAATTCTTCCATAATGTATATTATGCTCTTGAATTCATCAGGATATCTAGTGTACAGAATATACATAGTTTTCTTCTGTGTGCTATATGCAACAAAATTTAAGAAACATTTGATTTTCCTATTCATATCTGGTTCACTTATTTTGCTTATTTTTATGTGTTTACTTATGTTTCCAGTACCTAGCAGTGAAGCAGCTCAAGTACTACAAAGGATATGTTTTAAGATTTAAGCTACATACAAAAATAGCCCTATCAAAAAGCCATTGTGACTAGAAAACATCTAACCTGCTGGTCTAATGCAGGATGAAAACTAACTTCACCTGATTAAGAAACGGATTCAGGGTGCATGTGTTCTATGTTGATTATTAGTGAATTTCCTGTTGCAAGCTTGTCTCAGTGTAACCTATAATTAGTTAGGGTAATCAGTCAAAGGAGATATATCCATAAGTAGTGATAAAACCTTTTTTTTTTGCTGTTAGTGAAAAGTAAAACTAGTGGAAAATTAAAATCTACTTTTATTTTTTTCAGGCTGATAGAAAACAACATTAAATATATTGAGGACTTTGAATCTAATTGAGGAGTGAGATCCCCCATCCATGGGATCATACCACAGTGTGTACTCACTTGAAGCTGTATGTTTCCACAGGTTCATTACTGAGACAGACACTCCTGCCCACCTCTGAAATGGTGCCTTTCCCTGTGATTTCTCTTCTCCAGAGTTCTCACCATAGTTTCACTGTAGTCATTGTGGCCCAGCTCTGCCCTAGTTTCTTATTGCAGAACTCAGACTCGCCCATTCTCAGTGTATTCCTAGGGTTATATCAGCCAAATGGCTTCCAATTTAATAAACATTCACATAAAAGTATTTGGGTTTAAGAAAATTTGATGGAATCTGTTTCAAAGTTTAAATTCTTCTATTAAAAAAATATTGGGGATTTCTCTATTTTTTTCTTTCAAAAAATATATTGCAAAAGAATAAGTAAGGATATAACTGCTTTGAAAACTTTGTAATGCAATTAACATTTCATAAATTCCTGTTTCTTCCTATGCAAACAGAAAAATCAGTTTTGAATATTTTAAGGCAATGAATTAATATAAGATTAAATATAGCTAAAATATGAAAGGAGCAAGCTGTCACCTCTTTGAGTGTTAATCTGCTGGTGATAATACTTTATTTTACTTTTTTTTTTTCACAAAATATTCTTAATCAGTGTAAAATACTTGCTCCCCAATCTGTCCTGGTGTGATTTTAACTGCTGCTGGCTGTTGCAATTTCTGAGAGTGTTTGGGGATACCTTTCTGTAGAACATCCCTTCAAAGGAATGATGTGTCAGTCAAAGCCAGATGCATGCAGGTGCACCTAGAGAAAGGTGTTTACTCATGTGTTTGCCTCATCACTCACCACTGTCAGACTCATTGTGAGATTAAAAGGTTAGCAGCTTAAAGTTCAAAAAGAGCACATCATCAGATGAATAGACTGGGAACTGGAATAGTTCTCTCAATCTTTATTTTCACATTGCTGCTGATGATTATATTTGCAAGTGTGCTGTTGGTAGTTGTCTGTCACTACATAATAACTAAGGGAAAAAATTTAAAGGCAGGCAGCCAGTATAATGTCTGGATATTACCTGAATTATAAGTAGTAAAGAAATAGTTAATTTAAGCAGTTTAAATATTTTTGTATTTGGATAGTTTCAATCAAATGCTTAAAAAATATGACTGTGTTGATATGTAAAGTTTGTATATGCTCTGTGTTTGATTTCCAGGGAACACTGAGGTGGTGTGCTTAAAAATGTCTGTAGAAGAATAATGCTCTGTTCTTAAATATGCAGCTTTGCACTTGCATGCATGGGTCTAATGTTCCAACCAGGATAGGAGTCCCTTTTGCTGACAATTTCAGTGAAAACTGAGGGATCTCAGGCTCCATTAAAAATATTTTTGAACACCATATAATCAGCCTATTAAAACTGCTTTTTTTCTGTAGAATTATTTTTCCACTATTTCTTATAAATTATTTACCATTTGTATTTAAAAAAATAAGTATAACCTTACCACTCTTGCTCTGCATCCCAGGCCTGATATTAGTCTAAAGTTCTGCCTGTTAAATATTCCTACCACTTGTGAATGTCACCAATTCCATAGAAAGGTAGTTAATTCCATGGTATTACATCTATCTCTAATATAAAAAATTTATCCTGACTGTTCATGAATTTTGCATTTACAAACAGGAAAGATGAATGGATTTTTATATAAAGAGTTATATTTTTTAAGAAATTCTTTCCAGCAGTGTATTACCAGGAATCTGTTGAGTTTAGAACTGATTTCTGTGCCTCTGCAACCCCTTTACATTGCATTTCTCAGTGTTAAAGGGCCCAGTATGAGGCATTTTGAACATTCTGTGAAATTCACTTACTTGGCTGTAACTTTGCACTAGATTTACCACCATTCTGCTAGGTAGAATTTCAAAGTATTTGCACTTTTTGCTTTTGCAGATAATTAGGCAGGAGTTTAGCTCTTGAGAAAGAAGAACATAATGTTCTGCAAACATAGAGAGCTAACACAGAACTGCCTGAACTTCAGAGTTTTTGAGGAAAAGCTTCTTGTATACTGATTTTTGTTATAATGGGTCGTCTTATTACAATCTTTCCTCTGTCTTTTCCTCTTTCCTCCTGCCACTTGCAGTAGTTACATGTTAGAGATACATGTTCACATACATGTTTAGAGTTTTCTAAGTTTGATTTATTTTGGCCCCATTGTGAAGGATACTAAGCAATGATGGTTCAGCTTTTTAGAATTGATGGCTTTGATTGATTGATTGAGTCTGTGGCAGTTAAATTGGAGCTGAAGCCAGGAGTGTTCATGAATACTTCTGTTCTGTATGCAAGGATAAGCAGGTTGCCATACTCATTGTGTGTTGTAATTATGCAATTCTTTCTACCCCAACAGTGACTAAAGCTACTGATGCTGGAAATCTAGAGTCAGTTACATTGGGGTAACAGGCAGCTAAATATTTTCAAAGGATTGGCAGAAGAGCTGTCTGGATTTTTAATATCGATTTTCATTCTAACTTGGAGCACTGGGGATGTTCCAGAAGCTTGTGGGAGTAAAGGTCATACTAATATTTTCTTTAAATGGCTGAGGTAACCCAGGTGATTATAAGCCTGTCGGTCTGACATCAGTCTCAGGCAAAATAATGGAAATGCAGGTGTGGGACTTGAATAATAGAGGATTGAACTCTACTGAGGGAGGCAATATGTCTTATAAGCTCAGCCATTAAAACATAGGAAAGCTCCATGTAAAGAATGAGGGGTGCTACACAGGAAAAGCATTTAGGTGCCCTAATGGGTAAATAATAATGGATATAACAGAAGTTTTTCATCCAGAACAGTAGCCAACAAGAGTTAATGTAATCACAGAAGGTATGAACAGGGCAATATATAGAATAAAACTAAAGGAGATCATTTTACCTCTCGGCTCTGTGCAGCTAGAGAATACAAAGCCTAATCTTATTTCCCACTCTTCAGCAAGGATGTTGGAAACCTGATGTCCCTAAGAGCCACAATACTTGTTAGAAAATGTTCTGTATGGTGATACATTATCTCAATGAGTTTTACTCAATTCTCTTAGAAAACAAAATCATTACAAGAAAACTTGAGACTAGTCTATAATTGTATATGTGGAGAACAGAAAAATGAAAGCTGAAGGCTTAAAACCTAGCAGACAAACGTGTTAACAGATTAGCATTTGGAAGTAGGTGACTCATGCTGTAAATAATGAACCATGGTGGCACCTGAACACAGCAATGGTGAAATCTTTAAGGAAGGTGGTTTATAAATCAAAGTCGTGATTTTCTAAGACTGAATCTCTGCTAGAAATAATTTCTTCTGGGAACTCCCAAACCCTTTGTAATAATGCAGGTCAGACTGCATGGTAACTGTTGTCCCTTCTGGCTCTCCAATCTCCTTGGGGTGTCAGGAAGGCAGGTATGGCTCTGAGTTGTGCTGGCAGCAGGGTCTCAGAACATGGAGTTGAGCTAGAAGAGACGTCTATGGACACTCACTGGCCTGTGGGGTATACCTGCCAATTTGACTCCTGATCACAAGAAAAGTCATGCTGTTTTAGCACTGACACTAAACACAGTATTTTAATTTCAGCACTTCACTTTCAGAGCCAAGAATAAGAGGAATAAGAAATTTAAATCTGAGGTCTGCTCACTCACAAAGAGGGTTTTGCAAGTATCAGCTCCACCTTCTATAATGTTTGTTCCATTTACTTTAGTTTAGTTTCCTATGGGTAAGTATCTCTACAGCTTTGCAGATGATCCCCTATCAAATCTTTCCACATAATGTCTAGGGAACACATGGTAATTTTGCAAGACTCATTTGACATTAGCTTCTCTGTGCAGTTATTAGCCTGTGGCTTTAGAATAGGACATTTTCAGTCACTACTATTTACATTACTTCCAGCAGTGTTACAGTTAAAAGTTACTAGGAGTTCTTACTGATCAGAATATAACAATACTGTTGAAGGAGTTATGAAGAGCAAAACTGAACACATTTTACTTCTCTCACAGATATATTTTGATTATCAGAATAAGCATATTTTAGATGAAATTAAATACTTTAATATTTTTAATTTTTAGCCTATAAATATGCTTTTTCTTTAAAAATGAATTTTAAATAGTATGATAGCAAGTATCTGCATAAGCCTCTAAAAAGCCGTGCATATTCACAGAAAAATGAAGAACTCATAGCTGCCGTAAGAGCAAATTACATTTTATTGTTCATGGTACAGAGATTTGCCAACATTTTCTTTAAATGAGAGACTTCAACTACAGAGTACATGTATCTCCTCCATTTAAAAAATACTCTTTCATTGTAGCGTTTGTTTAATTTAGCCTGTGAGAAAAATAGATTTGTGCAGTGTAATATTTGATTGTGCCTATGTGTTCATATTTCAGTACTCTCCAAATGAACCAGAATATATTGCAAGGTATAAGTTAGGAATTTTCTTTTGCCCTGTCTCCTTTTAGATCTTTGTAGGAATTCTTCAAGTGGTTAAGTGAACACGATCTCAAAAAGGCTGTGGTGAGTAAATGTGCTAAAGTAATAAAATATTCAAGACTGTTTCAAATTTGTATGGACTTTACTTTTCCACTCACTTTCTTGGCTCTAAAGTAAGAAAGCATAGTTAAATGGCTGATAATATTAACCTGTCATACTAATTAAAAGGTATTTGAGCAGTCTGCAGATTACTGTTGGCCTTGAGGCAAGAAAATCCATCAGGTGAGCACACTTAATTATCATTTATAGAATTTTACTTTTTATTATCTGAGTTAATTTTTTTGGTGTAAAAACCTGCTACAGTTAGGACTTTGCTCTACTGATGTCACTGGTCTAATGAGAGCATTTTGGCTCTGGTGGCAGGTTGAGGCTCTGCTGAAGCTGAGAGTAGGTGGGAATGTCAGGGGGACTGTAGGAATTCACACCACCTGGCCATAATGCCATCACATATGTGCAAGCTGGTGTGAGGTTTGCTCTAGCTGTTCTGCTGATACTGACAGGTGGGAGCTATATGAGTGTGAGGAATGTGGAGAGAATTCACACTTGCCCACATCTGGTTGCTTTTCAGCTCTTTTATACTTCTGCAGCAGGTGGACCTTATGCTTGAGCAGTTTCTGCATTAATTATAAAAATTGCTTATGTAGATGTGTGAGAACATTGGCATCTTTGTCTACTTTGTGTGTTTTCTTTATGGAACATGAACTTAATGAAGGAGAAAGAAGGAGAACCTTAAAAAGAACAGAAAACAAAAAGATAATGCTTAAGAAAGAAGAAATAGTTCTGCAAAGTGAGGTTTTTCCTGTCATTGTTATTACTGAATGTTCCCCCCTTGATTTCAGGTTCTGTGGAAGACATATGTATAATTGCACATTTCAAGCAATTATCTGACTTGTTAAAAAAAAAAAAAAAGAAGTAGAGTATAAACCACTATAAAAATTACAGTAGCATAGTAGAATAGTTCACTCATTACCCTAACCTTGTCTGTGAGTAGCTAACAGATTCTCTGTACCCCAAAATAAGATGGTATCAGAACTGGGTCTTTATTGCCTGAGGATGCAAGACTTTCTTCAGTTTCTTTAGCTCTTGGTGATTCTGTTGTGAAGAAGACAGATAAAAAGTGCAAAGCAACAGTATTTCTGATGTTTTTTTGCTGGTGGTGTTAGTTGAGAGAGAAAAGCTTAGTGGTTTTCTGTTAGGATCACCAGTCACAGCTGCAGGTCTGGCATAGAAACTACAAAAGCCACGATGACTTGCCTTAGTTGAATTGTTACAGAACACATGGAGCTGTAGGATATGCTGTGGGGTCCTTCGTTTTCTCTTCAGGTTCTCAGCATTTTTCATTGATGCTCACTAAAGTTCTGTCCATGTACTCTATGACCAAGCATTTAAGGGGATATAAATGGATATCTCAGATGTATAAAACCTATGGAAGAAGACAGTATGTTTTGAATGTCTTATGATAGCTCCTGAAAAAAATAAAAAAAAATCTTTGATATAGACTACTATTTGAAATCTTTGATATAGACTACTATTTGAAGCTACTGGAATGGTTGAGAAATCTAATGTACAGCAAATACAAAATCAGAACAGTGTTTTGGTTTACAACAGACTTAACCTGTATCAGCACCATATGAAAAGCCCTTCTCTGAGGCTCTCACAAAGCTGTGGAGGGCCAAGTTCAATTTTGTCTATAACTGTGGGGGCAAATATGGTCAAGTAACCTCATTTTAAGTCTTCTTTTTCAGTCTGTAGGAGATACTGAATGACTTCCTGACTCCACATGATATATATCTATAAATACATGGTACAGAGACTGCTTTGCTCACTTCAACTACAGTATACTTCATAAAAGAGGCCCTAATTCTTGTGGTATCTGTTCTTTGCAAGTAATTAAGAAGTTCTTAATCATATGGCTTCTTTGTATTAATTTTTAAAAAGTAATTACTGTAGTAAGTAGCTGCTTACTTGAAGTATTATTAAAAATGAGACTATTTGCAAGAAAAGGCTGACTGAAAATAATAAAATGGAGGGAGCCAATATAGGCAAAAATGAGAACAGAAAAGGTGAACACTAGAATCTATGATCTGAGTTTTTGATTCACAGTGGTAGATGTTTTGCTTGAGTGATAAGGACAGTAATGCACCTTTGCAGTTTGAAACAAAATTTCAACTGTGGTGTGAAAGGGAGTGCCCATCGCAGGGATGAGAAAGAGCACACAGCTTTCCTTTCAAACATAGTGGCAGACAGCAGTGAGCAGCCTGCTCTCTCACACAAAGTGGCCGTGTTTCTGCACTTCATCACCCCATGGCAAGTCCCAGTGCAGTGTCATGTCACTGTAGCTCCCTGCAACCCAAGTGTCAGCACAGCCCTGGGAGTGCATGGCTCTGTTCCACTTAGTATCTGGCTTCTCACAGCATTTCACTCTCCTTCCTGTCCGAATTAAAAAGGAAAAAAGAGACTTCATCAAGTGTGTATCTCATGTTTGTAGGCTGACGGGGTGGTCCAAGCCATTCATCAGTTCTCCTAAAAAGTGATGTGGAATTGCAAAGAATTACATACATCTGGAGGGCCCAGGTTAACTCTGCACAGGTGTCCATGGTGTAGTGAGTGTGGGTGTGTACAGGGCAGGAACCAAGAGTGTACAAAATCCTAAGACCTTTTTTATGTATGTAATATTTCATTATGTAATATTTCCAGAACAAAAAAGAAGTATCGCCCCATCCTTACCTCTGTCAAATGTTTGTCAATAGATACAGAAATTATTAATGTTAGTTGATGTTCTTTGCCTGTTTATTTGTCCTTCATTTTTCTTCATGTTTCTGTCTGTAGCCTTACAGTTCCCTGACACCAAGATCAGAAGAATTTAGTTTCTCCATCTGTGTGCTCACCAGTTCTCAAAACTCTGGGACTTTCTGTGAGCCAGTACATTTTACTAATCTAACATATAGATAAGGTAACAAAAGAAGATGGGTAGTTTAGAGCTGTACTAATAAGCAGAACTATTTCATAGCAGGAGCCCCTGAATGTTGAGGAGATTGGAGAAAGTTTGTGGAAAGTACCAATAAGCCCTTCAATCAGGTCAGTTCCTTACAGCTCTCCCCCTTCTCCTTTTGATCTTGTATATCCAAAATCATGCCCATTTCTCTGTTGCCTCAGCTTACCTCATGAAATACATATTCTCTTGAGGCAGTTTTTGCCTCTCCATCCATTTTCTTAAACCACAGAGCCATAGCTTTGGGACTGCCCCCTTAAACACTAGTGGTCAAGACAGGTACCCCAGGAGTCAATGTATTTCCTTCTAGCAGTAATGAATTTTTTTTATTTTTTTTTACTTATAACTGAATGCCTGGCAAATTATAAAATAATTTAGAAGACACAGCTGTAGTTTTTACCAGAGATAAATTATTGTTCTTTGTTCTGGTGTCAGCTGTGGGATTGCTAGTTAGGTTTGACCATAGGGTGAGTGATTTGCATGTAAATGAGCTGTGCCTCTTCACTGAAGGAACGTGCTCAGTTTCCAGAAGTTCTCTGCTGAGTCCTTACATTGCACTGTACTTTTCTACGCTTGTCTTGCATGCTTTGCTAGTCCTACAACTTACATTATTTTTGTCCCTATGCATAGGAATGTGTAGTTTCCTGAAGAAAACAAATGACTTTTCTCCATTATAAAGTACCTTGTCTACTGTTTTTTGTGTTTCTGCATATTCATACCTATGCAGGAGTGTTCAATAAGCATTCATATAAAATACAGGTAAGCTTAAATATGACACATAGAGACAAGTTTCAGAAGAGAATAAAATCAGCCAAAAATAAGCCAATGCTTTACCCCAGTATGTATAATGTGGAATTATGAATTTGCTGCAGATCTATAATAAAATTGGTAAGCTGGAGATTTTGTGTCTTCTTTGATATTAAAATGGTAATATCTCCAAGTTTTATTAGTTAAACAAAGGTGTGCCTAAGAAATGTGTTGACTAAAATCAGCTCTGGACTGATACTGTAGTAAATCTCTAGTATAGCCTTGTACTCCAAGGCAATTTTACTAATATGTGTTCTGTTTTTATATGGTAATAATATATTACCTTGTCAATATAGGTCATTATATTATGCAGTCAGTGTCATCAATTTTAAGTTGTATTTGGATGTGCAGCAGGACCCAGCTTAGCTGGAGATAGGGAATTAGCATATTGTTTCTTGGGGAATGCCCTTGAATGTGCTCCAGTAGCTGTCTTGTGAGACGTGAGCAGCATTGTTTGCAGAAAGGGTGAAATTCTGTTTCAAACAGTATGCAGTAATCCTGAGTTGCTGTGCTTATTTTAAAACCCCAGGAAAGCCCTTCAGGATCATTTTTCAGTGAGCAGCAAGCAGCAGTGGTGGGCAGGTTTGTCACCTGGGAAGTCAGTGCTAGGTCACTCACAATGCTTCTTGATAGAACTTCAAACAGGGTCTGTATGGGAGGCCAGGTCAGAATCTAAACTCAGGTTGTGGCTGAAGGTGCCACCAAGGAATGAAAAGTGAACCGAAAGTCTTTCTCTTACTTCTACATAGACTTTGAGGGCAGAGTTTGATATGCTGAGGGAAGACATGAAATGTAAATGGTCCCAATGTAAATGATCTAAATTTGGCTTCCCCGCCCCCCCCCCCCATAGTTGTATTTGTTTTTAGAAGATTATTTCAAATTTAAATACAGATGTGACTGCCAATGTAATTGAATGCTTCCAAAAATCAACCTTGGTGTGACCAACCAAGAGAGACAGGCAGCATGACTTTTTATTAATATCTTATGCCAAAGAACATTGTGCCACTTGCTAAGATGACTGGAACAAAATGTTGCTTTCTGGAACAAAGCTTAGAAATTGAGAAAATTGCAATCAATCAAATACAGCAACATTAGTGAAACTTGGGTGAAAAATCCCACAGAAACCTAGGAACATGACTGTGTAACAATCTCCCATTACTGACCATTCAGCTCATTTGGAATCCCATTGTGAGGTTAGTTTAATTCTCATCACACTTTTAATCATGACTATTGTGAGAATTAGAATTCCATTGAAATGTCTGTGAACTGTTGTTGGAAGGCTTTTTTGTTCAGTATTTTTTTCTATCAGTTAAATTTGAAAATGTTTCCATCTGCATACAGTGAAACATATTTTAATATATTTACTTGCAGTGGTCACATCAGACATAGAAGGAAATATAAAAGTTTTCTTTGGCCTTGATGGTGAAAGATGGCATGCAACAAAGTTGCAAGGACCACTGGTCCATATCAACGTATACCTTTGTACACCTAGAGCAAATGCAGCCTATGACAGCAGATTTGGGTACAAGACACAAAACAAAAAGCTAATCATACAGCTTGCTTACATACTCCTCAGTTGATGACATCCTTTACTGTTGAATAAGTTATTTGAAATATATTTTACTGTACCTTCACGTAGATATGGCATCTTAAACCAGGTTTGTTACATGAATTTTGTACTAAGTGATATTGTCAAGAGCTGTTTATTTCCCGTGTAAGAAGCAGCAGCTGTGTGTGCACCTATACTTTTGTGTGTGTTAAACTGAATGGCCTTTTTCTGTTACATATTACACTGTCCTGTATGCTGCATTTTCAGTATTTTTTCCTGTTTAAAAGTTGGCATCAGACGTGGCAGGAAAAGAAGAGCTGTTATTATGTTAAAACTTGCAAAAAATAATAATAATTTATTTTACTTTTTATTTTCTTTTTACTGTAATACAGTAACTAATTACTGATTATGATTTTTTTTTTCTTAATAAGAAAATATCTCTACCATTATAATCTCCTTGTGACCTATAGGCTCAGACAGAAATCAAAACCATTATTGTTGAAACTGTAGCCATCATGTTGGTCTTTTTATCTTGAAAATCAAGAGGGCAAAACATCACTTAGCTTTATCTTTGTCCACAAAAAGGTGAACAAGAATCATAAGAGCCGGGAAAACTGAAATTAATCTCATGAGAGAAAACACATTAAAGCTCAGGCTCACAAGGCATTTTAAAATCTAGATTTAGTAGATATTAGCAATTCCTAAATGCTTATGTCAGTATGGGTCATAGTAATCTAGGAGGAAAAGTCACATTCCTAGTAGTAGAGATTTTGACAATTGCTGTGGAACAAAGGCTGGTCTCCCCAATGTTGAAAGAATCCAAAATAACCATCTTAAATTAACTGTTGCTTACTTGGGATTTCTTTCTTAGGGTGAATAGGGGCAGCTTCTCATGTCACTTTAGTAAGTGTTATTGCACTGATTGCTTATTTTAATTATTCTTTTAAAAGAATGCAGTGTTATAGAAAGTCATATGAACTTCTCTTTCTTCACCAAATAATATGTAATATACTGTGATAGATTTTTCTCTGAGTTATGTATGTATAAATCTGGATTTGTTCTATTGATATCAATGTCGTATTTCATTTTATGTGTTCTAGTGGTATTTCTGATGGTAGAATGTGGCCTGAATGTTTTTAGATAAAAAATGTAAGAGGAAACTAGAAAAAACATCTAGTATTTCTACCCTCATAATTTCCCTTGGTTAAAATAGGTAAAAAAAAACAGTGAAGGGTTTGTTTCCTTTAAGTTACCTACTTTCATGGCTGTTATGGTGATTTTGGAAGCATTGAGACCCAGTCAAAATGCTTGTTTACCACTTTCTGTATTGCACAGAATTCTACAGAAGGTCTTTCTTTTTTGTCCTGCAGAATGTTTCTCTCATTTGAAAGTTTATTTTTTATTCCTCTTGTAATTTTGTTTGCCTGTTCATTGTTGCTGAACTATGAAGTTGTTACAGTTGGAAAAGACTTGAGTCTCACCATTAACCTGGCATCACCATGTTCACCAGTAAATCATGTCCTTAACTGGCACATCTACATTTTTTTAACACTTCCAGGGATGGTGATTCCACCTGTTCCCTGAGCAGCCTGTTCCAATCCTTGACCGTCCTTTCAGTGGACAAACTTTTTCCTACTCTCCAACCTTAACTTCACTGGCACACCTTGAGGTAATTTTATCTCATCCTGTTGCTTGTTATGTGGGAGAACAGATTGACCCTCACCTGGCTACAGCCTCCTTTCAGGTAGTTGTAGAAAGCAATGAGCACTCTCCATGAGCCTCCTTTTCACCAGGATGAATATCTCAGAGAAGTCTTTCAGCTAATTCTTGTAAAATAGTACCAGTGGTGCACGTCTCCTACCTCCAAATCAAAGTAGCTCAAATAATTTCCATCACTTTGTTCATTCTGTTATGAAGCAACAAGAATCCTTGCTTATGGGAAAATTCTATATTAAAACGACAGTAAGTTTTATATTTTATCTGATATCTGTTCTTGTCCATTTATTTTCATATGAATTGTAGTTTACTGTGGTCATATACTGTTGTTTGCTTGTAGCTTTGGTCATAAGCTATGTGCGAAGTGGGTGCGTCTGTGTAAAAGTTAAATAAGGCATCCAGTGATTTCCACCATCTCACCAGATGGGACATCAGGTTTTGTGCTGTGTCAGTCTGGCCAAATGTGAAACAGATCCATCCATGAAAGTTCAGGGGGAACTTTTGCTCCTTGTTTACAACTTTAGTAGTAAGCACAGATTTTTTAAGATGTGTTCTGAGTTTTTATTAGGCTGTGTAAACAAGCATACATTTATGAACAGGGGTACATATATATTTTTATATATAGTTAGTTATTCTTTTGCCTTCAAATATGAGAATTACAGCCACAATTACATTTAGCCTTCTCAGGCTAAATGGAGTTTAAATATTGTGGGGTTCTAGACTTGGTGATGTGAACACTGGCACCAAAACAATCAGGTATTCCAGCTGTGTATCACTAGTCTGCAGGAACTTCTTAGTATTGCTGTATTTATTATTTTATTTTCTGTCTCACTTAATCATTCCTAATGGTTATGTATAGCATGTTTTTCTCTCTTCAAGACCATTAAATATGAAACAAATTTCTTTTGCATTTTGCAACACACCGTATTGTCTTATATTGAAAGATAAATTTGAAGAAAAGTGTAGCAATAAAATTTATCCTTGAAAAAATATTTAATCTCTTTGTGTGGCTGAGCTGTAATAAATAACATTATTATTAAAGGTTAATTTTTGGAAGAGAGAGGGGAAGTTGGAGGAAAACAGTAAATACTGAAATGAAATGTATCTGTCTTTGGCTTTTTTTATAAGTAGCTAGATGACTATGAATTTTGAAATTTCTTTCCTAACTCAGAAAAACTAAAAGATGAGAGGGTTTTAAAATCTATTTTGAAAGATCATTTGTTGGTTAAACTGAGTCATAAGAACTTATATTTAGCTTTTGGGGGTTTTTTTGTAAATCAGAGGCAAGTGAAGCATATTTAGATAAATGATGGAGAACCTGCCTACTTGTGACTGGTACAATTTTGTATTAAAGAAGAGCAACACAATTGTTATGCAAAGTATGACATGCTGTCTAGTGAGATAATGAGATTCAATTGAATATAGGCTAAACTTCATTATCTCAGACTTTTTTAAAAATAAATAAATTTAAAAAGAAAAATATGTGAGGTTCAGATGTAAGGCCATAGCATTCAGCAAAAGCAATACAAGACATCAACATTCTCTGTGTGCTGTGGAAAGGGCAAAAAGAAAAGCTCTTCCTGTGGAAAGATCCATATGAAATTCTTTTTGGTGATGGAGGAGGAGTTAAAATTAACATAAATAATAAAGTGCAGTTGGGTAGGATCAGAAGTCTCAATACTGCATCTGGGTGCAGGAAAGCATAAATCGCTGCAGGTATAATTATGAAGGTAATTGCAATGCAGTGTAAGTAGTACCAAAAAATGAAATTAAAAAATTGCAAAGGAAATAAAATCACGAGCAGCCAAAAGACAAAAAGTTTGTGATAAATGGTTCATTTAGACCTGCAGTGCTGTGTGGGCAAAAGTGGATTGCAATCATAGCCATTTCAAAAATGAAAACATAAGAGAAAAGGAAATTGGACAGAAATGGCATGGAAATTACAGCCTTTGATCCGTTTTTGAAGAACCTTTTATGAGACATCATCGTGAGTGGGCAGCAAATTCTTTCCAGTCTCCTCTTAAAGTACTTGTGAAAGCTTGGAGTCCGTGAGACTGAAATAAACGTTTTAGCATGGATTGTGGGAATGTATCCCTCTCTTTTGACCTTTTTAGCTTTTATAGGCAGCACAGAATTGCACTGAATGTATAGTGTGATAATATAGAATATAAAATATAGTCAATTACATAGAACATCATTTAGCACAGTGATATAGAAAGTGTTTTCTCTAGTAGCACTAGGCTTTTTATTAATTCCCTATAAAATGAGGCACTGTAAGTGGGGATAGACTACATGTTTTTAAAGATTTATTAGGCAGAAGCACAGATGGGGTTTGCAGCTTTTGTAACTCTGAGGGCTGACTTGATCTGGGCTGAGTAAGTCCCTGTTGAAACTTGCCACAAGCTGTGTTGCTGGGGAAGGCTCTGTCTTTTTTTTTCTTAATACTGCATCAATTTGAACCTCCTGGGTTATCCTGCTGTCTTGAGAGAATTACAGTGTCTCAGTGTGAAACTTCAGTGTACATACAGAGAAAAGAGGTAAATTGTGAACATGAATAATACACTGTAATTTCCATAGTCCAGCTCTGCACTCGCTAAAACTAGATTGATCTCTGAGGCTATAAAACAAAGATGATCATAGTCTGGTTCAATCACTAACAAAATATCTGTAATGCTGCTGTAAAACATTAATGTTATGGATGTATTTGGCAGTACTCCTTATTAAATACCAGTAATTAAAATCAAAATACATTGGGTTAGCTATCTCATTCTGTAAAGTCTGAGTAATTAGCTTTCAGGTAATTGGTCAGATTAGTAACTGTACATAAAATGATTATTGTTGATGAGAAGAAATATGTTACTTCATGATTTGAAGGATCATGAATGCTGTCACATAAAAGAATGAGTACACTATTTTACATTTCAGTAAACAACAGCTGGATTCTTCCAAGAGTGCTGCTTAAATCAGATTCAAGCTGCCTGAAGCAAAATCCCTATTTATTTCCTTATTTTATTTGACTTGACTGGGTTCTGTTTTTATTAACATTTTCTATCTGAACTTATGAATTAGAAAACCTTTTTATTCAGCAGAACAAGTCAAGTTGTTTTTGAATTTGTGACATTTGGGATCTCTTTCCATATTTTTTTAACCTTTGTGTATCATTATTAAGGTGGAAAATACTCTCCATTATATCCAGATAACTATTGTAGGGAACAGTAACAAAATTAATAAAAATGTTTACTCCTATATTGCCTATTTGATTTTCTATTTCAGACTATTTGATTATTAAATGTAAAGGTGGAGGCAGAGCTGTATTTTGCTGTTGGGGTGCTGCTGTTATCATTATTAATCATTTATATAGTTAATGTGTAGCTGTTGTTCACGTCTTAGGCAAATAAAAAATGTCATCCACGCCCTGAAGTATTTGCAATCTAAAATTAGACAAAAGAGGTAACAGATGATAGCAGTCAGCTCTAGGAGTGGGAGTTTCAGAAGAATATGTTATTGTTTACCTGCTGTCCTTTTACCACTTTCTGTTTGAAATAGTTTCTCTCAGCAGACTGCTGATGTGCTGAGGATAACACTGTGCCCCGTCCTCCAGACCATTCATGGAGGTGTCAAACAGGACCAGACACTTTTGACCCCTGGGGTACAACCATGAGTGAGCAGACTGTGTACTGCTGATCACTGCCTTCTGTGCCTGGCTCTTCAGGCAGTCTTCAGTCCACCTCACTGCCTGCTTGTCTAGCTCCTCATTCATCAGCTTCTCTGGGAGCATTTTGCAGGAGACAATGTTAAAAGCCTTACTGAAGTCAAAGTTGGCAATAGCCACAGCTGTCCTCTCATCTACAAAGCCTGGCATTTAATTATAGGAGGTTGTCAGGTTGGTTAAGCAAGATTTCTCCATTCTGACTACTCCCAGTTCTTCTTGTCCTTTATGTGCCTGAAAATCATTTCCAGGATTACATGCTCTGTCACCTTTGCAGGGATAGAGGTGAGGCTAACAAGTCTGTAGTTCCTTGGGTCCTCCTTCCTGCCATTGTTAAAGTTTGAAGTGGTGTTTCCTTCCCTCCAGTCTTCGGATGCTTCTCCCAGTTGCTCCACAGTGCTTCAAGATTATCAAGAGTAGCCTAGAAATGGCAGCAGGCCGCTCCCTCAGCCTTTGTGGGTGTGTACCATCAAGGACTACAGTATTTCCTGGCCTGATCATCTTCCTCCAAGAGTACATTTTCTTGTTCCACGTTTTCCCTGTGGTGTCAAGGGCCTGGAATTGCAGAAGGCCAGTGTCCCTAGTAGAGACTGAGGTGCAGATGATATCAAGTACCTCAGCCTTTACTATGCCCTGGGTCACTAGGTCCCTTGGCACACTTAACAGCAGGCTCGCATTTCCCCTAGTCTTCCTTTTGTCATTGCATACTTATGCAAGTTTTTCTTGTTGTTCTTTGCCAGGTTCAGTTCCAGGTAGGCTTTCACTTTCCTAACTGCACCTCTGCATGTTCAGCTAGAATCTCTGTATTTCTCCCAAGTGTCCCTTCTCTGGTTTTGACCTCTCCATGCTTCATTTTTTTGCATTTGAGTTTTGCTGGAAGCTCCTTTTTCATCCATGCAAGCCTCCTGGCATTTTTTCTGGCTTGCTGCTCACTGGGATGGAGCAGCTGTAGCTCCTGCAGAGCACAGTCCCAGCTCTCACAGGCTCTCCTCAGATGACAGATGCTCCAGTCCTTTTATGGTCTTCCTGTCTGTTCTCCGGGAACATTGCGGTGTCCATGTCTCTCCTGAACTGGGAAGCACAGAACTGGACACAGTACTCCAGATATGGTCTCACCAGTGCTTTTCTTTTCAGGTGGTCATAGCAAGGTGTTTAAGTAATGGATGTGGTAAGGAGATTGTGGTTAACACATGACTCATAATGGTAAGAGAAGTAAAGTTTGCAAGAAAGAAAAGAGAATTAAAAAAATCAGTCTGAAGAGTCAACAGAGGAGAGTTAGTGGGATAGAAAGCACAACTAATTGGAAGCAGCAAAATAGAGCAGAAGGATGAGATACATATATTGGGAAGGTGAGTAGGAGGGTGAGGATAAGAGGAAGTAGCTAAAGCTTGATAAAAAGTTAATTGAAGGCAATAGGAAACTTTTATGTTTATTTCAGCAAATTCTTGTTAGGGAACAGGTTGTAGAAGTGGCAGGTTGCTAAAAATAAGATACACCCTGTCTAGACTTCAGATTTCCTAAAGTTCAACTATAACAAGTGCCTTCTGTGACTTTGAACCTGATTTCTTGGATTGGTGGCTGGTGATTACTTTGGTGCCTCAGTGGGATGTGCTTGGAAGAGTGACCGAGTCAAATGATCACTGTTTCAGAAGGATGTTCTGATTTTCAGGGTTGGTTCTTTTAGTGGAATAATCCACTACCTGATTGTGGCTGGAGGAGATTACACAAATGCTCCAAGGAATGAGAATATTACTATGTCTCTTCAGAACATAGAAGAGCTCTACAAAATGAAGATGAGACCAAATGGAAATTTAAAATTTCCATGTCCTCATAGGAAAAATGAAAGTCAAACTTCGATTAACTGCTTAAATTCCACACATTTTTATCCTAAGCCACTGAACTGTTTAGAAGCTTAAATGGTTCTAATAAGGATAGCACGAAGTCTGAGCAGATTTCTTTTATGAGAAAAGTATCACGTATTTTGTGAGCCCTAAGTTCTGGTAGGGCCACCTTTTATTCTTACTTTCTGGGTAATTACTTGGTTTTATTTTTAAAGCATTTCCATACATCTAGTCTGTTACTTTTTATAACTAACTTGAGATTCAGTTCTAATGTGTAAAACACATGCCAGTGATTTTGCTGCTGCTATAAGCTTCTTCAACCCTAAATCTCCCAAATGCGTTTGGATTCCCTATTGAAATTTCCTTTTTGAGAAGTATTGGCTATAGTCATCTCCAGATAGCTAATGAAAAATTTAAAATACAGCATGTCTGTGTTTCATCTTTTTAGAAATGCTGTGATAAACACCTTTTTTGTTTAAATTCACCAACCTCTGCATAATCTTTGTTTTTCAAGTTGGAAAAGCATATTCAATATATATTAAAAAAAGAAGAAATATTTCCAAAATTCTAAATTTTGAAATGCCACATGCTCTACTATACTTAGGAGTTTGTGGAATGTGTTTGAACAAGTGGCATGTAAGGTCCACTGTAAACTAGAGAGAGGATCAGAATTAATTCCAAAGGCTAAGAACAAGTATAATGCTTGGCAATATTCCCTTGGCTTCCTTTCCTTCAAATCAGGACTGTTGTTACACTATTTCTACTGAAACATAATTGCAATCCTGTAAGTACAGATAGCCATAGTATCTCCAGTGTAAAAGACTTTCTTCCAGAACAGAACTATATTAGCTGTAATAGGTATTAACATAGCTATCTTAGGATAGCAAGTAATAGGTGAGCAGAAGAGGGTTCACAGATGACAGATTGATAACTAAGGCAATAGTGTTCAACCAAGGATTTCATATACTTCCATAGGATTATGTGGCAATAGGGAATGAGGTAGATTTCTTGGCCATTTCTCAGTTTCTCATATCTGGGGCTATATGAAAGCATTACAGCTCTTGAATACAAAGTAGGGAATTGCTTTAGTGGTAGTCAAAAACTTATTGTGTTTTATTTGTTTTGTTTTGAGGAGGTGATGGGATACTGGGGTCAAATAATTCTTTCCCATTCTTACTAGAGTATTGTTTTATGTTAAGGGTTCTTATCTTCTTTTCAAACTTAAAGAAGAAAACATGAAAAATAGCTTTTATTACCCTTCTGTGGTATTTGTAAGGATAGTGAAGGAATAGCTCATAAAAAGATATTTCTCAAGTTTTAACATACTGACTTTTTCATTACCGTAGCAGGTGGTCATTTTCATATAAATGAAACTGGTAAATAGCAACCCAGTTTTTCACATGGATTCAATTACAGTGAATGCTTCCAAACACCAAATGCATGAAAAAAACCATTCCTTTTCATTCTCTTTCTAACCAAATAAAATGAATCTTTAAAACTTTTATGTGTATATATATATATGCATACACACACATATATATTTATATATGCTATGGTCTAAATGCAACAATATGCAAAATCAAAAATACTGAACTTTATATTTTTCCATTTTTCTTCCTTGAGGTTGATACTAAAGCTCCACATAAAATAATTTAAGCCAATGGAAATTTACCTTTTCTGTTTATATGTTTATGAAATAGCTCCAGGTTTCTTACAGAAGATTCTTCCTCACTTAATATTCTCATAAAACTCACTCACCTCCATCTTTTTGGGCAATCATTACTTCAGTGCATAGCATCTCACAAACTTGCCATCATTGAATTCATCTTACCTAATTCTAGATCTATAGAAGTAAGACATCATATAAATATATTCAAAAAACAGATAAAATTTTGTATATTTTCCTCTGTACGTGTCTTTTTTTCAATGTGTTTTTCTTCCTAGTCTGCTGTTAGATCAGGCTTAGTATCTAAAATCAGGTGAGATAAATATCACTCTTTAAGTCCTCAGTGCTCTAAGAGGTCTGGTTAAAATATTAGTCTATCTAAGGACTATTGGAGCTATATGAAAAAAAGGCAACACACAATAATAATTACTAATTATGCCACTCTCATGTGTATGAAATTTCTTACAAAAGTTGATAGTATTTTATGGGGTCCATGAAAGTTTAAATGAAATATTTCCAAGTAAAATGAAATTCATTTTGGAATTTCATGTTCTTGAGCAACACTTTAAATAATAATTATTGAGCACAGCTTAGGGGACAAGGAAGCGCATCTTATCTAAGAAGTACAGCTTTTAACCTGCATGCCACTAAGACCAAAGATGAAAATAAACAGTGCTTATGGTGGGATTCCATAGCTGAATGGCATTCAAAGAAATTATTCCTCCCTGATTATCTTCAAAATGCGTTATCTGTATAGGCAAGTGGGAGCCGTGTCTTGGTTCAGTGCTGTAGCTGCTATCTGCAACTCATTAGGTTCTGCTGTAGAGAAACAGATAAAATAACATGAAGAGTTTACACAAAATTAGGCCATTTAACTGGGGGTCCTTACAATTCTTGACACCTGTCTTTGTGTCCAGCAACCTGCTGACAAAGGCAGTAATTTGAATTCTTGGCATTGCAGATCCTGTTAATCACAGCTGATGCAGGCTTCCTCTGTAAATCTGTTCTGTTTATTGTGGGAAAGCATTCTATATAAGTATGTATCTGTTGTGCTTTGGCAAAAGTCATTCCAGAGATGACCAAGATAGGTAGTTATTAGATTTCCATTTCCCTCTCAAAAGTCTTGCCATTTAAATTACTGTGCTAAAAACTTCTGAATTCTATCCTAAGCATACTTGCAAAGGTATGAATGTTGGCATGCATAAAGGAGAGTTCATGATAACTTAATCATTACTTTGAAATACAGTTTTTATATTTTTTAAATTACTGTTACGAAGCTCAACTGTTGATGGAAAACATGTGTGCATTAATTAGTACAAGCACTGATAAGCTTATTAAATCAGGCACATTATTTTTGCATATAAATTATATTTTGGAAGAAAGGTTGTTGAGCTGGACATAAAAGTGCTAATTGTGATTTGTAAAACAATTTTTATAATGAAAGATATGGAAGTTAATGCTAAATGCAGCCTTAGGAGAAGACATTAAAAGAAGAAGACATTTAAAGAACTGAAGAACTTTGCTCTTTCCTCACCCTGTACCATCCTCATCCCATAGATCCCTTTTTTTGCAGACGTTCTATTTGTACTGTTACAAACACAAGAGATTGCATCTGAGTCCTTCACACTGGCTCTAAATTAAGATTCTGCAGTTTCATGCCAGCTGTCTTTGGGGTACAGATTTCCTCTCTTCAGAGGCATGAGTGAGGTTGTTTGTGATAGTCAATAATACTCTATTTTGCCATTTGTCATTAAAAACAGAACATGAATATCTATCATGCTTTCCATTTAAATACCCCATAAACTAGTACTTGATCTGCAGAGATAACTGCAACTTTCTTCTACTTCCATAAGGATTTACTCAAAACAAAGCCATGGGCAGTTTTTAATAGGATATTAACACCCATTCAGATAATTCTTAATTAACATCTTTCAAACCTTCCTGCAGAAGTGTAAAATAGCATTGATTGTCACTGAAGTATCAGTGATTTATATAAACTGTTTCATGAGTGGACATGTCTATATCAAGACTAACAGGAAAAGTTTCTATTTGTATTATTTATATGTATATGCACTTTTCACTTCAAACCACATCTAGGCCATTTTACAAATAGTATGTTGCTGTTCACTTTATGGAAATTATGTCTGTGTTAAGAATAGCTTATTTTTACTCTATGCTTATCACATGCTAGTTAAAGATACTTTCCTGAGTTATTAAAGCTGAGAACCAGAAGCTACCTAAGTGGGAGCCCTTCCTTGAAATAATGGTGAGAACCCAAAGCCTCTCTTCATCTCAGAGAGAGCTCTGTGTGTGCAGCAACTCTGAATACCTTAAGGCCTTGTTCTTTGGAAGTCAATTTGAAAATTAAATTATTTTTAAGATACTGCTTTACCAGTTTAAGATACTGATTTAAGTTATCAGTCTGCCAGATTACCAGTTTAATATACCAGTTACCTTTGTGTTTCATAACCAAGTCTACTTACTGAACATCATGAAGTGACAAACTGATGCCTAAATTCAGCTGAGATGTGAAACACTGTAGTCTACAAATTCCATATCTGAGAATCATCACTATATTTTGCTTAAGATGGGGGTTATATTAAAAGAGATATTAATTTACCAAAAAACCAAGATTAAAGTTAAGCTATTTTGTATTTCCTAATAGTTTGTTATTTAAAAAAAACACTTTAATAAGCAAAATAAATTAATTAAAGCACATATTTGTTTTAATATTATCTCAATAATCAGCATTGATAATTACCATGAGTTTTAAGAAATTGTACCATACTTGTTACTTTTTGTTTTCTTTTTGATTAATCATTCCTATTTCCATTTCCCATTGCATGTGTTTTTTCAAAAATTGTAAATAATTTAGAGATGTCCTAGATTTAGAAAATTATGTTTTAAAAATCTATTATAGAAAGTGTGCCTGGAAAAGGCACATAGTTATGCACAAGAAATTTCATGTTTTCATTTTGAAATATGATTCAGACAATGGTAGACCACTGACCTCAGTAAAATACAGGGATTTAGAAGATATTTTAACAAAACAGTAAGTAGGAGTATGGAAATAATTGAAGCCCACATGGAATTGCCAGATATTGAGCAAACCAGACTAAATTGCCCATGTTCTTTGATAAGAAAGGAACCTCAGTAAATTTTATTTATATGGACTTTCTAGCATTTGTTTTGGAAGTGTATTTAAAAATGGGTCTTATTTTTGTTGCAAATGTGTAAAAAAGCTGTAAGGTGATTAAAAAACTATCAGAAGCAGTAAACACGATGATCTGTATTTAAAGTTACTGGATAGGAAGGAGGTTATTAGTGAGATTGTTGAAGGAACACTGGTCTTGAATCAATATTACTCATTTAACAACTGCCCCCAAAAGTCAGAAAACATTAAAGATTTGTTTCTGATACATACTGGAGGGTTTTGGCAGCTTGTAGAGGAAATGATATATTTAGGGACTGAGGAGAGGATCATTAGAAATAGATCAAGTGTGTAAGTACAAAATGAAAGGTAACCAGTCATAAAATATTTCTACCCAATCTGGATTCTCATCCCTTGAAAACAACAAAGAAGAAAACCAAAAATCAGCTTGTGGGTGAGTAGAGATAACATCATGGAAAACTGAAGGAGGAGTTACTGGACAAGACATTCAAGAAAAGCAGAGATGTGTTAATTTAGAAAAACAAAGATGAAATTGAAGTTGGAATGCTATATAAAGTTCTTGCCATCATTTTTTTCATGGAGATAGTTCCATAATAAAGCAGACAAAGAGAAGGGTTATTAAAATGACTGAGGAAGAGTCGCAGTTGTCTCGATAACCAAGAATCAGTACAGGCTGGAAAATTAATTCCAGTAATTCTCAAATGGAAAACATAACTTTCAAATAGTGTTTGAATCCTTTTGCTATGTTTTCTATGTTCCTTAGTATTCCATATAAGAAGTTATGATTCCAGCTCTGGCAATTTTTTAATCTTAATTTTGTACCAAATTTCATAAACTCTGCATTAAACTTTGTTCAGGTGTCTGTCATTAAGCAGTGCATTCATGGCATTTTAGCAGCTTGCAGCAAAGAACAGGTGTGTTCACACTGTGATGCACCAAGATATGCAGCATCTACTAAAACAAGTTTAGAAAGTACTGACCCATATGAATACTCATATGAGTTCTCTGTGACAGAACTGAATCAGAAAAGCAAGACTGGCATTTTCACTGCTGGGTAATTAGTTTCCTCCTTGTACTTGTGCAATTTCATTAGTAAAAGATAGCAGTAGAAAGTCGCTGTGAGTTCAGTCATACCTTTTCTAGCTGCTGTTTTGCCTAAGAGATTTCAGTATTTTTGTAAGGGACTTGTGAGTACAGAGCTCAGCTAAGTGATAAAAGGGAAAGGCTGCATTACAACTTGTTGAAAAAATACCCTCTATAAAAAATAATTACATTTCAGAATAATATTCAGCTACTCTTACATTTGAGGCTGTAGTTTGAAGATATAGTTGAGTTATTTATTTATTTTGATATTTACAGTTAGCTGGGCATCCTACATATTATTTCTTGTTCAAGATTGCTCCAGGACTACAAACTCTGTGTGAATCACATTTTGAAGCTCTGGAAATGCCAGATATGAGTCAATATTTGTGGTGTTTATCTGTACAACTCAAGCCAAGTCTTCCAGAATGGCAAATACCTCTGAAAAAAGATTGAAATTCAGCTGGTATAAAAAGGTTCTATCGGTCTGAATCACACAGGCCTGACATTGCTGGGGAGGTGCAGCTGCATGGGTAAAACAGAAACCTAGAAAAATAAGTAATTTCACACTGATAATTTGCATTATTGCCCTTCTTCTCTATATTAACTTTATGAAATGCTTAAGTGTGTTAAAATATGTCTACAAATTCTTATGTAATAGCCTAGTAATGTTAACGTGCACTTTGTGTGAAATAGGCTGTTCAGATACAGCACTACATTTTCAGCAGATGTTTAAGTCATTATAAATTGCAAATTTGAAAATGACTGCCAATTAAAAAAATTAATTAATCTTTTATATGGACTGTCATTTCACGTCTGAAGAGTTGCTGGAGGGCTTTTTTTTCTGTTTTGAAAAAAACTCAGCATACTTGTTTTATCTAATAATTCTTGTCCTAATGTGTGCAGAGGTTTTATTGTCATTGCATTGTTCAGAGAATTAAGTATATATGAATGATTATCTGTCTTCATCTAGACATGCATTCATATCTCATATTTTCCTATTTGTTTTGAAATTTCATTTCTTCCAATTTTCTAAAATAGCAAACACCAGTTTCAACCCTGAAAAATATTTTTAGAACAATCACTCTTGTAAATCTTTGTAAATTCTTCTTTTCCCTTTAGAACTGGGTCTTTTTGTTTGTTCTCTCTGTCATTTGAGTGTCAAGGCGAAGTTACTTTACTGAGCTTTCAATGTCATTGAATTTGCAGGCAGCAACTCAGGTCTTCTGTGAAGTCAGTGTTTTGGGACTGAAATTTCCATTGTTTTTCTTTGCTGTTGGAAAAAAAATGTTATGTTCAAAGTTTGAAGCAAAGTCCTTTTTTTGTAGAATAAATAACTATCCTGACATATCTGGCTGTTTTCACATGTGTAATAAATTCTGTGAGAACAGAGGAAGATGGGTTATAGTCCTAAAGAATCCTGATTCTATTTTCTTGGTTTATTTCAGCAGTAAGTTTTCCTAGTCTTTAACTGAGAATTCCTTGTGGGAAGTTTTGTGTGTTATGAGCTCTCTAGTCTCATGCCATATTTAGACTGGCAGAAGGGTTCATGCTTCCAGTGTTGGCTCTTTTAAAGGCAGGAAGGAAGTCTTTTATCCTTGATGAAATGGTGTCCTGCATTTCTGTATATATAAGGACTTGTTATACTTATTTTCCTCCATTTCACATCGCTTTTGGAGCACTGACTATGGAAAAAAGCAGCATCACACCCTTGAGTTCTATCTAGCTGACTGTACATTAATGTCTCATTTAAACACTGAACCCATGTTTACCTCCAGTTATGAAGAAGCTGTGCTGTGCTGCTGGGCATTATGGAAAACTGAACTATCAGAGATGCTGAAATGTGAGGGAGAGGAAATATGCTTGTGAGGAAAATGCATCAGGCAGCATTTTAAGATTTGTCTGTTTGACAGTGCTGCTGATTTTGCTTATTTGTTTTTATCTTCTGGCTTTATTATCAGTATAATGATTTTGTTTTATACTGGCATTTAGAGAGCTACAGATGGCAGCATATTTACTTCACCCCCCCAGAGATACTGGAATGGGAAATTTGGGAATAAGCTTTTCCATAATACTGTGTATAAGCCTGAAGAGGTCCTTTAACTTTTATGTCTTTCAGTTTCCCTCATACAAACCTGAGTTAATATTTCCCTGCTGCCAGACATGCTATTCTTCCCCTACAGCGAGAGAATACTTTGAATAGTTAGATAAAGGAACTCCAAACATTTATATTTAGTGGGTTGGAATAGGACTATCCTGCTAATGTAGAGTTTTAAGAGAAGGGAACATTTGGTATTTGTTTATAACTTATTCATTGCATTTAGATGCAATGCCAGTTTGAGAAAAAGTCTAGCTTGGTTTGGCTCAGCATTTGGGTTGATATATCACAATATGGAGTAAAAAGGCCAAATTTAGCTGAGCCTCTGACTGAGTGTAGTTGGACTAAAGGTACTGATGCAATCATTTCTTGATTTGCTTGTTTGCATATAAACATTTGACTATATGAGTTTGCCTGCCATAAATATCAGTAATCATAGTTGGCAAGTAAGATAAAGGAATAGAGCTGTTCTTCTGAAATAAAACTATTTTAGCCATAACATACAAAACATAATATGCAAATTCCTTGTGAGCTAAAAATATATCCCTCAGAAAAATCCTTACATTTATTGTTGAAAGTTTGCCTTAGTTTTGGTACACAACAAAAATAAACACCTGAAATTTCAAGAGGAATCACTCACTGCAAATGAGAAATTCTGTAAGTTGTAGCCTTTAAAATACAAGTGTGAAAACCCATTAAATCCATGTAAGACAATCAAATATAAAAAAAAAAAAAGGCAGGAAATGTGCTTGAAAATATTTTCAGTGTCCTACAACACAGTGAAAGGCAGTTATGTCATCTACCATTTTATCCTTCCTCATGCCTTGCAAAAACCCAACCCTTCCCACCAAATGCACGTTTTTTTCAGTTCTGCAGCTAATATCTGCAAGTTGAAAACAGTCAGTGGGGATGTAGGCACTGGTTTGCGAGGGCTGAGGGGCAGTAAAGGGATTTCCAGATAGCAAAGTCACCCCAGCTCCAGCAGAGAGGCCAGGGCATTTTACAGGGCCGTGCCAAATGCACTGACAGGTCTTTCGGATTCTCACACGTTCCCGGTGCACATCCTAAGCACTGGCTGAGGAAGGAGGGAGTGGAAATATTTCATATTTTGCAAAAAAGGACTTTGAAGTTTGTCAAAATCTTCCTGTTATGGAAGGAGAAAAAAATCAGCTTGAATTATTTTTACATAAGAGGAGAATTGCTTCCTGCTCAGCACAAGGCACTTTCAGATTGTGGTCTCAAACATGTACAAACACACTTTCATGGTGTTTAACTGCAGGGTTTGGCTTGGAATCATTTCAGAGGAATATTTGAGCATTCCCATTGGATATATGAATAATACAGGATTAAGATTTTGTATATAGTGTATATACATGTGTGTATTTTTACAGCCTAAGTTTTATCATAAGAATTACTGAAATACGTCCTTTTTAAGAACTGCTAGATGTAAAAATATCTGCAGAATAGAAATAATGCTGATGAATTTATATGACACGTAACATTTTCCTCTCTTCATTAGTAGAAGGACCTGGGAGGAGTTGAAATAGCATTAGAGCTGTGTCAGCTGTCTTTCCCCTCATGACTTTGAACAGTTTTCTATCGTCAGAGCCACCCCCCTGTAATCCTGAGCAATACCTACAGCAGGATTTGCTGTCTGAACAGAAATGCCTGTGCTATCCTACCTATTTCTTACACTGTTGTCTGAAAATTTGTACCTGCTGTTGAATCTGCTCCTTATTGTCTAATTATATTATCCAGTGAAACAACTAAAATATGGCAAGAGTAATTAACAAAAGAAAACAAAATCTTTTTTTTTTTTCCTCAGCCTGCTGGGAACATACACAGAGCCACAGGCTGTAGCTGACCCACTTCTTGATAAATCACACAGCGTAACTAACACTGAGGCAGCTAATGCCATCTACTGACTAAAATAACACAGTCCCTGAGATAGCCTCAAAAGGAGCTTGCAGAGCTGGTAGCATTAAAAATGATCAGAACATTATGTACATCTCTTTGATTAAATATAAGCTTGAGAAGTTAAACCAAGTTCTTGAAAAATCAGAATTCATTTGTCGTAAGTTTGTTCTGCAGCAAGAAAGCTAAAATTATCTGGTCTTAGGAAAGCCTTTCAATAACCTGATTTTCAAAATTGCTGAGTACCTTCTCTTCTGTTGTCTTCAGAGAGGTTTGTACCTTCCCAGACTCTCTGAAAATCCATGGTGATGCTTTATATAAGATACTTTATATGCTGAATGTCATTTGAAACAGTAAAAGAATTGCCCTTTCTCATCCCCATTCATTGTTGCGGTGAGTTATACCCAAGTGAGCTATAAATTTATTGTTTTCATCTCAGAGGTGAGACTCAGCTTTTTATTTTTGTTCTCAATATGAAGACATGATCAGTGTTAAGTATGTTGCTGCTTTATGATACCTGCAAATAACCACTTAACTTAAAATATCTTTTCCTGTGTTTGTAATAATAAATTCATGGCTTCGATGCAATATGCAGAAAAATTTGCATTTGGAATAAGTACCACATTTCCTGCTAAAAATTATTCACTGAGCAAAGTGGATTACATATAAAATACCAACATTCTCCAGGTTAATAGCAGAGATCATTCCCTGTAATAATGAATGGCCATTTTGCACAGTAAAGCAAATCAGTGCTCTTTTGAGACAAATTATAAATCAAAGTATCATTAAAGCAGACAGTGTAATTCAGTATGTTCTCAAGTGGGGTGGTGTCACTTTTACTGGGTCACTTCTGTGTGTGCAAAAATTTCTGAGGGAAAATCCTTCTGATCCCGTGGAACTTGATAGCTTTGTAGAAAGAGATGGTGCCTTTCACCCAAAAAATCCTGACTGGATTAAAGCACTGAATCACTATTTACTGTTCTTATTCTCTGTCTTTTTTTTTTTTTTTTGTACATCAAATATCCAAAGTTCACATCTGGAATAGCAACAACTTTGCAGCAAATCTGTCCTTTTCCTCATATTCCAAATGGACCTGCATTCTTTATTCATGGTGTCTGAAACACTGCTTCACTCTGTAGCCTTAATACAGAGGCAGGTTAAAATTTTAAGGAACTGGCCACAATTTTTCCACTTTTATCACCTTTTCAGATGAAAAGGATGTTTAGTCATTTTGAGGAAACAAGGAAAAGGAATACTGTGAAGGAGGTGTCATAATGTATTAGGATATGGACTCAAACGGAATCTAATATTAATGTTAATGTTGTTCAGGTTATCATTGACAGCTTCTTTAATTAAAAGAATAGACTCTGTTCATACAATTCATTCCCAAGTTCCACTTTCACATAATTTTACCTTTTTGGGCCAGATTAATTTTCATTCCACGGTATGAAATCTGTATGACATTGCAGCAAGTAGTCTTCATTCCTGACTTGAAGTAGCATTTCCCAGCCACCAGCTGCATCAGACCAGAATAATTCTTAGTTTGACCAAGGTCCCTCCATGGTCTAATTACTTACTCTGTTAAATTTATTCTAATATCTGTCATAAGAAACCTAGGTAAAAAGTCCTTATATAATATTTAATATTCTAGATGTCTTCCTCTACTTCTCTGTGGGCTTTTTTTCCCTTAAGTCTGTTATATAGTAGATATTTAAAGACTCATATTATCTCCTTACAGTTCTCAATTTTACAAGTCCAAAAGACCTGTAAATTTTTGTTAAAACATTTTGTACTCATTGTTAATATTTTTTCATCCCTTGAGATCTAATTACTTTTAAAATTTAAATTACATGTTCTGGACTGTACACCTCAGCATAAGCATGTTGATTAGTGGAATAATAGCAATTGTAAAACTTTCTTCATAGCTTTCAATCGGCTTTGTTTTGTTTTGTTTTCAAAATGCCATGGATTGTACTGTTTCAGAGGTGTTTACAAAGTAGCAACTCAGTCTTGAGTTTCTCTTTCTATGTGCAGTCAACCTCTTTTGTTGATCTTGGATTAAGATCTCCAAGGCCTGTGAATAAGTAAGGTTTGCATAAGGCTGGCTCTAATTACTATGTGATTGCAATTTGTCTAGAATATACTAATTAACTGAGAAATAATTTTTTCTAGATAATTATTCAATTATTTAAACGCTCATATAATTTACTATTTATGTGATATTTATGGCAGCTTCAAAATTCTGTATTTGTAGTCTTTAGGATGAAATTTCTTGTTTTCAGTTACATACCATGGACCCTAAAAAAATTTCTGAAGATTTTATTGCTCATTTCCTACCTTTTTTGTTTGGACCTTTTCTTTTAGAGATTGAGGATGCACTTGTTTTGAGGTTTGAGAAAGAAATATATCTCTCTACATACATAAATCATAATTTTATATATTTTTACCAAGATACTCTACTTTATTGAAGTTTTCCTAATCAAAAGCATTTTTCATACTAATGTACAATATTCTTACTGCTCTTGTGTGAAGGTAAAGTGTTGTCTAATTTTTTCTATGGTTAACATGAAGTTTTGACTTTCTGGCACAGGTGAGATTTTTTCCACATTTGTTTACTTAAATACAAGAGAATGGAGATAGGGGTAAGGTTTTATTTGTTGAACTGGTTATATTGTTGGGTTTTTTGTTTTGGAAAATTATTTGGATTCCCTAGTGGAATTATTTATATTCAGAACATTTTCTGGTCCTCAGAGAGGACATATAGGAGAAAACACAGAAGGTCATTGCAGCATTGTGTGTGGTAGACAGCTCACTTTTGTTTGCCATATCTAGGAATTTTCAGACAGCTCCATTACACACTGTGCAGAATGTATAAGCTTGGGTGCTTCATTTGCTGTTATAAACTGGGGTGCTGGTTTCAGAAAAAATGCTTAACATTGTGTGATAATGGCCAGCTGTGAAGGATGAATGAAGATTATGTAAAGAGAATTCATAAAGAAGTTGTATTTAAAAATACAGCATGAAAGTCCGTTTCAAATTGCCTCATAAAATTTGATAGCTTTAAATGAACCTTTGTGCCAAACAGGCCAATCTTCTTGGTTTCTAGAGGCATGGATTAGAGCAGGATTACTTAGTGGCAAGGGGGCACAGACCAGAAGTGGGTCCCCAGGGATCATACCAGCTAATGGGCAGAATCCAGCAAAAATTCCCCAGTCACTGTGACAGAGCAGAAGCCTCGAATGAGCATGGAAAAGTCACCCATCCCTCAGAGCTGTCCTCCTCATTCTGCTTCTCCTGCTTGCAAGATGGTGCCTGGGGGCTGCTTTCTGGAAAAAAGGAAAAATAAATGGTTCTTTTTCTCCTTCTTTCACTATTTAAATATGTGATGTTTAAATGTGTAAGCCAAGAGATTCAGTAATGTTGTGCCATAGTGTGCAGAGCAGAGCGACGCAGAGTCCCCAGGCAGGTGCAAAAGAGACACTTTATTGCAAAACCCAGGCCTTTTAAGCAGTTATCCCATTATCAGCTACATAGTTTTAAATCATAACATAATTCAACCAAGCACCATACATCACAGTGTGAACACACAATGATTATGTAACTTGTTTTTCTTCCTCTAATTCAGCTGTGTCACTTTCCCATAGTTCTTTTCTGCTTAGCCAGAGTTAACAGGCCTGAGACATGATGTTACAAGGCCTTCCTTCTCTGAGGTTTTACCTATCTGCAACACAACAGGAGGGACCAAAACAAGACTTCTCACTGGTTACACTGAAGGATCTGTAGAACTGTTCTAAGCATGGTGATTAAAATACCAAGACCACCTGAAAGAACCTCAGCATTGTGAACTTTTTATTTATTCATTCCTTGCAGTCTTTATTTCTTGTGACTTTTCATAGGACTTGTGACTCACTCTTTTGTTGCATTTCCCCATCTTCTATATTTTAACTTTTGTACTTAGAATGTTCTCTCACTTTGTTCTCCTCTTGCTTTCCTGTTCTCTCTCCTGAATTGCACTCAACAATCACACCTCTCTGTCTGCCACCTTCTTCCATGACTATTTTACTATCTCTAGCCCTTTTTAAGTTCTTTATCCGATGGTTTTATCCCTTGATATTTACTCCTCTCAGGACTTCCTTCTCTTTCCCATCATAGGCATTTCTAGATTAGCATTTTCCCTGCAGATTGGTCTGCTTCTCATTATCAGTAATACTGAATTCTCTCTGCAGTAGGAGGAATGGAAGTGGGCAGATGCTAATTCTGTCCTGAGATTGCATCACCTGTAAAGAGGAGAAGGAAACTTGCATCTGAAATCAGCCTAGATTTTTTTATCTAAAAATTGTGTATATATTTGCTCATTCATAGGACCTTGCCCATCTGACACAGACTGAGTTCTTTTAACATGGAAACAGTGAAGTAAACTTGCACAACTCTATGGATCAGTCATTCTCAATAACAGCAGTTTTCAGAAGCTTTGTTCTTTCCTCTGTGCTGGTTTTTCAGAGTAATTTGGAGAGCACATTTAAGATTATCCACACATTCCAATAAGATGTTATGCTCCAGGAAATGAGTACTTCACTTTTAGACTATACCTGTAACAGCTTCCAGTTTGTACCACTAGTGCATGACCCTATTTTTTCTGCCATTGCCATTAGGCTGGCCATAATTATATTGATACACTTGAAGATTCCCCGTATGTAAAAGACTAAAATGCTGCATCATAATTTGCTACTATGTTTTCCCTTCCATTTACATTTCTTAAAATGCTTTGGAATTTTGTCACAGTGCCTTCATTCATATGCATGACCTGCCTCTGCAAAAGACAGAACTCCTTATTTTAGAACTTATGAAAAATGCATCCAAACTTCAAAGATGAATTAGAAATCAAGATTTCTGATAAGATATTTTGAGAATCAAATCATATGAGACCTCTAGAATGTAGACAATAAAAATGCTACTATTAATGTGTCTTTAGAGAGAGAAACTATCTTGCGTACATCTTGAGAAGTCTTCTTAATTTTTGGGAGATGGGAAATACAAAACATAAGCTAAAATAACAGTTTTGATGCCTACAGTTTGTAGCTTGTGATAGTTTTAATATGATTGCATATTGGTTTTTCCATCACTAAAGATGTGAAGTGTCCTGAAATAATCTGTGTTCTATATATCAGGATTGACTGAAACACAAACCACAAGAAAATCTGATGTGCTGTCATGGTTTTTAAATTCTGTCAACATTATGTGTTGACGTAAATAAATTTTAGCATTGAAGTGCTTTATTAATGCATATATAATAAACATGACAATATTATACCCTCTGCTGGAAATACTTGCTCTGTTAGCAGGTGAAAATGCACTAGGAATTTTTTCTGAAGTTGTAAATTTTTTATTAACTCTCAACTCTCACAGATGTACAAATCTAAAGTCTTTAGAAATTAATGACTTAATTCAAAATTTAAAATGTTAATTAAATACTACAGGCCATTGCTAATCTATTCTTACTAAATTTTGCAGTATTTTGTATTACAAATATTTTGTCTGACTTCTCAAAAAAAACCCTAACAAACTGCAGTTTCTATTGTGAAACCTGTTTTATTTTTGTATGTTTATGACTGAAATAATGGCCTACTTAGAGCTATTAGTATAAAGCCAAAAAATTACTGAGTAGAAATTATTTCTAATTTTGAAATATAAGCATATTGATATGAACAAGTAGAAATGTCAGAATTTCATACTCAAAGGTAGAATTTGCAAGCAATTTTAGTCTTATTCTCCTGATACCTTTAAGTCTTACGTGTTACTTTCCTGTTTTCAAGGGGAAAAGTTGAATTTGTTTAATTTGTGAGGTTGTAATATCTTTGAACTATGTCCAGTGCTTACAGCGTGTGGAATTAATTTTCACCAGTTGGCTCTTTCAGTGATTATGTAGTATGTCACAGAAAGTGTCTCTTCTGTGCTAGGAAACTGAATACACCAAAAAAACACTGCTGTGCAGTTTACAAGCTGTACAGCATTACAAAGATGTCAGAATAGATTCTGCTTCCTTTTTTTTCACCACAGATGGGTTTTCTTGGTTAAAAACTGTTCTTCTCTGCATTGGACAGATACTGTTTGCCTGCCCAGAACTCTTCTCAGATACAAAATCTGAATTTTAACTGAAGTATGTATTTGACTTTTATGATTCTCATAGCTGCTCCCAAAACAAGGAAGGTGATTACTTCATACAATAAGAATCCCATTTTTAACTACTTATATTCTCTTTAAACAGCAGAGCATTTCAATCGGGTCTACTGAAAGCATAACAAATTTGCTACAATCTGCATTTTAAGATGTACTCAGAAAATACTGTCTTCAGGCATTGAAAACAAGGACTTGTGATTGAGTGGCTAATGTGTGAAGACATTATTTTCAAACATTAACTCTTCCTTCCTCCTCTGATTTATATCCCTGTCTTACTCAATAAAAATTAACCAAACCAAATAAACAAAAAATTCCACACCAGGCAATAAAAATTGAAAATTTCATTTGAAGGAAGGGATAATAGGCAGAAAAAGAAAAGAAACTGTGGCTAGCCTTGAATATACCAGCCATTAGATGGTGACACTTAAAATTACTTCAAAGCAGCATGCAGTGCTTTACTGTAGGGTGGAACAAGCAGTTATGCTGACATCAGGAGTGAATTGGGTTGTTTAACTTCTCGGCTTCTTGAACATTATAGCCATTTTAGTATAATTAAATGAAGATGAGTTGGATGACTATTACTTTCCCATGTTTACAGGGCCTAACCATGATTCATGGTTTGTGTATAAAGAATGCAATAGAAATTTAGTAGATCTTGGAATATGGCCAAGAACTGTTTACACAGAATTATGGAGATTTACTATACTAGATTAAATCTATATTCCATCTAGTATAATATAGGTTAGTACCCATCCAATGTAGTATATATTGGCTGGCAGTATTTAGAATCAAATGCTTCAAACAGGCATGCAAGAAATCCTTAACCAGCTTGTTGTGTAGTAATCTGTCATGGGAGGTTACTTCCAGTCCTTTACTGCTGACATTTTTATAAGTGGACAAAGATGAGACTTTGAGAATGAGAATGAGGGTTGTGAATGTGGCTTCAAAGAGGGTGGGAGAAGACTGTTTAGGTCACATTACAATTCTCTTCCCAAAGGTCACATCCAGTACATTTTGTTTATACAAAATACTTTCTTTCAAATACTTTCTCTCTCGTTTCCCAGCATAGAGAGGTTCTTTTGTATTCCTAGAACATAATCTAAGAAACTTTTTGGAATATAAACCTGAAAGATTTTACAGAGATCTGTAGTAACAGAAGTTAAAAATCATCCCTGATTCCCTTTCTCAAGATCCAGCTTCCTTTTATTTTTTCAGTACTAGCTTCCATTAGAAGTGGTGGGCTCGAAGTATAGTCAATTAAGTTTTGTACAGCATCATTAGGCTGCAAACACAATTAGATGAACAGGCTTGCTAAAAACAACCCATTGTCTTCTCTGCTATTGTAATGTCTTTTCTTACACAAATCTTTTTACAGTCTCGTGTTCTAACAAGAGCCATTTAAAATTAAAATTTCCATCACTCCTAAGCAGTTGCAACTTATGAAAAGAGACCTGAAAATAATTGGTTATTATTCACTGCAACTATGCTAAATTCATGTATTTATTTGCTTCTGCTAAAGTGCTGAGCATTGATGTTGTACTCTGCAAGCTGAGCCCCTTCCTTAGTCCATTTAGATAGACACAGAGAATATCAGGATGTATACATGCAATATACAGGTATTCTTCCTGCACCATAAATACCATTCTTTGTTGTGTTTTCATGTTTTTTGTTGTTCTAAAAGTAAAGTCTCTGCATCAAGGACTGTCTGACAAGTGTGGCTGAACAGCCTGACTGTTCTGTAGCTGCTGACCCATTGGCACCATGGGTGTAGGAAGAACAAGTGCTGAAGAGGAGGTGCAGTTGCTGGTGCAGTTACACTGTCTACGGAAATTGGGTAATATAGGCTGGCAAAAGCTGTTTCTATCAGAATAACAACATAGCTTAGAAGTTGTGCTGACATGTCTGCTCTGCAGAGATCTGCTGACATAACTATGGCCTCAGTTAGATAAGCAAAATTGAATAAATAGAACAGAGGCAGGAAGGGAGAAGTGATGAGAGGGGAGTTAAAAGTAAGAAGGAGTTTTGCTGCATAGCAGGAGAATTATGCAGGTGTAGGAGGAGATTTTTCAAAGGCATGAATAGCTAAATCTATTAAGATTGCACGGTGACTGCAGGGATAGAGATACAGATAGAGTGGAAGAATATAGAGAAGAGAAAAAATTCTAGAGAAGGGATCTAAAAAGATAGAATAAAGTTGGTTAATGAAGCAGAGAAATGTGATTCTTAGGATAGCATGAGTCACACACCAGAAAGAAGAAGGAGAGGGTGAAAAACTGTCATGAGCAAGGGGAAGAGGCTAAAACCACCTAATCGGTAGAAGAAAAACCCAATGTTAATGCAGGTTATGCTGGGATATCGGGTGATAAAAAGTGATTGTAACCTTTCCTGCATGTAGATGCTCCTTCAATACACCACAGTGTGCTAGTTATGCTATCCAGACTGAAGGCCTGTTACAACATGTCACTGAGGCTGCACATGTATAAAGGCATCCCTAAAAGCCTTTTAGGCTAGTCACTATATTTCAACATAATTCACAACTTTTATGATTGATCAGATTCTCATTTCACAGCGGGTGTCACTTGCAATTTTGTTCCAGGATGGTTTGTCACAAGGAGTGTGAGTAGGCTTGACAAAAATAAGCAAAGTTCAAATTTGCCAGCTAGAAATAATTGCATAGAGAAGGAATAAATGTACCTTACTGTCATGCTTGTAATCCCTGCTGTAAATGCTAGGCAGTTGTTACCTTTCATAAGCAGAATATAGATACTTAACACTCCAGTATCCATTTATTTCGTGTCTTAAAACTGGTTTTGTAACAAGGCAAAGATTAGATTCAGAATCTACTACTGCTAATACTAAAATGAGCTAGTAAGTGGCTGTACTGTAAATCTAAAAGTTCTTGATTTGAGCATTGCAAAGGACCCAGTACAATATATAATGAGCATATAAGTTCTTGTTATGCTAGATAAAAAGGTAGAAATACAAAGGCTTCAGGAGTGTCTTTTGAGAGTTTCAGATGATAACTTCAGTGTTCTCCTGGCACAGCTGCAGGTAAGTTCCCTCTGAAGTGAGCTCTGACCGGAGAACTTTGTGCAATAGGGCAGTTCTCTGCTGCACTCTCTCACCTTGTAGATCCCCACTTTTAATTGAGTTCACTCTATCAGCAGGAAAAGCTGCTGTGCTGAGCTGCTCCCATGTCACAGGCAACTTGTATTTCTTGAAGTGTTGTGCCATCAGTTTGCTTGGTGTAGCTGCACTAAGGGGCTTCATCACCTCCCTGAGCTTGATTCCTTAAACTGTCCCCTGCTGATAATAAACTCATGGGACTGGAATGTGGGATAGGCAAACATCTAGTGAAGCAATCACTGGGCTTTAGTCAGGAATCTGAAAACAGAAAGACTAAGCAATGTAAGAGTGAGGGAAGTAAAGAATACTGCTGAGTTCCAACCTAACTAAAAAGTTTCTTTACAAAATTTTGACTACTTTGACCTTGTGTGCAGTAAAAGGCATCCCAGTGCTTCAGCCCTCCTGAGCCTTTCCATCTTTTTCTACTAAAGGTAAAGCCTTCAGTTTGTTCCCATTAATAGCATCCACTGACAGACAAAGCCTGGCTGATATTGCAGTTCTTTGCTCTTTAGCATTTCTTTTACAAGAGCCAACAGTGTTTCAGGGAGACAGCACTCTCCACTTGGGAGAGAGCCACCTGCCACTATATTTTCTTCTCTCCCAGTGGTGTATTTTGGCAGTAGATCCCTTTGCAGCTGTGACTACAGTTTACATTTGGAGAGTATTGGTTTAGAAAGAGAAGGCATTTAACAGAGGTAACAATTATTGTTTTGAGATGGTTGAAAAGGTGATGAAAATTCCAGATACAGCTTATGCCTGTGGATTAAAAACAAATATCACTCCTTGCCATAAATGCTGCTTCTCTCTCCTGTTGTGATAGCTGATAATGGCTGAAACACAGTTGCTGCATTAGGGATCTTAACAGCAAGGGATCTCAGTAGCAAGGGGCTTTTGGTGGGAACTTCTCAACTTGCCTCCAGGCTTGTTTAATTCTTCAACGAAAAGTGGAATGTATGTGTGTACAGCATGGAAGCTGTACTTGTTCCTAAGTTCTGAGAAGATGCCTTGGCTTTCATTTATTTAGGTGTTCTATGAAGTTAAAGCTGTGAGTTTTTTTATAAAGGGCAGAAGACAAGAAAAATATGTTATTTAATGTGTGGTAAAACAATTAATGACCTTTTCATTTACAAACTTGTCTTTATTTTCTAGGTTTAAATAATTTCCAATTATTCTATTTACTTTTTGGCAGCAAAAATATGAACAGAATGAACTTCAAAACTATGTTGAACTAAGCTTTTTATCTCTTTTTTTGCTAGCAATTGCTAATAAATAAACAAGAATTGCAGGCTTGTAATTAGAGGTTTAATAGTTGCTGCTTAGTTTAAAATGACCTTGAAAGGGTATTCTGCTTTTCATCTTTATTTTCTCTTTGCTAATGTACGTTCCAGCAGGGCTAATTCCTTTTTTTTTTCTCTCCAAGGGCTTTGTTGAAGTGAAGGCAAAACTTTGACTTTTGTCTCTTCATATTTATGATAATCTTCTTCTTGTTACATTCTTAACACTTTACCACATCCACTTTCATTCTATTGTGAATGTCCCTTGTGCTCTAAGTCCAATTTTCTGCTTTAACCTCACAGTGCTTAAACTATCCATTCTATTCTGCACTGTTTTCATTGAGAATCAGCCCTTAGCAGCTAGATAACGGCCTGTTACTGAAGATTTCTTCTTTTCACACACTATAATACATCTTTTCTCTTCCAAAGAGATTTTTGGAGCTCATCAAATTCCCCTGCTACAGAACAATGCATCCGTGTGCTTTCTCTGAAATAGCTTTTCTCTTCACAGAACTTTGAAATGCTGACTTATTTATTACTTTCTTCTAAAGAAAAAGCAAACTATTTCATCAGTCATGTTGAATGCTTTTGTTCTTATGTTTTATAATGTAGGTATAATCTCTGGAAAGCTCTTAGCTACAAATCTTTTAGAGGAAGCCAAGATTTTCTTTAATAATTAGTTCTGCATTCGTTATAGAGGACGAGGCTCTTGCAAGTAGTGCTGGAATTATCATTTGAGTCCAGTCCCGTGTTTACGTGCTTTCATGAAGAAGAAATGCCCATGTCACAAAGCAGAAACACATGTACTGAAAGGAGCTTAAAGGTCATGCTAGCCTCCCTACATCGTGCTTCTGTTTGGCTCAGTACCCTCTTCCTTCTCCAGAGCAATTCACTTTGATTTAGAAATTGCAGAGGGCAAAAAATAACCAGCTACCAGAAGATCTAAACGAAGTTAAAATTATCACTTGTTTATCCTGGCTGCTCCTCTTGAGCAGTGTAAGGCATGACCCTCTTGCTGTGTATCATCCTCCTTGTAGGCCAAGTTCACCAGCCAAACAGTGGGTAGTACATGACTTCAGAAGATGTGTACCCTTAGTGCTGAAACTCTCCCCACCTTCAAGTCTGCTCTATCACACCCAGAAGACCACAGATCACATAATAGCAGAAGTTAGATTTTTCAGCTAAAAGTTTGATAAAGATGCATAGTTTTACACTAGCTATGATGACCTTAAAAAAAGTGGGAACTGAACACATAACTAATTTTCTTCATTCTGTGAACAACAGATAATCCTACTTTCCTATGCAAATATGATCAATAAGTTTTTTTTGTTTTCTGCTTTAAATGGATTATGGTTATAGAAGGGGTGTTGACCAATAAATGGTGATAATTCCATACCTGAATATATAGAGGTTTACAGTAAACTAAATAGGAGAGAAAAAAAGGGAGAAGAAGGGAGAAAAAAAAGGAAGCCACAAAAGAACAAAAGTTGAAGCATTCAATTAAACAACATGACCATCAAGAAAATAAAAACTGAAACATAACAGATTGTTTTTTAAATGATATCAGTAAGTCTATACAAAGTAGAACTCTTTGCTTATTCAGAACTTCTTTCTTTCTGTGTTAATGTTAACTGTATAGCACTTAGTGTACACTCAGCCCTTCTTTTGATGTCTCAGTTGGACAATTAACTCAATCAGCTAAATCTAGAGGAAAACTTAAAATGTGTGACAACATGCTCCAAGGTGTTTAACTATTAGAGACTTAACTGCAATAGTAGTATCTACTGGGCTGCATTAAAAACAACATTCTTGTAACCATCCTGTAACCAGTGAGCTGTTCAGAGTGTTCCAAGTGTAATTACCCATAGGTTAAGTAAAATTTGCTCAAGTTTCCATCCACAAACTGAAAAACTAAATTATCCTACTTAAACACTTTTGATGAACAGCACTTTCCCCTGAACAGGTACTGAATCAGTGGTTTAAAACAAGGAGCACTGTACTGGGTCAGAAGAAAGAAGTGCCCAGAACAAAATTGGGAAAGCCAGCAGTAGCAATAAATCAGCCTTGCCTATTAAGTAGGATTTCTAGCTCCCTCAGGTTGTTTTGGCAATAACACAAACCTTAGTTGCCCTCCTGCAGGAGTAAGTGGCTAATGAGGCAGAATGATCTATCAATCACTGTCTCAGTCAGAATGCTGCTGCAGACTGTTGTCCAGATCTAGGGTAGATCCATCCCTCAGTATAAAAGGGCATGATTCTCTGGGATATGCCATCTGAAAGAGGCATGCAGAAGGGCTGCTTTCAGATGCAGACCAGGCATATCAGTTGGCCTCAGTCCACCAAGTTTCTTTCAAACCTGTGCAGAACCTCCAGGAATACTCATGACGCAGAAGGGCCATAACGTCAGGCAGAGACACCAGACTGCTTCTGTCATCCTATTTATGAAAGCAGAGCAAATTGAGGTTTTGGGTTAGATTAGAGAATTCCTGATGCTGTGCTTACGAATACCTATGCTCCTTCCATCCTTGGACTGTGTCACAGCTTCAGAGCAAGCTTCCTGTACAGTATTCGGAGGATGTGAGTACTTCAAAATGGGTTGCTCAGCAGCCAGCATGCTGAGTGAGAAGCTGTCTAGTCAGCAGGGTGTGCTAAAAACAGAAATGACTCATAAATCTTGCTTCTTCTCTGAACTGCCTCCAGCACCTTCTAAGAGGTGATGCCAGAAGACAGGCATGCAAGTCCTTTTTTGCAAAAGCTGAACAGTGATGACTCTTCCCTTGGAAGTAGCAACACTGGGTATGCAAAACCCAAGTAATGAGAACTCACTGATTGAAGATAACCTTAGGCTTAGTCGTGTCATCTGTCCAAGGGAATGCAAAGCTTTATCATACAGGCTTTCTCTGGTCTACAGAAGAGAAGGGAATATGACCACACCAAGCATTTCCATGCGCGAAAAACCCTAAAAGTTTTAAACCTATGAAAGTCCCTAAATTACCATTTATCCTTAACTTTATTTCAACAGCACCAAAAACCAAAGTTGTTCTATTTTTTATTTCATTTTGTTACTTCCTCATCTTTATTCTGGAGTTTTGTTCTCTAGTATTGCTCATGCATGAGCTGGATGCAACATTCTTGTGGTTGGAATCCTTGCTAAACTGATTATCTGAAGAAATAATTGCAGAATAAGCAATAGTTGTACTAACAGCAGAAATCAGTGCTTATATTAATAATTTATAAACTGCCTCATTTTAAGGTTATCAGTTATTAAAAAAAATTCGGATATGCATAAGGGCATCTTTTTAAAAGATGTCTTTCCAAAACACTGTAGGGAATGCATGGTTATTAGCCTCAAATTAGGATTTTTTTGCTTTCTTTCTTTCAGTAGAAAAATGTTTCAAGTTGGATATTAAATGTCATGTAATTAATTGGTAATTTTCCCTCCTGCTGTGTGCAGAAGGCTATTGGATGATGGCACAGCATTCTCAACAGGAGGAGAAAGTGTCAGTCATTATGGGACAATTAGTTTCAATTTTTGCCATTTTACTTCCATGTGCTGATAAGATTGTCTTAAAAATCTGTGCAGAGTAATTAACCATAAATATCAACTAACTTTTTTTAGAGAATATTTTAACTTAAGAACCAAATCTAAGTGCAGATGCTTCCTGTGTCCCCATATTCTTTCCTGCACTGGTAACATTCAAGAAACAGTAATTTTCATGTAGCTGCAATTAACAGAACCTGTCACAATCAGTCAGCTTCTTTTCATGGTTTTGCATCATTGTTCCTGATTGCAGTACTGCAATGATATGGCTGAAGAAAACCCTGAAAAATCTTCTTGACAGCATCACACTTATGAAAATTCTGTATTTTCCCCATCTGTTCACAAGTCTTGGACTCAAACTGTCATTGTTTGCTGTCTTGCAATAATAGTAGCGTATAATTAATGCTCACCTGGGAGGAATATACCTAAGATATGTATTTAGAGAAAGATGTATTTGTGCTCACATGGGTACTTTGCACATGTCTGATTGAGATCTGTGTGATGACATACTGAGATTTTTTAAAACTAGAATGAATGTACCTGAAAATTCTGAATTTTGATCATACAGAATTTGCAAAGTTTGATCTACTAAATTCACTCACATGGTATTTTTCCCATTAGTATGCTAGAGTGATGCATCTAAACCTTTAATGCCAAATACCAATGTTTGCATTTTCTAAATGCCATAAACATAATTTTATCATAGCATCTGAAAAACTAGCTGAACTGTTGCCTTTTCCCACCTACCACCAAGCAATGTAGCCCAAATTTCATGAGCTTACTGTGTGATCTGTAATAAGTTCTCAAAGGACTTTGAAGTTCCGTTTGAAATTGCATTCATGCTGCAGATGAGGAATACAATCTTACTGCATTTTCCTTGCTTCCTTAGCTTTATAATACTGTGGATGTAATGGTGAAAAAACACTCGATGATGAAGTTCAATGTGGTACTCATTAAATTCAGCATATACGACTGAACATATGTAGAGAGCAGATCCTTCTCAGGAAAAAGGTGCCATTTTTATATAGTCACTTGTCAGAATCACATTCTGAGGTACCAGTTACTTCACAGCCTAAGTCCAACGCTGAACTAATGTGAGAGATAGCCCTGAACTGCACATCTCAGCTCATCCCAGTTTGGTTCCCTAGTGCATGTACCCAATTAATTTTGCTAGCCCCATGGTTACTGATTGCAGAAATTGAGGCATATAAGAAATACTAATAAAAAAGAAAATTCAAAGGACAAATAGTGAATTTAAGGCTGTGCCAAAGCAAGAATATTAATAACATTCTCTGTATTATTTTACCATTTCTGTTATGTTGTTCCTTGTGAATTTTACTGTGTCATAGTTAAGCTCTATGGCACTTCACTAGTTTATAGACTTTATTGGAGCCATTGATTGGACAGGAGCCACATATGGGAATATAAATTGATTTTATGCAATGTACACAAAAAAAAAATGTATTGATGTAAAGGGCTTCATTATTTGTAAGATTACTCTAAAATGATTTTGGAACAGCAAGAACACTCTGTGGACTGCATTTGAATTTCATGCTTAAATTCAGTTGAACACTAATTTTTATATAAATTCTTTTGTCTTACACTGCTGTATGAAGGAAGTCTGGAAGTAAATACCAGGGGAGTAGAAACGCAGATTGCAGCTTCAGGAAATGAGATGCAAGTGTGAAAGATGACAGAATGATCATGTGGGAGGAAATTACAGTAGTTTCTTTCTTTATTTCCCTTATTTCTATTAATAACTAGCTATTATCAAGGAGCTCAGACATTTTAAAGCAGCAATTGCTATAGTAGATGAAGAGAGAGGGTTTAAATTGTACATACTGTGAAGCTTTGACAGGTAACCTCACTGCTGCTGAAACATTACAATAACATCAACATCCAGAGACACAGGGCTCTCTCCTTCCTCGTTACCCCTAAGTATCAAAGAATCACATGACTAAGAAATATCATATACTTAGAGGAAAATAAAAGTTTCAGAACATGGTCAGGTGTTTATGTAGTGAATCTTGATTTACTTTGACTTTCTTGATATCACTCTTGACTTACTTTGCAGTATGACCTAAGCAGAGATATTTCTCTGTAACTGCTGTGAATTCTCTGGCTTCCATGTGCTCTTCTGCATTGCAGGAGCAGAAGTTTGAAGCGCAGTCAAAAAATTATGGCTTTTAGCTGCAAAGAAAATAGTGTCAACTTCACTGCTCTCAGTTAAATTAATTGTGGTCTTATCAACAGCTTAAGGAGTGAATCTGAAAATACATCTTGCATATCTTGGTACTCCAAAATACAGTGATTAGCTTTTCATAGATTGCATATCAGACTCTGGTGCTTCCTGAAAATTCAAGACAAAGTTTCTCTTCCATAGACTTTAGTATAAGATATTTCAAAGTCTTACGCTTCAAGCAGTTCTGCCATATTTAATAGATGGGCGCACAGGAAGCTGAAAGAGAAGCCTGCAATTTGTGCTGTGGACAGAAGAATTTGTCTTTCTCCAGTGCTCTCACAATGTCCATATCCCTCCCAAAAATTTGCAGGTGATTTGCTGTCCCTGGACAAACTGTTTTCTGTGACATTATATGGTTAGCTTTGAAACATGCTTAGACATGAAATGCTCCATTATAATGATTTCAATTAAATAAAATGGTTTTATTGTAACAGAGAAATGTGAACTATTCTATGCTTATTCTTCATATTTTCTAGATTTATCAGATACACTAAAATAGTGAATTAGGCTAAGAAGAGTACACAGAGACTTGGCTATTATTTTGATACAACTCATATTCAAATAATAGTTTGCAGTGTGAATATTAGACTGGAAATCTGAGAATATTTCACCTTCTCATGAGAATTAATTATATTTGGCCATCAAGTGATTGTCTTTCAGATGTTTTTCTAAAAATATTTGTTCTTATTTTAAGTGAATTCTGGAGACTGATATGGAGCTCGTATCTTATAATGGAAAGATTTGTTTCCTGGTCCAGGAATGTGCTGTAGATAACTGTCAGCCTCAAAACTTAAAGTCTTTGCTAAGGGTCAAAAAATATTTCTGCCAAGCTCTCCTTCTCTTTGCTGCTTTGGGGTTGCAGCACTTCTGCCTGACTTGGTATGTGACTGCTGTTCTTCCCCCACACTTGCTTAAAGTTTGGCTCAGATGTCTCCCCCTCCATGTATTGGATCCTCATCAGTCCTGGCTCACCATCTCACAGTTCTGTTTATCTGCAACACTGTGCTCCTCCAGCCTGCTCCACGACAAATGATACTCCTTTGGCAGGACATGCAGGCATGGGCATTTCTTAAAACTGAGCAATAACATAGCCATAGGCTTTGGGGAGAAGATTTAGGTGCTTTATCTTGTTTATTCAGTTCATTCAGCCAATTGCTATTACTGTGGTGTTAGCAGCAAGCATTGGAAAGCAGTGTTAAAGAGCTGATGTATGGATGGCATCTGAGAAGTCTCAGCTCATGTTTTATAAATGGCATCAGGAGAAGTGTCTCTTTTCCACTGAAAGAGGTGCAGGGATCACTCTGGGGCAGGTGGGGATGTTGCTGGTACATTTCTTGTCCCTTGATAGGAGGACAGAGAGGACCCCTGAATTCTCATACCAAGGTTCTTCATCAGAACTTTTTTTCCTTGTGAACTGTTGGCCTTTCATGTACCTTCTCTAAAGTAGTACTAAATCTGGATTGCATTGTAAATCTTTGTGGTAGCCATGAAAAGGCTGTTTTGATACATCTTTGCCATGACCTTCCATTCTTCTGAAAATGTACTTACAGTCTCATCTTTACAAAAGGCCAAGAAAGTCTCTTTTCTGAGCTTGTCTTTTAAAATAAGTGTCCTTTACTGAAGTTACAAAGATAACCTATTTCATTAGTAGGAAGATGAATGAGCAAAAAATGTATTATTAACATCCCCGAATGCTTAAATCTAAGAAGAGATCCCTTATTATAGGTACCTTTAAACATTCTGCTAATGATCCCATCTTCTGGTTAATTAATTTCATCAAAAACACTCTAATGGAATGAGGTATATTTTCAATGTGGTGCAAACCTTTCTCTGGCAATGCTGCATTCTTACCCTGGCTATACTGGCACTAAAAGCTAATAGTTCCTTTCTCTTTCAGTGCTCAGGTGCTGTAAACAAAAATTATCGAGGGACACAACTGTGAGATTTTTCTTCTTTCTTGGAGAAGTTTTGTTATTACATTACATCCATTACATTGGATGTGACTGCTGAGTTGAACATATTTTGTATGCTGAAACAATAAGCTTTACAGGAAATCCCATTTAACAGTATAGATCCCAATTTACATCTTGAGTATAGTCAATAGCTCTACTACAGTTGCAGCATTAAACATTTGTGGTGGTTTGACAGGAAATGTGTTTTTTGGGATGCTGTGTTTTTGGCCAATGGATATTCAGACTTTAATATTGACATTTTTGGTTCCCTGGCCGGGAAATCGAATTTTGGGGGAATGATAAGATAAAGTTGTGAGTAAAGCTGTGAGATGGGACCAAAGAAGAATAAGAACAAAGCATGTATTGAGTTAAGGTAGATGCATAGTAAAATCTGGGGATGAAGGTTTTCTTGTTTTGTAGAAGTGTTGAAGTGTTTTGTAATTTTGTTAATAATTTTAGAAAGTGTGTTCTCAGAGGCGAAGGGTGGAATGTGGTGGTTTGACAGGAAATGTGTTTTTTGGGATGCTGTGTTTTTGGCCAATGGATATTCAGACTTTAATATTGGCATTTAACCTGACCATTGAGACATGGACACGCCTCTGAGAACACGGGGTTAAAAGCAGAGCTCTCCCCTGGGAGGGCTCTCTTGGGTTTCCGGCGGGAAAGAGTTCGGGTCTCTCCCCCGGCCCAGCTGCTGGCTGGGCAGGGGGAGGGGAAAGCCATGAGGCCGGGAGAGGTAGGCCTGAGCCCGGGGGTGGAAGGGTGGAAGAGAGAAAGAGAGACACCGGGAGCCATCGGGCAGCCCCTCCTGAGAGACACAGAGAGAGAGGGAGAGCCGCTGCCTGGGACTGTAACCTTGAGACTGGATAAACATGGGCCTGCGCCGGCAGCACGGCTGGGACGGAGAAGAGGGGGGGGGTTCAGCCGGCCGCTTGTAGGAGCTTTTAACCCCTTTTCGGAGAATGAGAACTTTACAGAACATTGACCTCTCCTAGAAGATAGAGTGGAAAATGAGGAAAGAAATGGGCCAGTGTGAGAGAGGTCTGGGCGAGTGAGAGATAGTAGAAGAATAGAGAAGAATCCTAGTGGGAAGAGATGATGGAGTGGCTTTTGCTGGACTCTTTTTGTATAGCCATGGACAGAACCATGTTCCTTGTGACACAGAGACTGCATTCTAGGGGGAGGCAATGGCCTCAGAACCAAGAGGGTTCAGTGTTGATGCCCCTCGGCCCCAGGGGGTGAAAAAATATGGGGGGGACAGGTGTCCCAAAGGAGAGATTGTGGGGACAGGTGTCCCAAAGGAGAGACTGTGCCTTTTTTGGATCGGGACAGAGCATCCTTAAAAGACAACCCTAGAAACAGTTCTGGTCCGTGTTCAGTGGTGAGAGCACTGGACATGAAAAGGAAGAAGTCACGACGGCAGATGTTCTCTGGGCGGTGCCATGAGTGACATGGAAACACACGAGGCTTCAGCTGTGTTTCCAGGGGAAGCCCATGGTACAAGAAGGACTCCTCTCCTCTTGATGAACTGAGGATTGATTGTCTAAAAGGTGGTGCTGGACCGAGAGTTGGTGATTTGAGGAACAAAATGTATTGTGTTGGAAATTTGGTGGGGGGAGGAGGAAATGCACTTGTGAAGTTTTCATTTTCCCTGTGTGTGTGTTCCTTTTTATCTGTAGTTGTAGAGTAGTTAATAAAGTTCTGGTTCTTTTTCCCTAAGTAGGAGCCTGCTTTGCTTATTCCTGGTCACATCTCACAGCAGAAACCAGGGAGAAGGTATCTTCATGGGGGCACTGGCATTGTGCCAGTGTCAAACCATGACAACATTGAAAGAGTGATGACAGTTACTTCTGAAAACTTAAACTACTCATAACAACACTATAGTTGTATGTTTTTAATAATTTCACTAATTTTAATTTTTAGTATGGCAAAAAAAAGAGAGGCAGTAAAGTAAAAGGACACTTTCCAGAAAATTTCTCATTGGGAGGTAATTATTTGGTCAGCGTGGGATGCCTGACCTGTTTACTGTCTCACTGCATGCAGCTTGGATTCAGCAGATAAGAGGAGAAATGAGCAAATATAAATTGTCAAAAATCCACCATGTAGAAGGAATGTTGCTGATTTTACACCTTTTAGATTATGTATTTAGCAGCCGCTGTGGTACACCCACTGTAATTTAACCACATAGAAACACACCAATTAACTTTTTTTTTTTTTTTTGGTAAGGCTATCATAATTCTCCCCATGATTTTCTAGAAGGTGATACATTGTTCTTGACTTTTGCTCATTCCAGAAAATTCCCCTTCTGTGTAAATCAATGTGGGCGTCCCATCGCATTAATTTTCTGACTATTCAGTTTATTTTTTAAAAAAAGTTTGAAATTTCCCATGAGATTAGTCTTCCCAAGTTGTCCACATCTTACTTTGCATATGCCAGAATGTTTGCAGACTGTTGCCCTTTGAGCACATTCTTTCAACTGTGATTTCCAGAATCTGTTCAATGCTCTGTTCAATTCATCCATGTCAGAAGTTTTATGCCTCTTTACTCTTCTCCTAAGAGGCTTTACAATTTTCTTAAGAGGTGCTTTCCAATGGCACTCTCTCCATCAGGATCCATACTAGCACATACTAGGGCAGTCAGCCAATACTTTGTACCTCCATAACAAAATCCCTTGCTTCATACAAATCTCCAGTGTGTATATGTGTTTTCTCAAATGCTCCATTTTCAGAGGCAACTATGTTGAAATTATGTAGAAGTTTGAGCTGATAATTCATGTTTGTCAGAGTTATTCTTGCATAGGGCACAGTAAAGCTCAAAATACCTGGTCTCCTCAAGGGTTCAACTGGATTTTCAGTCAACACGTACCTACTTCTGAATAGAGATAAGCATTACTTTAAAGTATTCCATGTGTTTGTCCATTGTGTCATTTTGCATGTCTTATAATGACTATATGGCAGTACTGGCCAGTGAATGGGCAGTGGTATGCCAAAGAATTGATGTGGTCAGGAAATATAGTCTGTGCTACATTTTATAGAAGCTTGGAAGTTAAATTGTCATTTTCTCTGCTGATATAGTAACCTCCTCGAGCCAGGTCTAATAAGCTCTCAGAGGTCTATAACACACCCAAGACAGCTTAGCTACTCTTGGAGGCATAAAAATCAGCAGGACAGCTTCTGTTGCAGTGTTGGAAACAAAAAGGTTTAATAAAAGGCAAAATAACAAACAGAGAAAGACTGAGCTAGGTGCCAGACCTTCTTGCTCCTGGTAAGACACCCTACAAAAGTGATTAGTTTCTTTGTTCACTCCTTTTTCTAGTTAATTGCCCATGCGGGACTTTTTGACTTCTGTCCAATTAGCTATCCTTAAGTTTGAGGTGAAGTCCCCTAAGCCTAGGAAGTGTCTTTTTCACCTAATCGAGGAGAGAAACTTCTGGGCTTCTTTCCTTTTTGAGGGGACAAAGGATAGTTTTGTCACTCCATCAACAAGAGCCACACTCCTATATTCTGCAATTAAAAATGTACTCTTATTTATGACTGGATGTTGCACATGAAACATATAATATTTCATACATAGCACTATAAACGTTGCAGTGAACATTGGACTGAAAATCATAGTTGAGTGGAATGACATTTCAGTTTTTTAACTTAAAAGACTTTTTCCTTGCAACTACCATTTCATAAATGGCAGAGAATCTGCTAATGATTTGTAGATCTTTATCTTCAACAATGCACTGCAGCACTCAAGTAACCCCGTTTTTTTTTAAAGGCCAGTTTAAATCTAATTATTCTGTATTCTGCAGTCTCTAATACTACCACGGTGCTTATACTGTTATTGTGGAAAGCTGCAGCATTACACTTACAAAAGCCATCAGATATTATAAGCAAGTGGGCACATACTCTTTGCAGAAAGCTTTTTCTGAGTCAAGATTCTTTTTTCAGCCCCTTCACACCTGTTTGAAATAATAGGACAGTGTCATTGGCATGTAAAGGTCAAAGGTTCTGTGGCAAGTCTCAAACCATTTGTGCATGCCTCATTAGACGTAGTGACCTCTAACTGCACTAGGAATTTACTGAGGATTGTTCCTGGACATCACAGGAATATTCTTTTTGTTGGTTTTTTCCTCCTTTTAAGTAAATCAAAGTGTAATTCCTCAAATTTGTTCTTTGAATATATTTTCAAAATATAGTTCAAAACCTAGAAGCAAATAAATTACATTTGCCTTAATTTTTAATTAGCTGAAAGTCATCCCTGCAAATTGTGTCTTCCATTGCTAAATAAAATAGTCAACTGCCAGGCCTGAATTAATTAAGCAAGATATTCTAATTAAGCAATTTAATTTTGATTTAATTATAATATACAACTTTCCTTCTGATTTAACTGACATTCATTGACAAAATGCTATAACATAAAACAGCACTAGTGTTTACAGCTTATGACTCTGCATGTTTTCCTTCATAGTGTTTGGCATTCATCAGAGCATATGGAAAAAGTCTCTTAGTCTGGAATAGCTGGTATTTTATTTGTTACCAAAATTATGGACTACTTGATTTTTTTTGTTGTTTTGTGAGGCATTGGGGAAATACAGATACCTCGGGCTTGAGCCAAATTTATGACTATTAACTGGAATCTTTCTATTGGCATTGGTCTGTTTTTAATAGTGAACTGCTCCCATGTTGTTGCAGGGAAATAGTTAAGACCACATGCTCATGAAATATTTATAGAGATGTATTGTATACGTATTCTGTGTCAACATCAACATGATTTTATATTAGGCTAGGGACTTGAGAGCAAGGACAGAAGTGATGGGTAGGCAGGGAATAGCACTTCATTCACTGCTGCATCAATAAAATTGCTACAAAATTTTCACTAAATTAAGCAATACCAACCCCCTATTTTGTTAAAATGTTTTTCATCATACAGGAGCATTGGAGAATGGCTTTTGTATTCCAGACTATGCCCGTGTGCAAGCCCTTGTTTAATGATAGGAATGGTGAGGATGATTTCAAAAAGTTCATTCTGCCAGCAGTCAGGCCTGTGCCCTCAGGTCTTCATGACTGCAGACTCATAGAATTGAAGCTGAAGGACAAAAAGCCAATTCTCCTCTTGATTTAGTGATTTGAGCACTCTTAGCAACATCCATGAAAACAATCATGTAAGACAAGAAAGGTCATGATTGATAGTATTGCATGCAGTCAGGTGCTCTTATACCCCTTCAATTTTGATGTGTTATGTTTTATTCCTATGTTGGTGTTTAAGTTTCTCAGGAAAAGCTCAAAGGCCAAATGTCTTTTGAGGCTGAGAGCAATTGTACACTCAGAGCAATAATGAATGTTATTTTTCAAACCCTTTCTCCTTATGTTTTCTGAAATTATTCAGATCAGTGATACTTATGATGCAGCAGAAAATCAGAACAATGTTTTCAAAAACTGAATAAGCATTTCAGCTAGCCTTCCTGTGTTGCAGGAATTTCTATCATATCTTCTCATCTTCATCCCACTAGCCCAAAGTTCTTTGCTGAGTGACTGTGGTAGGCTGACACTGACTGGGTGCCAGGTTCCCACCAAAGCTGCTCTATCCCTCCTCTCCTCAGCTGGACAGTGGAGGATCAAGATAAGAACAGGGAGACATCAGTCACCCATTGCTGTCACAGTCAAACCAGACTTGAATTAAGGAAATTCCCTTTATTTATTACTGAGCAAAGCAAAGTAGGATATTGAGAAATGAAACTAAATCAGCTTCCCTCCCTTCTTCCAGGGATTAACTTCACTCTGGATTTCCTCAGCAGTGCAGGGCAATGGGGAATTGTGGTTGCAGTCAGTCTATCATGCATTGTCTCTGCCCTCCCTCCTACTCAGGAGGAGGAATCCTCACCCACTTAGTCTGCCCCAGTGTGGGATCCCTCCCTCCAGGAACTTCTCTAATTTGAGTCCTTCTCGTGGGGCATAGCTCTTCACAAACTGCTCCAGCATGGTCCCTCCCTCAGGGTGCAGTCCTTCAGGAGCACACTGCTCCACAGTGGCTTCTCCATGGGGTCACCAGTCCTGCCAGCAAACCTGCTCAGTGCGGGCTCCTCTCTCCATGGGGCCACAGCTCCTGCCAGGACCCTGCTCCAGCACAGGCTTCCCACAGGGTCACAGCCCCCTTCAGGCCTCCACCTGCCCCAGTGTGGGTCCTCCCCAGGCTGCAGGTGGATCTCTGTTCCTCCATGGACCTCCATGGACTGCAGGGTCCCATCCTGCCTTACTGTGGGCTGCACCACAGGCTGCAGGGGAATCTCTGCTCCAGTGCCTGGGGCACCTCCTGCCCCTCCTTCTGCCCTGCCCGCAGTGCCAGCACGGCTGCTCCTCTCACTTATTCTCACTCCTCTTTCCCAGTAGCTGTTGTCCAGCAGTATTTGCCCTTTTTAAATCAGTTATCCCAGAGGTGCTGCCACCATTGCTGATGGCTCGACCTTGGTCAGCAGTGGTTCCATCCAGAGGCTGTCTGGAATTGGCTCTGTGGGACATGGGAGAGGCTTCTGGGGGCTTCTCACTGATGCCAGCCAGTAGCCAGCCCACTGTTAACAGCTGGCCTCGCACACCCAACACAGTAATATACATTCAAATAAAGGTTATCCAAAATGCCCATTAAACAACATGAAATTAAAAATATGCTGATGTGGGATTATGCTTGTGACAGCCTCATGGATATTTCAAAATGGCTCCATTTAGACTCCTTACAGATGTTGTATTTTCATGAATACAGTAAGACATCTGAATAATTTAAGAGAATGTTGTCAGTAGCAAGTGTCACACAAAATAACTGGAAGGAAAATTGTCTTCACTTAGTGAAGATAAAAATGCATGCAAATCAATTTCTATTTAGTCCACAGTTTTAAATAGGAAACAATAGGTTATTACTTTGACAGGAAATCACCAAGTGTTTTTATTATGTCCTTATCACCGTATTTATTTCATATGTAGAAACTCTGTCCATGATCCACACCTCTGTAATTCCCACAGAAAAATAATTATGTAAATACATGGAAATTTGAACATAGGGGCATTTATTACCCAATTTGCTTATACTTTCAAGCTGAAGAGAAAATGTGAATCTGTATGAGATTTTTACAGGAATTTTGAGGCTTCAAATTTAGCACTTCCAAAATGCAAACCGTTGGAAAACTGCTCTAAGCAATAAAATTTTTCTGGCTGAAATTAACCCTGCAAAATACTTTTCTCTCTTGTCTAATAAATATTTTATGAAGAACCTGAAACTATATGGAAATGAAGTAATATTTACCCAGTAAGCAGGAGAACCAAGTGATATTCTGCCTATTTATTCATTTCTTGATGAGAGATACACTTCAATTATATTACCTTTTGGTTTTTTGTTCTTTTTTTGTTTTTTTCTTCAAACAGCTTACCCAGGAGTTAAAATGGTGAGTGAAAGTCACCACGAGGCCCTGGCAGCACCGCCAGCAACCACAGTAGCAGCAGCCCCTCCAAGTAATGTCACCGAGCCAGCCAGTCCGGGAGGAGGAGGAGGAAAAGAAGATGCATTTTCTAAGCTAAAAGAGAAGTTCATGAATGAACTGAACAAAATTCCACGTAAGTAAAACTTGATTGATTAAAAAGCTGCTGTTGGCAGAGTAGGTTTAATTTGACATTTTCTTCTTTGACATTTATTTAGACAGCATACTAAACGTTTTCTAGTCAAAGCTGGAAAAATCACAAGATTCAACTGGTTTTGTAAGTTCCTCAAAGTTAACGGAAGTAGAAAAAAATAGAGTCCAACGCAAATTTAATTTATGTCTATTCTTGGTATGTCAGATTAGTTTGGTGATTTTTACTGATGAATTACTGCTGAATCATTAAAACTGAAACTAGAGAACTTCACTATGGCTGTGAGACCAATAAGTAAAATGTTTCCTATCAGAAGCACTTAAGGTTTCATGTTTATGACAAATGTGCATGGCCATATTTCCTTAAAGCAATATTTGGCCAGAACTCATACATATTGAGAAAACAAGAAAATTTTGAATCTGTGGAGATTAGAAAACATTGAAAGAAATGTGACAATTGAGTTTTAACAAGAAAACAGGTAATACATCTGTAATGTATGAAGATAGCTGTGCTTTTCCACACTAGTTATTCTAGCAGATCAGCCACTGAATGCTGTTTGCCCAAGTTCATGTACCTATGCTGAAAACGTAAAAGTATAAATATATATTTCTGTGAAGCTAATAGAAATAAAGTCAGCAGGGCTCTTTTGGTCTTTGGTGCTAGAAAGTAGTCATTCAAAGTTGAGGCCTCAATTTGTTCACATTAAAAAAAAAATACAAGCATTAACTTTGTGCTGCTGTTTATGATAACACTGAGGTTCTTGAATCTGTTTGATATGTTCTACTCTACATGCACTGGTATCAATTATAGGACTAATTCCATATTTTCAATGGCATTTCGTATAACACAGACAAAATCCTTTTTGTTACTGATAGAAAAGTTACCTAATGCTACCAACAGATCATTTTGGCACTTTTATAGACAGGAAGGTGAAGACTCTGTGTGTGTGTTTTAGTAGCATGCATTAGAAAGCAATTAAATCTGTAATAACTTCTTCTTTACAAAAAAGTAAATGTAAAATATGTCCAGGGAAGTATTTTAACATATGTAAGAGTTTTCATTTTTAGAAGGCTATCCTTTGTGTAAAGAAAGGACTGTGACTGATAAAGTTCTGTGGCTGATAAAGTCAGATAATAAATTAGAATATTAATCAATTTTTTAATCTCTAAATGAATCTTGGCAATGTGGCAGGTGCAGTTTTTGATAAATTGATAGGAAACAGCTTTGCTCTGTCACTCAAAATTCCCACTTACCTCTAAGGTTATAGAGATAAGAAGTTTGTGCGCCATTATTTTGGTGATCTGTGCAGTCCGATGCAGACCATACTGAAATGAAATTGTCTGATGATGTCATGGGAAATCAAAACTAAAGAACAAAAATACAGGAATAAAAAGAAAAAAGAAAAAAAATGAAAAAACAAGACATTGAGGAACAGTCAGAATTGGAAACATTTGTCTTGTAATTTTTGTCTCACCATGCTATGTAAATAATGTAGATGAGACTTTTATATAAATATCCTCTTATTTTTAAACTTCGATTTTAACTTCGCAAAGGCAGGAATGGCTTCCAGTATAAGGAACTCAGTAATGGGTTGGTGTAGGAAAAGGTTTGTGGATAGAGAGAAATTTGGAATGCCCTGCTGCATACTTTTTTAAAACCAAAACGAAAACAAGTGGAAAGTCCAATCTGGAGAGTCTTTTCAAGTTGAACTGACTAAAACTTCTATTATCTCTTCACGAAAGAAGAAAGCCCCTACTGTTACATAATGAAAGTGCTTACTTAGAAAAGTATATTAGACAAATCTTATTTCTTATGAAATACATCATATTATTTATTAAATAAGGTGCCTTATGCTGATAGTGACACCAGAATACATTGCCACCATCTTAGAAATCTGGTCTCTTATCCAAGATCATGCAGTACTATTGTCCTGGGGAAATGAACCTAAGGTAGTCACAAACCCCATGCTAGATGTCTGCTCTTATTATAGAGGCTGCAGATGTGATTGGATCATCCCAGGATCTCTATCAAATGCTAGGGCCATTTAGTGTTGCTTTCTGCTATACTGGGGGGGGTTTGCCATTTCAAGAAGAAAACTGAATGTTCATTGTACTGCAGAGGGGCAAGGAACATATGAGGTGTTTTTGAAGTACTAAATATGAATTAGTGCCATTGAAATATTTGAGCATTTTATATTCCAAATAACTTTCTTTTGCCCATTTTTCTCAGAAATAAATCCTACAAGAAGGGACCACATTACACACATCTGTAGGTATTTTTCAATTATAAACTAACATAAACACAAAACAAGTAAGTTTAATTAGGCCATCTAAATAATACTGGGGACAGGAGGGCAGAGACCTCATTTCCCTGTTGGAAGATTATAGCATTTTCTCATGAGTTGTTCAGTTTATGCCAGTGGGAATTTGTCGGTGTGGTGTTTTCATCGTATTACAAAAAAAAAATGTAATTGTGCTAGAAAACTTTTCAGGACTTACCTCTTACAGCTGGCTGCAAATTTTTTTAGAATCTCACTTAAAACAGAGCAGAATGTAAATTAGTACAAACCAAATTGTTTTTATAGTGCCTTTTTGGGAATTTCTTGCTGTGTGAGAGTGAAGAACTATGGTGCATGGGCCCCACTGGGGACAGCAGAGATTCTTGGAAGTCCAAGAACACTCCCAAGACCATGGATCAGGTTTTTCCTCTGGTAGATTCGAACTGAGGAGTCTTACACTTGGCAGTGGAATGTCACAGTCAGCAAGTTCTCTAATCTTTTCAGATGAGGAGCAAGCTTTTTTTTTAGTTTATGTGCTTTACCATTTTTACTTCCAAAGGTCTCATGTTCATCCCCACATAACAGGTAAGACTTTGAAATCTCAGTGTTTATTGTGAGAGGACCTGTTTTCAGTGCTCTGTTTTTATGTGTGAGATAAATGGTAAAATGTTTTAGTTGCCTCTGCCTATGATGTCTGCAGATGGAAAATAAGCCATCATGATGTAATGGATGTATATATAATAGGATAAAGTGTTGTGAAAAAGCTCACCTGCAATCAACTTGGTTTGAGTGCTAAAAAGGCCAAGCCATACTAGGGCCTAGTCTATGTAGTCTTCTCTTTCTGTTTTATCTTAGAAATTATATAGTATCAAGTCATGCTTATATTGAAAAAAAAAAAAAAAGAAATACAACATTCTAATCATGGAATACATGATAACACAAATAAAGGTACATCAAACTACATCTAGCTGAATAAATATTTTTCCTTCCATGCAGCTTAAAATAGAAGATTCATTTTTTTTCATTTTAAGTACTAAATTTTGTAGAACACACAGATGTCAGAATTTAAATAGTCTAAACATACCAGCTAACTGAAGATATCAGGATTCCCATTTAAAGTTCACTTTGCGAAACTACAAGATAAAAATCAATTTAAATTATGGCAATTCAAATTATACTGGTGTTTTCTTCTGTGATGTATGCACAAGACAAGTCTTATTAAAAAAAAAAAAAGAATAATGTAATAGAATGAGGAAATAAAAGTTCCAAGAAAAAGAAAAGACCTATTTGTATCAGTATACATTTATTTCAAGAACAGTGATGCAGTACATAAACCAGGTTAAAATTTTCATTGGTGCAAGCAGAAAATCTGGAGGTTTTTTCTTGATTTGTATCTCTCTAAAATAGAGCATACACCACATTTTGTGACAGGAGAATGTAGGCTTCCAAAAGCACACACATCATTCAGAATGGCAATGTCCTAACATACATTTCACTCTGGATAAAGCAAGTGGGATAATTTTATTACAATGAGTCATACAATTAAAGTGCAAGAACCTGGTAAGTTACTGAGCCATAACTGGGAGGAATTTTTTTCTCTGTTATGTAAATCCCTGCATTTTGGTTGTGAGTGGCTGATTTGCATAATCACAGTACAGTTGTTTTTCCAGAGCTGAACTGTGTATAAATGTCACTCTAACCATTGGTTCTTATATTTTCAATCCCTATTTATCTTTAATCTGCAGAATTTTTAATCTGTTTACCAGACGGGGAAAAAAGGCACCATCTCTGCTTTTATATTTTGCATTTTACATATAGTAAATCCAGCAACTGAAAAAAGGGGGGAAACAGAGCAGATAAAACAGCACTTACTCTTCTGAAAACAAAATGCCTTAAAAGACTGTATAAGATCTATCAGTTCTTTCCTTCTTCCTTCTCAGTGCTCTTACATCTGGATCTTTGTCTACAGGCTAGGAAAATATCTGCCATACATTTACAGTAAGTGTGTTGTAACAAGACTCTGGTAATGGCAACAACAGCTTTTGGGTGGAGACTTTAAATGTCAAGATACTGAGACTAACCATACACAGATAAAAATTGACATAAATTACCATTAGTTTATTTAATAATTTTAAAATCAAAGTGGTGTTGATATGTTTTCTAATGGCACATTCCTGTATGAACAGGAGACCTCATTCTGCCAGTAAACAAGACAGCAAAAATCCAATAAAATTACAGCATGCATCTGATTGAATAATGATGTGCTGTTAATGCTGGTGGTAAAATCTGGAGCAGCTATAATAGCTGATTGCATTGAATCCAGGATAGTGTCATTACCTCTGTAACAGAAAGATATTGCATATTTTCAATGCTCATTGCTGCCTTACATTGTAATTATATAAAAAGTTGCATTTCTATACAAACCCTTTTCTGAAATTTCTGGCTGGCTTGCCACTCCATTTGGCCTCAGTAGCTGATGCTCAAAAGCCCTGAATTTGACTCATCTTGTACAACTGACTGCTAATCCCCCAAAACCAGAAGCTCAAATCTATGATAATTCAGGCTAAAATCTGATGTTCTGTGCAGACTTCTCTCACATTGCCGAGGAAGTTTTATTTCCCTCCCCTTGGACTAGTGAATAACTGTCAAAACAAAATGGGACTGGAGGCTGTAGAGAGAACTGTAACAAAAAATGTAAAAATAACTGTAAGTCTCAGGTCTGGTTTAATTCTAAATAATATCTTATTAAGCTGACTACCAAGTTGTATTTGGGTAATTTAGCAAATTAATTAGTTAATTAATTCTGGATTTATATATTTAGCTATTTAAGTCAAAATTTCAGCATTCAGCAGTCATCTTAGACACAATTTCATCATTTCTTTCTCCCCGCTGGTCTCTGCTATTTTGCCCTTCTGTCTTTCTTGCCTCACCAGCTGAGGTGTATTAAGAATGCTTATTGCCCTCTACAAATGACAGTAAAGTTAATTTCTTAATTTTTCATTCGTATGTGGCATCAAGATTATCGAGGAGTTTTTACCAGATTATGTCTGTTATTAGAAAATTGAGGATTTTATTCATGGTGTCTTTCTGAAACTTAATTTTGGTAAGCTGACAGCTTAATCATTTGCAGAAAACAAATTCACTAGGCTTCTCCCAATGTTTCCCGGAGCACAGGTGTCACTGCTACAGGGAGGAGATGGCATATTATTTTCTAAGTTCATAAAAAGGATACAAAATGCTGATAAGAGAATGCTTTCAGATTTAGAAACTGGATTGATATTGTATGCATACTATAAAATCAGAATAAAGTTTGCAGCAATAGCTCTAATTTATGTTTTCACAGTACATGCCAATGTTAGTCATTGCCTAATATCCTAGGTTAGCCAGAAAAGAATTGGGTTTCTGCTTCAGAGATCATCCTGAGTAGTATCTGACTGCCTGTAGGAATGAGGATATGTATACATATGTATACATACATTTATATGTGTGCACACATAGATTTAGCAAAACAATTAGCAGAATTCTCAGCTTAGGAACAGTCAGACTTTGGCAAAATCCATTTGGGTATCTTGGCAAAGAATGTTTGTATGGAGAGATTTGGAGAAGATAAAGGAGTTTCTTGATGTTCAGGGAAGTCTGAAGGGCAGTGCTGGAGGAAGTGGGACAGAATGAATTCAAGTCTCCTTGTCTCCCTTCCTGTCATAGAATCATTCGCAGCTACTCATGCCAGGCAGATACATACAGCTTTACACTGCAGAAGAAACAGGGAAAATCAGAAATCAGGATTTATTTTGGAACACAGAAGTACAAGACAGAGCTATTACAGCACAATATCAGATGGGGGAAAAACTCCATTATTTTTAAATATAGCAATTTAAATGCAAATATCAGATTACTTTGTTTTTTCCCTGAACGTCCCAGTCCCAGAGTGTAGATCAGAACTTAATTTCCCGTTTTTTTCATGTTAAATAAAATTTCTAGATCTCCTGTTGATAGGGAAAAGCTTGAAAATACTGCCCACACACATCCAGAAGACACAAATATCATGAGAAAAACAGTTCAACTCTTGTTATTTTATAAACTCATGATATGAAAAAGCTGATTATTTCTAGTGGTCCAGTATATTCTGTTTGCTTTATATGAGGAACCCTGAAAATACAGCTTTTAAATCCCAATGTATAAATAGATACTGAGGGATGGAAGAATGGAAGTAAAAACTCATGAAGCAGATGAAAATTCTTGTCTGGAAGGAATAGCATGTGGTCTGAGATCCCACTGTGTTATATTCCATCAATATTTTAATGATTGATTCTGTCATGTAGAATTTATTTATTTTTATACATTATTATCATTTACAATCCATGAGTTATTTTCATATGCCTTCTCATGGGCTTCCCTTAACATGGTCCTCTCCTTAAACTTTAGGGTTCATGACAGCTGCCAGTTTGATCCTCATACAGAACTGAGCGAGGAACCTCAGGCTGTTAGAAGTACACGCTGCTCGAGCATGACCTAGAAGTGCTGCTGCTGCAGACTGTAGCTGGATCTAGCACTGGCAAGCACACATGCTTGCCAGGAGGTTACATAAAATCCTTGAATGGTTTTGGTTGGAAGGGACCTTAAAGATCCTGTAGTTGCAACGCCCCAGCTGTGGGCAGGGAAATAATCTCCTCCAATCAAAGCAAACTCAACCCATGCATCTGACGCACTTATGTCCAAAGGAGTTCCCTGTTCCTGCACTGGCCATTATCTTGGCTCCTTGGACAAACCAAGGAAGAAAGCAGAAATCAGAAGAGCAGACTCCTACAGCTTCAACCAGAGCAGCAGCTGCAGCACTCTCCATCCCCAGGACAGGGAGAGCCTGTCACAGGCTAAACTCAGGTCCTCCTCTGCATCACCTTGAGAATGCATTGTCCCATCAGAAAAGAAATGCTGTCTCTAAGCCAGTAGCATGCTGGGAAGGTAACCTCAATGTCAAACAGAATTATACATTATTGATTGCATGTGTCTGTAACACCCTTTTCAGAAACAGCCGTTTTGAGTTGTATATTCTGAAAGACAGGGAAGGAGAAGTAAGTTCTCCTATAAAACACATGATGCTGAAAACATTTCAGCAAAATATAAGACAACAAAAAAAAAAAAACATGTTCAGATTAACTTTTAAAGCCAAGGGGATGAAATTAATCTATAGCAGAAACAGGGGTGAGCACCTGCCATTGGTTTGGTCATGATATTTTAACAAGGGGTGTCAGACTACCCCCAGGAGTCTCCTCTAGCACATCACTGTGATTATTATTTTATATGTTACAATTACTTTGGGAGGTATTTTATTGCCCTATAGATATGTCAAGTTGTGCCAGTACCTTATACGCTGAGTAGAGAATTCAATTTACAAGCAGAAAACTGAGCATGGTTGCTGGCTTACTTCCAGTTCTGGGAATGTATCTAAAATTTCATTACTTTGTGTGAAAGAAAGTGCACTAAAATTGTGTTTGCGTGAATAAAAGAAATATAATCTTTGTTAGCCCCTTTCAAACTTACCTGCATATAAAGTGCCTACAGAATTACACATTATCAGTTATAATTGTTTCTAATCTTACTTTAAAAATAAGAGTTCGTGGAACAATTGTTCTGAATTTAAAACTGAGAATACATTTAAAGATTGATTCTCAGCAATGTACAGCATAAAAGATAAAAGGCACCTATGACTGGGGTTAGTGGGTTTTCTTTTAAAAAATATGGTTTAAATGCACAGTGAAAATATAGGAATTGCTGTTAAGATTTATATCCCATCCTTACCTCAGCTACTTGTGCTTGGGCACTGTGGCAAGCTAGAAAATATTCTCTCGCCACTGTTATTCTGGGAAATGGTTGTAAGTTGGCACAGCTGAAGAACAGAATGCCATTCTTTGTTGTTATTGTTAACTATTCTGCTTAGAACTGGGAGAGTTTCCTGCTGAGCATCGTCCAAACTAAAGCCATGTCTGAGGTATTATAAATACATAATAACCCTCCTTTGGTTAATATGATTTTTAAGTGTTTAACATTTTTGAAAGACACAAGAATACTGATACATGAATTAAAATACCTGGTCATCAGTGCCATATGCCAAGGTGGGTGAAAAACTAAGGCACTGACCACTGAGAGGTACTCTCAGGAATACCATAGGTACACAGCATCCTTTCATACATTCATTTTATCTTTCTTAGTCTTGGCTTTTATGTCAGGTAAGCTCTGAATAGTTCTAATTCAGAACGTCACTACTCCTTCCAGAACATGCAGCCACTTTGCAAGAGCTGTGGAAGTGGCCTCAAATATTCAGAAGAATCTTGGTATGCGAAGACTTTGCTCTGACTCCACAGAAAGATGTGGTGCTCAACTTGAATGACTGCCTCATGAAGGCTGAGTTCCAGCTGGCAGCTGAACACGCCATCTGCCTACTCCTGTGCAGATTTCAGAATCTGAATCTACTCTTAATTACCAACTTCAGCGAGAGTTCCCTAATTTGCTCACAGCCCCTATATCATCTGGGGCATGTTTCAGTACTGTAGCTGGCACTGTTTTCCTATTACAGTGAGAGCCACCAAAATGAAAGATGAAGTTTATAATTTCAGATGGGAAAGGCAATTCAACCCACATCTTAAAAAGGAGCTCCAGAAATTATTAGGCTTTCTACACTTAGTTTTTAAGAATCAGACTCTAGAAGTTGAATTTACAGATCTGAGTTAAATGCATTGATCCTCTTCAGAATGACTTAGAAATAGGAGGCCCGGTTTCATCTAGAAGGAAAAACTGGTATATGCAATGGTGTATATGCAATGGTACTGATCCCACATACTTAGATATCTAGGAAAGCCTCTAGGTTAAGCCCTTTTAACAGAGAGATTCACAGCCTTAGAACACTTTCTCTGGGCTCGGAGACCTGATTTCTTTGATTTGGAGAGCAATTGCTTCAATCTCTTCTGTCAATATAAAGTCTGAGGAAGAATAAGAGAGCTCACTGGACTAGAGGCCTGGCTGAAGGACAGCATATGCATTTTGCTGTGAAATGTCTTTGGACAAAATGAGCAAATAACACTGGGTATTCAGGGCTCCTTGTGCTTAAACAAGTGTTTCACACAAGGTTGCAGAATATGGCAACATGAATCCCACATTTCTTTTTTAGCTGTTCCTGTAGGAAAGGGCAGATCCAAGTTTTCCAGCTTCGTCCCGTGGTTTCCTTTAGTCTCAGGAAGACCTGATGCTAAGGTATTGTAGGCTGCAGCCTGAGTGATACTCCTGAGTCTTGGCTGGCAGCTCCTTTATTGTCAGTCTGAAGCAGCCACACAAAGAAACCATCTATTTGACCCAGGGGAGTAGGGGTGTCAGCTCCTTGAAGAGGAAGGGAGAAGGAGTATGTGAAAGCTGGTGAGCTGCCAGTTGGTTTGGAAGTCATTTTCACACAAGAAGCTTTCTTTCTCCTAGATCTCTGTCAGGACCATAACCCATTTTGCTGTACCCCAATGGGGAGGGAACCTCCAGGACTGGGAGGAGGTCTTTTTTTTTCTTCTTCTTTTTTTATTTTTGTTTTGTTTTGTTTTGTTGTTGGTTTGGTTTGGGGTTTTTTTTGTTTTTGTTTTTTTCTGGAATCAGGTTTTAGAGAGGAAATACATTCTTCACATAGTTAACAAGTTTGCAACATTCAATAATTTTTACACCTTTCTTATAGATGCTTTTATGGTCCTTTCTTCCTTATCAGATTTCAATGGATTTTCTGTTTTACTTCTGTGTTGTTTCATTTATGTATTTATTAACACTTTTCTCCTAGCCAGAGCTCACATGAAAAAATCATCACAAGCAAAATAATTGCTAACCCAGCATTCAGTCTTGTATATTGTTTAGGTATCAAACTCATGTTTCCCCCCAAAACAGCTATTTTATGATGTTTCCTAAGACCTGAGCACTTAGTTTTCATCAAGCATGTGCTTTAAGCTGGAATATGGCATTTCAAGTCTCAACCCTGGAGTCAGTTTTTTGTCTGTCTGTGGTTCATTATATGCCATGGGTACAAATTTACTTGCAGCATGAGCAAGGGAAGGAGGACAGACAAAGATAAGGCAAGCTTACTATTGGTAAATTTCAGCCTAGCATAGCATTTTAGATTACAAGTCAATGATAGTAATCACTTTATAGGAAGCTATTCCAGAATACCAGTTTCTAAATTTGTCTGCCTCATGAAATATTTATTGATGAGTTCTAAGGCTTAGGACAGTGAGGTGGCCAGGACAATGGGAAATAGTATGATGAGTGGAAAGGACCAATGGACAAAAAATACTCCCTGAACTCAGGGCATAGTGATAAGATAGCATGAACAAATGTCAACATTGACCTGACTATTCTGAAACAGCCATGCATTTATTTTATTTAACAGTGACTGCAAACTGCAAAAATATTCCTGCACAATGCTCTTCTTGAAATAAGTATAGGCATGCAAGAGGAATATGTATAGGAAGAGGCAAAATGGAAAAGAGAAACTAATTACAACAATCTCTTTTCTATTCAGTTAATGCATGAAGTGTTTAAACTGTGCAACATCCTTGATTTTCAACAGCTCGTTTTTGTTAACCTAGTGACAGCTAGGCTTTGATTCTTCAGAATGCACAGATCTGTCCAAAATGACTACTACTTCTCAGAAAAGTCTATGATTTTGTAATGATAATGACAAGAAGCATTTTATTCTATTGAACCAAATATTTATCCTGGTAATTCCTGTTAGAAAAAGAACAGAAAATATATTGTCTTTAAAAACAACCAACCAAACTCCTAAATTGTGTAAATTGTGTCCCCATTACATAAAATAATTTGTGATATCAAATCCCTAAAGGCATAGCAAAACTAGCTGAACCCTGCAGTGCAGCACAACTGCAAATTGGTGAACAAATTTTCTCTTGTTTTCAAGTCTTCTTTATTGACTGACCTGCACCTCTCCTGTAAATAACTTAAAAGACAATAGGATTGCATTCTTACTTGATAGAGCCAGCCAGTAAGTGTAGCATGGGTATGCAGGCTAAGTCCACGTATTGAAATGCTACACAGCAGGTTTTAGAATCTCAAAAGATTTAGTCTGGTAAAATATTTAAATGTGTACTAACCTTTAAGCTCCTGAATGGTGCATCAAATTAAATTTGTCACACACAAGTGGTTTGGAGGATCAAAATTGTAAATAACATTTCTAATGTATCCTGTAATTTAACTGATGAACTGCTACACTGATTCTTATTTTAATGTAAATTAATTTTACTTTTGCTGTGGTTATTTTAGTATAAAATACTTATTTTATTAAAAGTTTGTAGCTCTACAAGTAATGTAATTTTAGAGACATGTCACACACACATAGTGGTAGAAGCAAATTTCTTTTCAGACCTTCATAAATACCAGTGTAATTCTTTTACCTTCCATTTGATTTTAGTGGGCTGCTTGCTGAGAGTTGTACCCACTTTTCACATGGCCTATTATCACAGCACACATTTTCATGATTGTTGTCAAAAAAAGAGCATTTAGGACAGTTGTTTAGTTTAAATGATTAGTAGAGTGCTACTTTGAGATCATTTGGGAAGGGGACACACACACAGAAATTTTCCAATGGAAGCCGTTGGAAGAATCTAATTACCTCACTTGGGACTTGAGCCAACCCAGCAAACATCCAATTTCCACAGATGTGATTGAGGTTGTTTCCATTTAGTTTAATGAGAGTTGGATGGGGCTGTAAGGCATTACAATCTTTTAGGGAAAATCCCGGGGGATCTCTCATCACCAGAGAAGCTGAGGGTGTTGGTTTTATGTTTCCCCCAAAGTACAGCAGCCCTTGCATCAGCATGTCACCGCTGCTGTTCCCCAGCATTACTGGCTCAGGGGGAAGCAGGCCACCATGGTGCCACTTTCTGTGCCTGAGAGGGATGCAGGGTACTGGCAGATGATGTTGTTCAGCTTCCTTCTGCATTTAGCTCATCCATGAGTGTTCAGTTGCTCAGTTCAGTTCTTTGGTGGATGTACTAGAGTGCTGTAGCAGTGAGCAGGGAGTGGATGTGATGCTTCACTAACTCCTCCCTCCTTTCAGCATTGAGTGGTACTCATTTCAAAGGAGCATTTCAAAGGCACCATCAGACTGTTACAGGGCTCAAGATTTTTTCACTGACTGGACCCCAGCAGTGCTTTGGTCCTTGCAGACAAAATTACAGGAGTGCCTCCAACGCTGCTGATAGTGCCTCTGTTTGGGCAGACTTCTGTAATCTTCCCCCTGGTATCAGGGGAATCTTAAGTGCTAGGAGCATACTTTGTATCCATCCTATATGCTAAGATGGATCACTTTTCATAGATTGGTAGATGCTTCAATGCCTCTCTGTTACAATGTTGATTTTGCTTTACTTTGGTTTGGTTTTTGTAAGAGGTGAAGACAAGCTTTCTTCATAGGACAAAAATAAATAAATATTGTTGGGTGTGGCCTTACCATCCACTTCCCAGACATAACTTAATAGACCAAAATTGTCAGGATGTTATATTACAGAAGTTTGTTGCTCATGGGGCATTGTCATCGTGCGAGTTGGGAGCCAGTAGCCGATTGGAGTGTCAGTGAGAACTCCTGATACAGCAAAGCAATGCTGATATTCCCTGCTTTCCCACAATATTTTATGAGGCAAAGAAAATAAATGGTTTGTAATGACATTTTGGGAGTAGAGGACTGAGAGCTATAAAATATCTCTGATTCTGTCCTGATGCTAGGTAAATGTAAAATTGCCTTTTCTTAAAAAAAAGTAATAACCAGGGATTCTTTCTCCAAGAAGGTGCAGCAGTTGCTTCCACCAGACAGGTAACCATTAATGACAGTCAGTATATGTCTTGACAATCTCCACAGCAGTATGTCTGAAAATTACTATTGCAAAGCATGTTGACAGAATGTATGACTTGTAAGTATTAGAGGTCACATCTGTGGTCTGAAAGTAAATGATAACCAATTTGTGACTTACATCTCCAGTTCTTCTCAGTCTCTTTCATTACTGCCTCTTTTCCTTCCTTTTTCCTGGTCCCTTATCACACAGCATCTTCTCTGATTTACACCTCCTGCCTCTCCAGAAAAAAGCACAGTTTTGCCATGCTGACTTCTGTGGAGAATACAGTTACAGAAGGAAGAAGGAGGGTTAAAGCCTCCAAAATGTTTTTTAGATGTATGACTGAGAGACTTAAGGCTTCCTAACAATGCTAGTCTCTGCTCTGTTCTCCAGACTAGACTGTCTGCCATAGGATACTTTTGATGAAAAAGAATGAATGTAAACCAATATTTGTCTGCTTTCCCCTCTACTTCACACAAAGCTTGCTAAGAAGGACTGGAAAGCTTTCAGCTAACATTTTAGCAAAGCAAACCTGAATGCTGATGTGTATTTTTTAGTAGCCTCAGGACTAATGTACAGAGGTTATAAATAAAAATAAATGTACAGAAGTTATAAGGAAAGAACTAGCTATTTTTTTGCTTGAGTCTGAGGGCTCCTGTAAGGGGTAGTTCTTTGAATATGCTGAATCTTCCTGCACTGAACCATGATCTAGAAATCTCACATCCTTGCTCAAGCAGCTTCTAACTGCTGCTAGTTGTGCTACTACTTGGACAAGAGACATTTTCAGAAGGAGAGACAAGAAAGTGTGTTGTGTATGACCCTGCGATGTCAGCGGCAGTCAGCAAAATCATGTGTGACCTCAGATAAGGATCAACAATTGAGATGAGCCAGGATAAATCACAGCATTGCCAAGTTTAGAGAGAAGCCAAAGGAAAATTGGTTGCAGTGCTGGCTTACAGGAGGCTGTTCCCAGGCAGGAGCTGGCTCAACTTGAAGGCATGTGAGGCCAATTAAATAACCCCTAGCCACTTGGGAGGGGTATGTCTGTCAGAGCCTGCTTTCATGAAGGGATAAAAGGACTATTGATAAAAAAATACAGGTTTCATGTTTGCCATAGTTAAAATACTATAACTATGGAGTTATTTAATAAGGTTTGTTTTGGGGTGGTATTTTGATCTCTTCAGTGGCTGAGTTTTTGGAAACCACTGCAGAGATACTAGGTCTCTGAGCCACTGGCAGTGAGGTAAATGGCATTTAGTTTTGCTCCAGGGAAGGATTTATTCTTTCATCAAGTGTCACCTCTACCATGATGTGCCTGAATAAATATAACTAGCTTTGCTTACATTAGTGGTCTCTCCTGGGACAGCACTGCCAACGTAAATTATTTATGATTTGAGACGTGTTTAATACTAGTCACAGCACAAAAAAATACTACCTTCCAAGAGCACTGCCTATTGCAGGTGACAGAAACAAAAACTTTATCTTCATTAAAGGACTTTTTTTCACTATAACAATAAAATCTCTCACCCTCTTTTTACCTCTGCCAACTGCACTTCTCACATGGTATAGTGGTATATAATGGTATAGTGTTTCTGTATGTAGGCACAACTTTGGCTCTGAAGCTCCATTGAAAAGGAATATTAATGAGGACTTCCTTTCCCTCAGATCAAGGACAGGCACCTCATCACCTAGCTGATGCAGGAGTTTGTGACAGGTCAGATTAGAAACAGTCATCTCAAAATAAGCAGGAGTTTTCTTCTGGTTTCTGGAAACCCTTTTTGAGATTTCACCCAACAAACCCTATTTTTGCTGTATTGTAGAGTAATGTGCTAATGTCAGCAATCAGAAAATAAGGCAAATTTTGGCAGATTTCTTTCCGAGATGATTTTAGCAAGACAATATTATTTTGCTTCATTCCTAAGTTATTAAAAATATTGAAAAGGCAGCACAAGGTTAAGATTCAAATTTTTTTAAGTGTGGTACTCACCAATATAGTTGACTTGAACTCTAGAAGTTAGAAACTTTACATCAGATGTCCTATGTTGTTTTTGAAAATAATCTCTATTTTGCTGTATCTTGTGTTTTTACTGTTTTTACCATATATAAATTACCTTTCTATATTTGTGGTGGCTTAAAACTCTGTGCTGATTTAAAGACAATTTACAGGTGGCTGAGCCCATAATAAAGCTTTCATATATTATAAAAGCAGGTTGTCTTATGAATACTGCACATTGAGTGAACACAAAAGAAATGTGAGATCAAAGTAATACAAGAGTAAAAGTAAAGATAATAAATAAAAATAATAAATAATGACTAATGAGTAAAGTAAATAATGCGTTAAAAGAGTAAAAAAAGTAAAAGAGTAAAGTAAAAAGAGTAAATGCAATTAATGTCCTTATTGTGATGTAATTGAATGTCCTTAATGTGATGTAATTACAGCCACATGTATGTGCCACACTTAAAAAGCTCCAAATTGCACTGAAATCAAAATACCTAAAATTATAATAAAATTATAAATATATATATAAAATTATAATGTATTTTAAAATAATAATGTATTTGATAGTTCACTTTCCTTTCCTTAGGCAATGTGTGATACCACAGTAAAATCACTAAATCAAAGAATTGTTTAAGTTGGAAAAGACCTCCAAGATCATCAGGTCCAACCTTTGACCAATCTCCATCTTGTCAACTAAACCATAGCACTAAGTCCCACATTGTTTCTTAAAGACTTCCAGGGGTGGTGACTCCACCCCCTCCCTGGGCAGTCCCTTCCAATGCTTGACAGCTCTTTCAGTGAAGAAATTATTCCTGGTGTCCTGAACCTCCCGTGGCTCAGCTTGAGGCCATTTCCTCTTGCCCTGTTCTGGTAACCTGGGAGAAGACATCATCCCCCACCTGGCCTCAGCCTCCTTTCAGGTGGGTGTAGAGAGTGGCTGGGTCTCTCCTGAGCCTCCTTTCCTCCAGGCTAAACAACCCCAGCTCCCTTGGCCACTCCACACAGGACTTGTGTTCCAGACCCTTCCCCAGCCTTGTTGCCCTTCTCTCCAGCATCTCAATGTCTTACTTGACTTGCAGTGCCTCAAGTTTAAGAACACAGTTCTTGAGGTGTGGCCTCACTGGTGCAATACATCAGGATACATTATGAAATGCATCAAGAAAATCTAGATCTGAATAAAATTTCGTTGATATAAAGTTGAAAATTTTTCTTTTCAATTTTTCTTCATGTTATATATTTAGAAGAAAAAAACCTCTTTATTTTACAAGTCTCTGTTCCCCTGAGGCTTTTTAGTGTAGTGCATGGTGCTGCTGACCTTCAGTGCACATATTCACAGGGAGGAATACTCATTTTGTTGCATGGGCCTCTGTGACAGCCTGTGCAACACAAACCTCACCTTAATGCAGGTTTTATTTTGTGAAAAATGCCTTATGCAAGCTTCTAAAACGGGGTAAATTTCACATAAGTATATAAAAAAATACCATGAGAATTACTATTTGATTAGCAATTTAAGTCTGAAAATTGGTTATGACTTAGCAAAGTATCCCTTTTCTATAAATCACCATACTTATCTTTCCTAGGTTAAAGGAATGCTGTCACAAACATGCAGGCTTTTTCCCTGTGTATTAGTAAGTTCACCTCAAGACATAATCCTACAAACATTGTTCAGCATAGTTTTGCTGAAATTAATGTAACTATTTACAACTGAAAGGACTCAAATTGGAGCTCTACTTATCAGACAGCAAAGAAAATTACTTTAATGGGCCATTTTGGAGATTTTTCATCATTTATGATTTCTTTTTCCTAACAGAACCCTCTATGTATGTTTTTTTCAAACAGCAGACTCAATTTTCCCTATGGGATTTACTTGTCATATCTATTGCTCTTTTTACTTGGAGGTTGTATTTTCTTCCTTGGAGTTAGTGGAGCTGAAGAAGGGGCTGAAGAAGGAAAGGAAATGCCAAATGTTGTCACCAATTTTATTTTGTAATAGGAATAGTTGCTAAGGCACTGCCACAAGTTGAGGAAGAACATGGCTTGCATCTTAGACTAAGTAAGCTTAAACCCATGTATCTCACCCCACAGAGAAGAGAGAGAGCCTATAGCCTGAAGGTTAGACTGCATGGAGAATGCATCACTCATGTGTCTCACTGAGGGTGGCACAGCAATGCTCCATGGAGAGCCAGGACTCGGAGCCACTGTTCTGTGGGAGTGGTGCCTTGGCCTCTGGCTTACCGCGAGTAAATAGCTCACTGCTCAGGGCTCCAGCTGAGGAAAGAGAAGTCTTCAGAGCTCTCCTCTCAGCCTATTTGCATTTTTCACACAGTGAAGATTCCATCTAAAATGGTTGGAAGACTCAGTTTGCTGACCTCTAGGAGAGTGTCATATCCAGTATAGTTTTTGTATGCTCTCATTCCATTTATCTATTGTAACAAAAGTGTGGCCTGATGCAGAGATTTTCCCAAGAATATAGAACCATGTCTGTCCCCCAGAATCAAGGACATACTGGAATTCAACAATTTGTGAATATTAATATGGATATTTAGTATTTTGGTGATCTGGTGAGCCTTGAAAAAGGATTAAAGAGGAAAAACTATAAGATCTGGAGAGCCTCTTTACTCTGCATGAATTCAGATTCCTGCCAAGCACCATACATTTTTCTCTTTGGTTTTCAATATAGTTCATTTAGGTTAAGGTCAAGACAGTTCTCTATTATCTATAATATTATTTATTTCTTTAAGTGGGAATGCAGAGTATTTTTTCTCACTAGAATACCTTATAGAAATCTGTTGTGATGACAATTTCTCTTCATTGGGATTTGTCCTCCTTTGACCTTCTTTGCTGTGACTATAACTGGTTTAAACATTTTAAGACAGTTTCCCAACATGAGATTTCTTACTGAATTTTTTGAGAGGGGAAGACATTATTTTATTACCTTGTTGCCATTTTAGATCTTAGTGCTAGAATACCTTAGGGCAGAATTTCAGTTGAGAGCAGTAAGTTTTCTTACTGAATACAATGTCTGTGGAATGTTCATTTGCCAGGGGAAAAGAAAATATTTTAAAATTAATAGCAAGACAGGACAAAGTTTTGATGATGCCCGACTTTGCTGTGAACAACTCACATCAGTAACGTAACTCATTTGCAAAAGTAGGTTTTTTGTAGAATTCTTTCTTAATAAGTGAGGCTAAAGGATGACTTATGGCTTCAAGCTTTTTTCTTTTTTCCAGCTGTATTGTTTTGCATAATGAAAGGACATTGCCTCCATGTGGCCTCCATTGCTGTTGTATCTATGGATACATTATCACTGCCTCTCTGAGTGAGCAATTCCAAGGCAGCCATGGAGAATTTATTTGCTGATTACTCACCTGCTATTAAAGTGGTTCCAAATGAAGTGAAATGGCAGACACACTGGCTCTTGGAAGCTCTGTCCAACTATAAAAGGAATTCTGTGTGTTCTCTGTAGTGCTCAAGCGACTTTGCAGAGGCACCATATTTAATTAGATTAGTTTTAATTAGACTGCAGATGCAAAGTTGCATCTGTGTATCACTATTAGTCTTTTTTGAAGCACTTTTAGCCAATAACAAACCACTATCTCATTTGCACTAATTTAAATGTGTTAACATTTTGCTTGCTGGAATAATCACTATGGAAGAACATATATAACTTAGAAATAAATCTGTTGCTGTCCTGTGGCACCATATGCAGAAAATGAAGTAGTCTAAGAGACAATCATGCAAAGAAAGGAAAAAAGGAAAATATGCTGAAGAATTAATTCACTCCTAAATAAATCTTTCTCAGATTCCATTTCTGCTTATTTAAATTCCTTTAGAGCACTTAGTTTCCAAGGCAATCTTTGCAAGCTTTGGACTTTATTGATTGCTCATCTACCATTAATGTTTATTTTCTTTATCATGTTTTTATTTTAATTTCTTCATGCTTCACAGAACCCATTTTCTTTTGCTGCTTTTTCCTCTCTGTTCCAAGCTTAACTCAGTTCTGAGGAGGCAGAGGATTAATTGTTCATTACTGGTGGTGCCATAGGTTTGAAAGAATGGTTGATGAGCTGTAGCAAAGTTCTTATTAAGAGAGAGCTTCTTTAGTTAATGGCAGAATACTTGCTAGAAGAATTGGAAACCTGGGACAGATAACTCACTGGACAGAAGTCACCAGAAACACAGCCCTTGATTTCAGCCAACTGACTTTTACTTCCAGGAGTGATTGTTTTTCCTAGGCATTCCCTGGCATTCCTTTCTAATTTTTATTTCTCATTCTGGCCAAACCAGAGATTAATCACTTCAAATCCATTTAAAAATGTATATATATAGAGACAGTAACAAGAATTCTGCTGTGTGCTATTCTGCTGTGTGCTTCTAATGTTAAGATTTGATTTTTTTTTCAGTCTCTGATTAGCAGCAATGAAATTAATCCAGTAAGAAGAATAGGGTTTAATTAAATGATTTTAGTGAGATGAACTCTTGAAAATGATGGGATGCAGTGGGTTTTAAATAGCAGTAAGAAAATATGTTCATCATGAGCAGCTTCTAAGGTTGGCTGTAAATACTGGAGCAAAATATTACTAGAGTAAAAAATCTATTTTGTAATTAAATGTATGCCTGTCTCAGGAGAGGACACAGGGTCTGGTGTTAAATTCATTGCTCTCGAGGTTTAGTGGCATTCTTTGTGATCTTTAAGCCTGCTGGCTTCCTGTTTTTAAAAGAAACATAACACTATTCTCTGATTATGCAACTAACAAATCATTCAGAAAGCAATTCAAAGATAAGCAGTGAACTTGGAGTGGTGTCAACCAGAGGACTGTAAATTCAAGTCAAGTATAGAACTTCAGAGTCAGACCCTAATGACTGTTTTCTGCAGCAAAATGAAACAAGAATGTCTGAGAATTGACTTTAAGACCTCGCATATGGTTCTGTTTCCTGTTCTCTTCCCAATTACAGGAAGAAGCTGTGACATTTCAGCATTGAGTTTTCAATGTGCCCTTACAGGAATGCTTGACTTAGTGCAAAAAGTCTGGTCTGGACATACTTGTAGGATCAATCTGTGCTGAGCACAGTCAGGGTCGATAGGATGGAGGAAAGGAGGCTCTTTCTGTGAGCTGAGCTTCTATAACTAGATCCCATAAGGGATGTAAGTGCCCAGAATGTGTCTGCTTTTCATTTGGGCAGCATAAGGCAAAACTGACACCTAATGCAGGTAATCAAAGGTGGAGTCTGGTTCTGAGAGAGGGAATTTATTTATTTATTTATTTCTGTCATATTCAGGAAGAATGACTGACATAATTTGAGAAAACCCTGCAGCCTGCATTTAGTATTACATGGCTGGCCTTCAGACTCAGCACAGGTGGGAGTCATGGGGTCTCAGAACAATGAAAAGCCTCCCAGGCTGGCTGTCCAGCAACAAGCCAGATACAGGATTTAAAATGGAAGGTTTCATCTGAAATCCCTTACACATGTCTCAGAGCAGCAAACTGGTAAACCTGCCCACTTAACAGTGGGGAATTAAAATCCCTTTGAAGGACAGATGCCTACAATCCTTGTTTTGGGTGAATGAGGCTAGGAGTAAAACTGGCTAAAAAAAAGGCTGGGTCTTCTTTTATGAAACTGGTAGCACAGCTCACCACTCTTAATATATATAAGCTTTATATGTTAATCTTATAGTTGGAGTGTTCCTCCAGGAAATTAAGAGACTTAGATTAAATTCCTTCATCCAGCCAGAAGCTTTAATTTATGACTGCACTTCTAACTCATGCTATAAGTCATGGCATTGTGTAGAAAATAATTCAAACTAGGCTAAAATCAGAGGGGAGAGCAGATTTCTGGTTCCCATTATCAACATTACTGAATTTTAGAATCAACAGCAATCACCAAATAAAATGCAGAAGTTGATGAAAAGTCTTCTATTTCATGGTTCCTCTGCTGTCCTTAGCATAGTTGTACTCCACCCTCTATGTCATTTTTTTTAAAGGGTGATCAAAATAGTAGGTGAGATTTTTAGGGAGAGTTTCTCTCTTAAGAGACATACTGATAGTAGTTGTTTTCACTTGACAAGTCCACCAAAAAAGTATTGGTACAAACTAGCTCTATTAATCCACACTATACAAGAACATGAAGTGCTGTCCTTCAGGATGATATGTGAGCTATAAAACAGTCTTTCCCAGGCTTCTTTCAGATCCACATCATCTGAATGTGAAACTAAAACTATCACTTTGACTTACAGCTATAGCAGTTACAACACACTCTCATGGCCCAGTTGAATAGAAGACCTAACTAGAGCTCATGTAAACTAATTATTTAGGCTAATTAGCAGAAGGCTCAAGCACAGTAGGAAAGAAAACATATTCCAGGTATGCTGAATTATGAACTTCTGACATTGCTAGGTAGGCAAAATGAGAAGTACAGCAGCAGTGGGGAGTGTGTTATACATGTACCTTAAAGATGAACAAAAAAAGAAACTGTAGCATGTAGGAACTGTGGATTGAGACATCAAATGTAGTATGCATCTTTGTCTTTTCACACATCTAAAATGCTGTGTCTGTACATCAACCATATAATATGGGGGCAATTTCAGTTTACTAACATGAAATTTACAGACCTTTATGCATAAATATGTCCTTGGTTCCTTCAGCAAACTGACCACTTTTACAAGAAATGCAGATTCACTGGTCTTGTACAGGTATCTTTTAATGCCCTCCAGGAACAGTTTAAGTTTCTTAGAGACTGAAGAAGTAAGACAAACTTGAACGCCCAGCATTTGCACTGAGTGTTTTGGAGAGAATTGTGACCTTACAATGGTACAAAATTTCAGCTGTTATATTTATGGAGAAAAAAAAGCCATGGAGTTCTTGTTCTAAAAAGGACAGTCTTCTTGTGGAGCATGATTCCAGATTTTATTAGATCTAATAATGAGGTCAAATGATGCTTTTAGACTGGTAGCTAATGTAAACCAAATCTATTTATCACTTTGGCAGTGGTTCCTGCAACAACGTTAATGATCATTACAGCATTTATGGTTATCCAGTCAGGAATGGTGCTTTTTGTGCAAAAAGACAGAAGTTAGTAATCAATCATCATCATTGTCATCATAATTGTGCTGCTAAATGAGCTTCGGAAAAAGAAAAGCAACATGGCTATTAACCTTAACCATACCTTGAAAATAGATTTTTTCTGACAAAGGCCACTGCTGATATAAGCTTGGAACCTTGATAGCTTCTTTCAAAATAAAGGAGGTCAAAATACTAGACAAGGGCTCAACCCATGTTTAGATTCTTTGCTTCAGTCTTTTAAAATGAAAATGAGCACATAAAAAGAGAAAGAAAGGTCAAAGCCTGCTTTATTAAATAGCAGGTGAAAACATTTTATCTGAGGGATTTGAGTTATATACAGTCTGTGAATAACCAGATTAAATTTCATTTCATTTTTCTGTATTAACTTTATAAGTGTCTAATAACGTGCAGATTCCACAAAATTGTATTTTTATAATATGTATTCTTATACACATCATGATAGTAACTGTGTGCTAGTGGAACAGAGCAGAGAGCTGCAAAAGCTCTTGTGTGCATTTGTGCCAGTGGTGCTTTCTTGGCAAGTTTATCTTGGCAAGGAAGGAGCAAAGGGATTTGTCTTTTGTGGTGCTTTTTTTAAGCAGACGTGGGGTGTGACACAAGAATGGGTTTGTCTTTCCATCCCAGCACTGGGATGAGGCTTAGGATAGCTGGTCTGTTGGTATCTGTTCTCTCAAAATTTGAAAAACTGGTATAAATATCCCAAAGCAGCACCTCTGCTTAATAGATAGAGGTCATGAAAAGATTTTAATTTGAATGCCTGAGGTGCCAGCCTGGGACCACTGAATCCTTCAGCACACAGCCCCAGGCAGTCTGGCAGCCCACACTGCAGAGCAGATGGCCCAGCTGCCCTGACCAGGCACACACCATAAACCAGTGCAGCAGAGCCCACAGCATTATGCCCCCAGTCTCATGAACCGGTGTCATGTCCATGAGCTGAGCAGAATACATGCCAGGAATTTCCTGCATACCCCTGCGTGACTGATACTGTTGATATACAATCTGCTGTCCCTTGGAAGAATGCACTCATACTGCTGCAACCAGCCTGGCTTAGTTCTGCTGCGGTGAGCCGAGCCATCCTGAGGTGGAATAGCTCAGTCCAGCTCCAGCACCCTGCTCTCCCTCTTTCTATGGCTGATACATGGTCTGAGTATGGTGCACCCCAGGCATTGCTGGCCATGCACCAAGACCATGATTACCTGGCAATCTTAGCATCCACTTGCATTCAGGTTTGAGAGGACACTGAACCAAAACAGTGCACCTTATTGATGATCCCCATGAACATGTGTGTGGCTCATGCTAATTGTACCTGCAGTACCTAAGGACCAATGCTGGTATTACAGCCAGCCTATAAACAAAAATGATGAACCGTGTGTGATCTTTCTGTCAGGGTGACTAGGGACAGGGAATTTAATCTCACACTGAACATGCAGTGGGACAGTGCTTGCCATACAACCATTTGTGCAAAAAAAATAGACAAGACTATATAGTCTTAATCTGGAGCAAACTGCAAGTGCCTCAACAGGCACGGTCAGCTTAGGCACTTCTTTTGGAAGGTCCTGGCAAAGAGAGCTGCTTCATTTGCTGTGTTCTTTGTTTCAGGGCCCAGCCATAGCCATAAGCTTGGCTACCAGTGGGATATGGAGCTGCCAAGCTGTGTGGGTGGGTTCTCTCCAGAAAGAGGGCATTCATGTCCTAGGTGGACAGGATCCTAGGAGGATCTTGGTGAGAAGATAGAAGGACTATTTAGCAAGGGCCATGCACAGGGGAGCTCTGTGATGTGCTTGGACCTGCTGGATCTGGCACTGGGCATGTCTGGTGCATCCTTGTAGGCTGATGGTTGGGCAAGGGCACAGCTCTTGTGGGCAGTCAGACCAAGATGGGCACATGCCCACCCCACAGGTTTGGACCCTTTCACTGAAAAGCCTCTCAGGCAAGATTGTCCTTTTATTTCATCTGTGTGCAGTGGCTGATCTGGTGAGGCATTTTTTCTGACTCAGTGCCTGTAGGCACTACCCACACACAAATGAATGTCTATTAATAAAGATAATATTTAATGAAAGAATCTTGTTCAAAGTTTTAGCTGTACATTTAAAATAACAGATCAGAAAATGCAGATATTTAGTTGATTTTACTGAGCATACACTACTGGGCAGCACAGGGAATATGCTTTTTGAGATACATTCCTGTCACAGAAAGAAATGTGCCTTCTTATATGGTCAATTGCTGCCTACGTACTGCAACTGCACTAGCATAATTCTCTCTGAAAGAAGAAGATTGGTTTTGATTTGCTCCTTGACTGTTTTTATAATTGATTTATCAGTACTACAACCATGCAATTAATTTTTGGTAAATCATTCTGGAAGCTGAAGAAAAAGGTCCCCAGCCTATTAAAAATGGATCTTTCTCACTGTTTACTATACTTAAGTATGTGAATGATTCCTGATGAACCTATTTGAAAAAAAAGAAAAACACCAACAAAGGCTTTTATGTCTGAAAGTATTAATAAATTTTTGTAATTAACTGTTCCCAAAATCCTTAACTGCAGAATTCATCAGCTTCTTTAATGAGTGGAAGACATGTACAATGCATATATATAACATTCTAGGCTGTAGAAGAGTCTTTTTAATCTGTCTTTATCTTACCTTTCAGAGGGACAAAGAAACAAGTTCATCACAGACCTTTTCAAGGGCTGGATAAAAACAGACATAAGAACCTGCTTAGTATCTGTTCAAAGTCAATACTGTAGCTCTCCTGGGCTGTGTAATGGATGGAAGCAAAAGATACAGTTCTAAAGGAAAGGCTGTCATACCTTTATGAAGAGAATTTAATTGTTTACAAAATAGAAGCACTTTACATTTTAACATTTGACCTGATTTCATATGGAGAGGCAGTACCTTTCACTGAGAATTTCACCAATTTTTTGTTAATTAGGTGGGAAATTGAAATCTGAACTGGCAACAAAGCTAAGGAACAGCAGACCTGTTTCTACAGGCAGGTTTTTTGTATGTGTGAAGAGGGAATTCTCTTTACTCTGTGATATCCCATAATTCAGTGCTTCATCTTAGTGTGTGTATTCTGGTTACACTATTGCTGTCTGGATAATAAAATGGCAATCAGGAATCAGGAAGGAAAAAAGATTGTTTCTAAAGCTTCAAGTAAGAAGTAGACCCTGAGGTCTGGGCAGAGGGCAGGAGGTGCCCCAGGCACTGGAGCAGAGATTCCCCTGCAGCCTGTGGTGCAGCCCATGGTAAGGCAGGATGGGACCCTGCAGTCCATGGAGGTCCATGGAGGAACAGAGATCCACCTGCAGCCTGGGGAGGCCCCTGCATTGGAGTAGGTGAAGGCCTGAAGGAGGTTGTGACCCCTTGGGAAGCCCAAGCTTCAGCAGAGTCCTGGCAGCAGCTGTGGCCCTGTGGGGAGCAAAGCCCACACTGAGCAGGTTTGCTGGCACGACTGGTGGCCCCCATGGAGGATCCACACCAAAGCAGTGTGCTCCTGAAGGACTGCACCCTGAGGGAGGGTCCTACTGGAGCAGTCTGTGAACATCTGCAGCCTGTGGGAACTGTCTCCCATGTCACAGACCCCACATTGAAGCAAGGGAAAAGTGTGAGGAGTCTTCCCCCTGCAGGAGTCCAAAGTAGGGTAGAGATGTGTGATTGACTGCCTGCAAACCCCATTTTCTGTCCCCCTGCATCATTGAGGAGGAGGAGGAGGAGGTAGAGAATGTTAGGAGAAATGTTGATCACACAAAGAAGGGAGGGGTGGAGGGAAGGTGTTTTAATATTTTGTTTTATTTCTCAAACCTTTCTTGATTGGTAATAAATTAAACTAATTTCCCCAAGCTGAGTCTGTTTTACAACAGTAATGGGTGAGTGATCTTTCCGTGTCCTTATCTTGACCCAGGATCTTCCTCTGCCCAGCTGAGAAGAGAGGGGATAGAGCAGCTTTGGCAGGCACCTAGAATCTATCCAGGGTTACTGCACCACAGTAGCAGAGCATGAGAAATGAAACTCAAATCTCTTTGTTTGTGCTACAGATCTATAATGATAAAATTAAGTTTCAAGGTCCCAAAGGCTTCCACAAGGCTGGAACATTTTCAGAGCAAGGCATGTCATGACGTTTTCTGTGGCACTGTAACTACCCTACAGATAGTAACTGTTTCACCAGGGTAGGAAGTGCCATGTTCCTGTCCTTCTCAGCAGCATCACTCTTTTGTATGAAACATCCATGCAGACAATCTGAAAGTGGTCCTCTGACTTGCTGCTTGGGAAGGAGCAGAGAGGAGCAGGTGCCCTAAGGGCTGAGCAAGGCTCCTGGCACTGAGGTAGCTGAGGTGCCAGTGAGATGTTAGAAGGATTGCAGCCTTAAGGGGCCTGATGCTAGGATGCAGGGCACCTCTGATGTGTGCATGGTTCTGCTGCCTTACAGGGCCCATGCTGCTGATGATTTGGTGTGCTGGAGGGGTTCATTCTGGCTGTGAGTTTGGGTGGCCTCTGTGCTACCAGGGCCCCAAGCAGTGTGCATGCACCCCAGGGTGGCACTGGGGGTGCCTCCTCTGGTGGTATCCAAGGTTGCCTTTGCTTGCACCATGTGCATGGCATCCTCCAGCCCTTAACTCCCTGTACTTGTGGCTGGGTGACTAGGACCTGCAGTTGACATGAGCTTTGCTGCTCTGATGCTCCCACACTGTTTTCTGTGTTCTAACCAAGGTAATTTTATTTTGTATGTATGTGTGTCTCCACCTGTGAAGTTCAGATACCTACCTCCTTTATAAGACACTTTGTGGTCTACCGGTGAAAATTGCTGGTGAATATGAGCAATTTTCTATTTGAGAACTTTTAAGTTAATATTAACTACCAGAAAGAAATGAAGCTGTTTCTTACTTTCACTGGGAAATTGATGTACTATTCCAGTATTTGTTATCTTTTTATAGTAGTTATTGTCCTTTAAATCCTAAGTCATTGTGTAACAGCATCTTGTGTTAAGATTGTATATGTTAATAGAACATTGGCAAACACAGAGTTTCTATAAGTTCATCTTGTCATAATTCACGAATCTGTTCCTCTTTTAAAGGACTTTACCCCTGCACAGTACTTTATAAAAAAGGTATGCAAATTAGCTTTCTTTCTAGGCAGTGGAGTTCATACCTAATGTGGGAATTTATAATATTCATATGTAGTATGCATGACTAATTCTAGAATGCAAGAAATGTGATTCCACTTTCAAACATTTAAATACATGACTGACTCTCATTTTTGCAGGGCAAACCTGGAAAATGTGATACAATCTACCCAAATGTTCAAAAACTGAAAAGGAGTATAAGACCAGTGTTCATTGCAAACAATTAAATCAAAGATGTATAGGCAAGAAAGAATAAACAGGAAAATCAAGCATACATAAGCATAATTTATTTTTCCCATCAGTTTCATTATTTTTGAGGCTTATTCTCTTGATTTTTGAGTCCTGGGATTGATACAACTGGAGTATTTTGTCCCTTTGAAACTTCCAGTTCCAAGTCAGATTTTTTTATTGTATTATTTTCCTACAGTCTTTAGAGGTTCGATATATTGTGGATATCACAAGAAAAGCGAAAGGTGTTTTTGATGCCTTGAGAGACCACCTAGAACAGAGGCTAGAGAGTTAAAGGAATAAAGTAGTTATTTATTAAAAGGCCTTCAAAGGATACACCTTGGGCAGTACAAGAGCCTGGCCAAGGCTACACCTAAGATGGACGACAGGTCACAAGTTTTCACACTTTTATAAGTTTTGGTCCATTTACATATTAGGATTAAATGTCCAATTACAGCTTCAGGTTATGGAGTCCCATTCTCCCAGATTGCTCTTCTCAATTCACTGTTGTTTATAACTTTTGAGCGAGAAGGTGCTAACACTTTATGTGAAGTTCAGAGTTATATACTACTGCAGCACAGAACCTGGAAAACTGAAAGCTAAAACTTAAGGCATCATTTTAACCACAAAACAGAATTGTTCACATGATGGAAAGCAGTCATCTCAGACTTCTACATATTTGTTTGTCATAGTTGAATATTAGCCTCATGGATAATTTTGTCCCTTCTCAAGGAAGTATTTGGCCTCAGCTGTTGTTACTACATAGTTTTCGAAGAGTACTCAGCAAACCTCTCTGGCTTCCAGGTATGGCTGGAGGCTCCAGCCTTCTTCATCTTTCCCACCTGCTCAGGGTGCCCCAGCACTGTCTCTGGTAACTTCTAGATGCTGAACTCATTTTTTATTTTAGAAGTTTAGTGGCAACAGATATATGAGCCAATAAGAGTAATCATTCTAAAAATGTTATCTCACAGAGCCACAGAGTAAACCAGGCTGGAAAAGATCTTTGAGATCGCTGAATCTGACCCGTGACCCAACATTACCTTATCAGCTAAACCATGGCCCTGAGTGCCTCATCAAGTCTTTTTTAAACACCTCTAGGGATGGTGATTCAACCACCTCCCTGTGCAGCCCATTCCAATGCTGAAGCACTCTTTCTGTGAAGAATTTTTTTCTGATACCTAGCCCTGGTGCAGCTTGAGGCTGTGTCCTCTCATCCTGTCATTGGTCACCTGGGAGGAGACCTACCCTCGCCTGGCTACAGCCACCCTACTGGAGTAGAAGGCATATTTCCCCAAAGTCATTCCTTTCCCTACACTGTTTTCTGTATGAAGTGACCTAGAGGTTTTGCTGGAAAGGGGAACTGTTGTATTTGTCTCACTGGCCAGCATTACAGTCATTCCCAAGGGACATGCCATGCAGCAGGAGGCTGGGCTGCTGGTGTCTCCTGTGGGTTATTGTGTGCCAGGTGCAGTGTATCATCTTTCATAGAGGGCAATGGAAGAAATTGCTGTATTTGCTGGAGGAAGTGGGAAGCAGGACCCTGCAGGAGGGCTGAGAGCTGTGAAAGGGTACAAGGAGAGCTGACATCCCTGCAGAGGCATGGCACTGCTGGGAAGGGCAGCCAGAGACCACAGGAGGGACCTTGATGAGGAGCCATCTGGCAAACAGAGAGGTGGTGCCTTAGTTGAGCTGAAAATGAGCCCAAGAGAGCAGCCCCAAGCGACAGTGACAGAGCCAGCAGAGCACAGGGCTGTGCTAACCCTCTTCTGCTTTTACTCTGCCTCATTTTGATTGGGAATGAAGGGGAATGTGGAGGTTAACAGAGGAGCTGTTTTATTGTAATATTTATACAGATGAAACCTGACATTAAAGCTTGAAGGCCTTTGAAGGCCAATCTCTCTGGGGTACTTCCTTCAAGAAGGAGATATCTCAGCAGCTTTACTTCCTCCCTCTGGCTGCTGCACCATCCTGTCTCATCTGGACTCTCCCATCTTGCTTTCTCTTGCTTTCTCCCCCGTGTGTCTCCAGAGAGGAGGGGCAGAGGAGCTGATGAGACTGAGCAGTGAGGAACTGGAGGAGAGAGGGAGCAAAACAAAGAGGGAGGGAGGAGCACAGACAAATTGTTGTGCTCTACAGGAAGAAGATACAGTGTTGGGTAATTGTGTTTTACTTTGACAGAACGTAACACATGCTGTACATGCTGTAAAAGGTGAATTCATACCAGCAGTAATCAACATAAATGACCTGCAAATTACAATAGTAGGTGTGGTTTTGCCCTCAGGTAAATATCTTAGTTCTTTTATGCATTTTGATTTCCAGTTTTTCAGCATACAGTAGGCGCGTCATATTTTCAAGCAGCCCAAGCACCTTGGCTAAATTTGTAGCTGTATAAGGGATTACTGCTAAATTCAGTGTGGGTTTGTTTGCAAAGAATGGAATGTTTAGTCATAGAAATTTTGCATAATCTTGCATGATAATGTCTAAAAAGCTATAGGCAGGGGTATATTCAGTTAGTGAACTCATCTGATCAGTGCACTTCCACAGACTGTTATTTTTAGTGGGGATCTTTCACTGTCAGAACATACCTTTTAGCAAAGTTAAGGCTTCAGTAGCTTCCATAAACTATTCACAGAGAGAGTCTTATACAACTGCACATGCTCAGAAAATAAAGGGGAGAAATATGAGCATGAGTGCACTCATCAAGTTATTTAGTAATGGTTCTTTCTAGTGATGGGTCAAAGGTAGCAGTGTGAACTTTAAACAGAAAAAAGAAATGTTGCAGTGAATATAAGAAAGTAAAAGTAATATTTTGCAAGCATGCTATTAAAACAAGAGGTCACACAGGAGAGTGTCTGGGGTGGAAATGTAGCTATGTAAGCCTGAACGCTAGTATTTAAATCATCAGTACATGCAAGTATGTATTTTCATTTTTTGTCTTTTCTGAGTCATTTTACCATGTTTTAGCATTTTCTTTTCTTTGCATTGATCACCTTTGTATTCATTTTGCTATCATAGTGGTATCTTTTATCTGGGTCCTTGCTTTCAGGCCATTTTCTATAAGCAGCTTCTAATGAATGTCAAGTTGATTTCCAGAACATGGTCCCTGGAGAATTTCTTTACAAAAAGTCTGAATATGGCTATATATGAAACTTCCTCCCTGATTAGAAGCTGTAAGTGCAAAAGGCTAAGAAAAAACTACAGTTTCATAAACTAAAACTGCCAGTGAGCCCATATTCAGACTACCAGAGCTTTAGATTACAGCAATGTGCTTCACATACAGCTATCTGGTAGTTGCAGCTTCCTATTAAGCATCATGCCCCCTCTGAATCATAGATTATTAGTATTTGTCAAGTCCAACATGCTATGGGCCTGAATAACATGGAAGCTGCCATTATCTGATAGTCCTTTGCTGTCACAGCTTAAATGGGGCTGCTTAATTGCTTAATTAGGAATTTTTGGTGAACAGTATTTTTTGGTATGGGAGTCTTCATTTTTTAATTCAGCTCTTCTCTTCAGTTCTTCATTGACCTTCCTTCTATTTGTGTTCTAAGTTGGTAAAGTTTCGTCTGAGATTGCACTCAGGAAGGGAAGAAAATCATTAGGATTAAGGATTTTATTCTCTTTCCCAGACTGCAGCACTTTGATGCCATTGCACGTTTTGTGATTTCCCCCTTAAAGTCTTTCCTCTGCAGTCAGATGTCCTCCAAGGCATTTGATAATTTTAGATCATCTCACAGAAATGTCAGTTTTAGACCCGAGGCCTGTACCTCTCCAAGTATTTTGTGTAAAGCCAAGTAAGGATGTCTTTATACAAAGGACAAAATTTGTAGCTCTTAAATTGAATAACTCAGTAATACATCCTTCCCTTAGAATCTAGCATGCTCAAAGGACCAAGATTTAATGACAGGTTGGGACACAAGCTGCACCTAGTGCAGCTCAGCAGAAGCAAGTCAGTGAAATGAAGCAGTCAGTCCTGAGGACTCGAGGTTTGTAGGGGCAGTGCTTTGGATTAGGTTGGCTCTCATGGGCAAATTGCCTTTTGCAGTTGGAGCATCACTAGGTGACCTCTGGGAATGTGTATTCCCACCCTGTCCATTGTGCCCTCACAGATTGCTGCAGAACACGAGTACAAGCACAACCTATGGGTATGGTCTGGAGATAAGCCTTGTAAGCAGACTCCTAAGCCCAAACTAAAATGATAATCTAAGAGCATCACAGCTGCTTTATTTGTGAAATGTATCAAGTGCATCAAATGACCCACAACATGCACATAACACTGTCTGGCATTAGTGGAAGGAGGCAACAGAGAGAGATAAGAGAGCTCACATTTATCTGCATCCATGTCTGACTGTTGTTCAACATGAGTGAAATATGCAAAATTGGTACTCAAAATGCCTTGATTCAACACATTCCTAGAGCTTACTCCTTTCAGTGCCCTGCTATTGCCCAGGAGTAAGCCATGTCTTTCTTTTTCTCTACACTCTCCTTTTGCAAATAGGCTTCATTCCTGCATTTCTCACTGAAGTCCTAGAGCATACTTTGGATAGGATCAATGACACTAATTCAAGACCTTATTTACTAACTGCTACTCAGCAAATCCCCTCTTATAGATTTGTCTTTAAGAGCTTTGTAGAATCACCAAATCACTTAGACATTCATGACAGCTTCTTCAAAATAAGTATTCTGTATTTTCCCAGAGGAGTAGAACAAAGAAAATAGCACTGAAACACCAGAAAGTTTACACACTTATTCATTATCCTTAAACCAATAGCTTTTGCTTGGTCGGGTAGGTAAGTATTGCTTGTTTCAAAGCACCCCCTTGTGCAGGCAGTCGGTAAGACAAGTTGTACAAGAAGCTTCTGGCTCCCTGACACCTTGATCTGCATGGGTCATGATCAGCATTTTCCAAGTCACCCACCCTGCTTCATCTGCCACGGAGCTCTTTTGTTCAGTGGTTTGTGTCCAGAGACCTCCTGAGGTTTCAAACTGCTGAGCCTGGTCCAACTGGTACAATATGGATGGAGGTAGTCTTCAAACTGTAGGTTCCCACTGTTGTCCACTGGTAAAATAGAATTCTTTGAAAATCTGGTATAACCCTGGGTAAAGTCGAACTGAATTCGATCAATATGTATCTTCAATATGAGCCGCTGCACAAAAAGAAATTGCTTACTCTGTTGATAAGGTTTTTGTAGATATTAGTCACAGTTGGTAAACAGCATCCTTAAAAATAAAGGGCTGCAGATTTGAGTCTTCCAAATTGACTGGTGACTTCAGTCTGTCCACCTGGCGATAACTTTATAGAAAGGTAGCTTTTGAAACCTTATCTTTTCCAAATTTAAGGCTCTTCTGGTACCATCATAAATTGGGGAACACAGGTAGAAAAACTCTCAAAGTCTTTAGTAATTCTGGAAAATTTTGTCAATACTATGAAAAATTATTAACATTTAAAAATATTTGTATCATGCTTTTGAAAGGAAACAAACATCTCTTCAAAGCCAATGATAGCTGTATGTTTCACTTGTCCAAAATCTATTATTTACATCCATTGACTGGGCAATCTCAGTCGACAACAATGTTCAAATGAGCCATTTCTTTGACAGAGATAGTACACTTCTATTTATATATTTTCTATTGGGAAAAATAATCCATTCCTTTTTGGTTTTGAATTTTGCAGTGGTTTTGTAAATGTCCAGATTTTGTGCTACCTCCATTTTTTTATTTTAGTGCTTATGCTTTGTTTAATAAAAAAAGTTAGCAGATTTTTTCTGAAGAGGTAAGTGAGGAATTCTGCATAACTCTTGGTATCCCAGATAGTAATTTAATGATCATTTAATTGCATCACAAGAGCTATTGGTTGAAATTAAATTACAAACAGATGAGAGCAGACAACACATTGTAAAAAATAAGCTGAGGTATCTGCAAGTGTTTCATATGTTCCCCAAGGTACCCTACATTGTTCATGCTTCAGAGAACCAAGGCAGCAGTGCCAGAATACCACCTGATACAACACTTTCAGCACAAAGGCACTTGAATTCACTACCTACACAAGCTTTTTCATCTGCAGGATGCATATGTGTTTGTCCTGTTAATGCCTACATTCCCTGTCTCCTCAACCCATTGATTCTCACAGTTTACCTGCTTGTGATGTGTTCCTCTTCTCTTACCTCACAGAGTGGCATCCTCCTGGCAGAAGCCCATCCCATATTGTTGCTACTCCCCATATTCATGCTTCAGTCACTGCAGACAAATCAGTGAAACAAAAAGCTGATAAATCTGGGTGCATCATTCATTTCCTTTTATCATCACTCCTGTGGATTATCTTAGATACAGTGTTGTGTAAATGCTGTTTCAGACTAAGTACATGTGAAGTATAGAATTTGAGTAGAGCACATAGTTCTTGTGAAAGATGATGGGTTTACATTTCTGAGTGCTGGGTGAAAAAAAAAATGTAAAAGCGTCAGTTGTGCTACAAAATGGTACTACACCAGATTTGAAAACAAAATTAAATACCAATGCATGAAATACAGATTTTAAGTTGTGATAAGTGCAGATCTAATGCAACTTTAACTGCAGAATTGCTGCTGCCAACTTCATAAAATATATCTCATAAACAGCTGCTAATCTGTTCACCATTTGTGTCTTACAATTTTTGTTTAGTAATCAGTTCTCATTTGTTCTACACATGGTACAGCTTTCCTTTTATAGCAGCTGCATTTAATGAACAATTGGAGGCACAAAAATATTACAGAAATATTTAACTATTCTCCCAGATTTTTATCTGCCATTAGCGTCGTTTGAATGAAAGTTAGAAAATAAGTTCATTAAATATAGAGTAAGGAAGGTGTAGATGCTCTGTCATCTTCCTGAACTGGTAATTTGTAGTGGAAGTTCCGGTGACTATGCCTTGCACTCCTCTTAGCTCCTTTAGGCAATTAATTTTCTCTATTTATACCATCCATTCCCTTTTGTGATTCACTGACGTCAACATGTCAAATTTGATTCACTTTTTGGCTTTGCTCTGTAGCTCTGTATCGTATTAGAGACCTTTAGGTAATGTACTGAGTATCTTGCAGACCAACTGAGTACATTTCAAGATTTTAGAAAATGACAGTTTAGAAGATTTAAAATTTTGTCAGGTGTTCTGCTTAAATGTGGGAATCAGTAGTCATTAATGCTGATTTGTGTGAAGATAATTGCCTTCTGGAGTACTTGTGTTTAAGTGTCATCTTAATTGCTTTTTTCCAAAAATTCTGATCTTTAACAGGAACATTTTATGCTAGTAAGTGTTCTCTTATTTATTCATGCTTCAGCCATGTCCTGCAGCCTGAACTTAATGAAAAAATGTAGCACAGTCTTTTGTTTATAGGAGAGTATAGGTGAGAATACAGCTGAAACTTTGCTAGTGTTTAGGGCATGATGCCAGCTAGGGCAAATGCCCGTGGATTGGACAGCCCTCTGTCCTTGGTCTGTCTGCACTGGTGACCTTGACCTGCAGCTATTGTGAGGAATCTGCGAATCTGTCAAGTGCAGCAGTGGGCAGAGGAAAAGGGCTGTTCATTAGAACTGACTGCTTGGATCAGACACCATTCCAGAAAAGGGAAATTTCCAGTCAGTTCCACCCGATTCAGCCACAATGCCAGGTGGGTTGGGGAGATGATTAAAGAAAGAAATGAGTAATTGCTTAAATGTGCCGAGCATTTTACAGATTGCACAGAGTAAATATTTTGGATATACTCTTTTCAGATGGTTGATGAATCAAAATAGCTGCAGGTGAGTTTGATATGTGTCACCAGGCTTGTATATAGATAGATGTGTTAAATTGGCTTTGTATGGGCAAATGCTCAGTTGGGAGAAATATATAAATGATGACAGCATATTTTAGAAAGGATCTCAGGTATTTCTGCCAGGCATTTTCATTGAAAAAGGCTTAGCTGTGAGAGAAATATGCTTGTTTCTAAATTTAACCCTACTAACAGTTTACCACCTTCTTTTTGTGTGTGTGTCTTTTTCTCTTCCAGTGCCACCTTGGGCCTTAATAGCCATAGCCATAGTTGCAGTCCTATTAATCCTCACCTGCTGCTTTTGTCTCTGTAAGAAATGCTTGTTCAAAAAGAAGAACAAGAAGAAGGGAAAGGAGAAGGGAGGGAAGAATGCTATTAACATGAAAGACGTTAAAGATTTAGGGAAAAGCATGAAAGACCAGGTAAAGTAACTCTCGGTTTCTTGAACTTTTGGGTTGCATTTGAAGGTTTCTGTTTGATGTGTTTAGAAAAAGCTGTGCTTGTTGTCTCAGTAGTAGCTCTGTGAAGAGTGGACTGATTGACAACATCTTCTCAGTGGTATCACAAGGGATGAGCCTGGGTGTGGCATCACTGATGAAGCAGCCAGCCAATTTCCCTGCTCTGCTAAAAACACGTGAGCAGGCATTTAGTGACTCATCCTTAAGGGTGAGTTTATCAAGGGTGTCCTGCTTGCTTCAAAAATGGAGCGACTGTGTGCAATTTTCACTGTACTTTTTTTCAGGGCCAATGTTTATGTATCTTTATATATCTTACTAGCAGGATTTCTGAGATTACATGATAAAGAAAAGTAGTTGTGAACTCTAAATTTCTTTTTACACAAAAGTTCAGCTGAGAAGGAAACAACAGTATAGAGGCTAAAATGAGAGTCAGAAGCAGGGAGAAATAATGAAAAAGGAAAACCACAGGGACATTCAACACAGTGATGTTTGGAGAATTCATTTTGTTCTAGAGAGGAGAAGATTAAAGATAACAGGCCATACTTGGAGCTGTAACTCAACTGAGTAACTTTGAGAAGATTAATATAATGCCCTTTGAGAGCTGCATAATTTTTATAAGGGCAGAAGAGCTTGTCCTTCAGATCTACTTGGTGGAAGAGAAGCAGAGGTTGCAGGGCTTAATACTAAGGGCCACAGACTCGACTAATACCTTCCTGAGAGAAAACAAAGCTTTTTATTCATGGGATTTTAGTACTGCTCTTCCTGGAGCAAACTGGAATGAGCAGCAGAATGAGGAAATAAACATAAAGTATCTATTTGTCCTCAAAGCTCAGAGATTTCCTTAGCTAAGAAGACAAAGGGCTAGATTTTTCAAAAAGGAAGGACTGGAGAAATTCAGAGAATTGCTTTGCAAACCCTCATAAGTAGAAGCAAATAACTTTAATTGCATAGTCAAGTCTGTGTTCCCAAGACTCCTGGGGAAGTTGAGCTAGAGCAGTACAGGAGTGATAACCCAGTCAAAAAGAGAGAATAAAAGCATGTTCAAGAATAAGGAGATGATTTCACAAGTTGGGATCTAGCATAGAAGAAAGCTGAGCTGAAGGCAGGTTGATCAGAAATACAAGTCAGAGCTGCTAACCCAAGAACTAGGGCCAGCTGGTCAGGGACAAGAGCCAAGAAGAGAATCTTAAAGCACGGTAGCTAAAGAGGCCCATGGCCCAGTGCAGAACAAGTGGTGAAATGCCACTGCTCAGTGAGGGAACAGCCAGCAGTGTGGCTCATCAGCCAGTCTTAAGGGTCCTGGAACAGGTTAGCATGCTTTTCCAGGCATGTAGGGTGTAGTAGGGGAAGAGCAGGATCAGGAAGTGAGGTGAGGGTGAGGAAGCCTTACAAGTCTGATGACCAGCTGCAATAGATCACATAAGAGGAGTCCAAAAGAGCACAGATAAGGGGAGGAAAATAATGGAAAAGTGTAGAGCTATCCAAGCTATTTCCAGTTTCAGTTTCAGAGAGAAGACGACAAAGAGCAAATGCTGGAGACCCTTACATCCCCATTGCAAGTGGAGTACTTTAGATACTGCCCTGGCGTGCAGTTTTAACCCTGGTTCCTCTTGGAGATTCAGTGCTTTGTGTGCCACACTGGTGTACTGGAGTGTGTGGCACCAACACAAGACAAATTCACACCTGAGAAAAACATTGTCGGTACACAAAATCACTAACGTAGGTGGAGGTATCCCAAGGTTAGAAAGATTAGTGAGACTGAGCTCACGAAATACCAGAGCAGAAATTTTGAGCTCTCTCTTGAAGAAGATATTATGCTGCTGTTTTTTTTCTCCATATGATGAATGTGACATGAACTCCTTCTCTTAAAGCACTTTGATTTAGCATTCATCCCTGTATTTATAGACTTTGTTCTGAGGTATTAATATTAAGAAATTGTGAGATATTTCCCCTTCAATGTATGGAAAATCAGGTCATCACTTGTTGGCTTATTCTAGGCTACTGTAAGCTAGCTCTCCCATTGAACCCAGAATAATTTGGAAGAACTGCTTTGATTATGCTCATGGAAAAATTTCTGGAGAACTTTGTTATGTCCTGCTAATGATAATGAACCTAATACTTTGTCATAGGATAAATAATGTGCAATTTGTTTATTGATATTTATGTGGAATTTGTTCCATATCATGTAAGGCCTTTGTTGTATTTACAATGTATTATTAAGTGTTTTTAATTATATTCATTAGGACCTGGATAAATGACCATGGATTCTTGGAAAATAAGTATTTGAAATGCAAAAATACATTATTTTATAAATATTGAGCTCCATTTGTATCTTTTTAATGGGAAAATTTGATAAAAAGCTGAATCCTGCATCTTTTGTCTACAAAAAGATCTCAAACTTTGAAATGTTGCACAGATAGGTATTTTAAGATTATTCCATTCAAAATACTTGGTATAGTTATTTAAACCTACATTTGCCTATATATTTTGGGATTTAACTAGCATGTTTTGTTTTGCACAGTTAAACCTAAGGAGGGTAGATTCACAGTTGATGTAAATGTCAGACCCTTAATAAGTAGATCACCAACTCTCCAGCTACCTCTCCTCACTGTCTGGGCTTTCAAACCCAGGCTGAAAGTTTCTTTAATTCGCACCTTAAATTCATTTCTAGCAGTCTGACAGTGTACAGATTTTAAGTCCTTGGCATTCAGTAACTTTTGCCAACTTGATTCCTAATGCAACATTTTGGCTGTCATTTTTCCCTGTATGATGTGGTTCTTATTCTAACAGTTAATCTCGACTTACCAGTGCAGGTTTTCACATACCTAGCTGAACTCAAGGCAATGCTAAATGTAGTGTACTTTAGTTAAGAGAATTGAAGCATTTTAGAGGCTCTGGCATAAAACAGAAAGGGGAATAATAAGAATGCCTTTTAGCTCTTCAAAGAAGCAAACTGTTAAAAAAGTAGTTGAAGAGTAAGATGTAAATCTAATGCCATTATAAAGGGCAACATATAGTACTAATGTTGTCAAAAACTGCAAAACCTACTTCAGTCACTGTTAGGCCTGAACCTGCAAGTGCTAATTACTTCTGCCTGCAGCTAAAAGTGCATAATAGCAGTTGCTGGTCACGTGGCATCTTGCAGGATCGTCATTCCCCAGGCACACAAAGTTGGAAGAGAGTGCCATTTGGTAAACTGAAAGCAGCAGTTCCTGGAAATAAAATTTTTATCTTAGTCTGGATTTTTTTGTTGAGGAGAACTTCTGAACTACTTTTATTCATGCCTATCCTTGGCAAATCATTATAGTGCCATATAACTTGGCATAGTTGAAGATCCTTTTGAAATAGAGTCACAGCTCAAGTCACACATTGATAGCTAGATGTTACAGAAAGGGAAATAAATTTTTTGTCTCTTTTAGAATATTTGTGCTTCAAAATATCCACTTCCCTAAACACAATTCAAAAGAGAAATTGTCTTTTCATAAAGATTATCAAAAGATGTAGCTTTTTGGTACATCTTTTTGGTAGGATGGGAGATGAGTTGAAAATAAGATTAGATTTTCAGTCTTGAGACCTGTTTCCATTGCAGACAAGGCTTACTTTTTCAAGTCGAGTATACAGCTCTACCAAAGGCCACTGGGAGGATTAGATTCCTTCTAGGGAAGGCAGAACTGTTAATAAATGTACACCTGTAAAAAAAGGTCATTTCTCCATGTTTTCTACTAATGTTTGTGTGTGGATGTTTTAATTTTTATTTCTTCCTCCTCTGTCCTCCTTGTCAATGTTGTGTCTCATGACTGTTCTGGATTGTCACTTGCGGTAGGTTTATTTTGCTATTTGGACGCACCTAGACTTAAGCTCTCATGCATAGTATCCTGACAGCTCTGTCTCCTTAGCAGAGATGGACATGTAGTAGCTTTGATACACACATCAAGAGGCTGAACTAAATTGATTGGGTATTTTTTGGTTGGATATATATTTGGGGAGGCTGGAGAAGAGCAGAAAAGAGGTTGTCATTCTTTCTACAGTTAAAATATTAAGTCAAACTGTACCAGAAAGCTCAAGTTTAAAATTGATCAGCGCATAAAAATAACTTGCTAATTATATTTCCTTTTTGTATAAATGTCACCATATCAAAAGTAGACAGAAGTAATGTGTATTTTTAATGTCTTAGTTTCTAAGTGTTGCTAAATTGACTGCTACCTCATGAAAATTGCTGTGGGCTCTCACATCATCTCAGTACAGTGCTCAGGCATTAAATTCTTAGTGTTCCATACCAAAGTTTTTTAAGTGGTCTTAGTACAGATTTCTGTTGGTGCAACCTAGTGACAGCTGGCACTAGTGTTTTCATGAGATTTTCCCATCATGGTTTTCATCTTCATAACTTTCAATCTCTACTCATGCCCCTGGTGGCTCCCACTACTTTTTTTCTTTGAGGAGTAAAAAAAAAAGGCCCTGAAGACTCTGCTTCAGAGATGGTGTAATAGCTGCAGATTTATTATGTCTGGATTTAATGCGTTGGTACAGCAAAATTCTTGATTAAACTCAGCCTGTGGGCTAAGAAAAGGAATAGACATAATCATTTATGAACAGCACCACTGAGAACTTACTAAGATTTAGCCCTGTTACTTGGATAATAATTGTTGTGGTCTGAACATTTTATGAGGTCAGAAAGCATTTGTAGAAAAGGAGAATTAATAATTTCATCAGGCTAAAACACTGTAACTAGTAAAGAATTTTTTTGCTTACAATGTGTGTGTTAGGTGAAACAGGAGATTTGGTATTAGGTGTATGTATACAGCCTGTAGTATGAGTAGTATATTCTTGGCTCTGCTACTGAATTACTGTGTCCTTCAGTCAGCCACTTGACTTCTCTGTACGTTTGTTTTTCCCTTACATGGGTCTTCCTTTTACATTGGGGTTATGTACTAACTTAGAATATTCTGATTAATGTTCCTCTCTGAATAGCAGGTGTTGTAAGGTGACAGGACAGTGAGAGCTGCAATTGGACCCAGCCAAACTCCAACATACGATGGTTGTTTTAGACTGATTCACCCTACAGTTCTAGCTGTTGATCATCCAACACTCTTGCCCTCATGTAGACAAAATACTGAAGGAACAAGATTTTCAGTGTTAGGTGCCCTGAATATTCCAAAGTAGAGTGCATTGACCTTGCAGCATGAAGACAATAGCCCAAATGAAGTCAGGATAATCCACACTGACATCTAGAGAGCCTGGATTTCATTTGAAGCAACTCAAGCCTTTATTGCCAGAAAAAAATCCAAGAGGATCTTTGTTAGGGACAGGAGCTCTGTTTCTGGCAGTGGTCTTTTCTTCTGCAGTATTTGGTTACGTGCTTGCTTCTTTTTCCAGTTGGATGCCTGGAGAATAGTGAGGTGTTCATTCCACAGTGCTGCTACCTGACTTCCTGTCAGCATGCCAGTCCCCACTTGTTGTCATCCAGCACACGGTGACTTTAATGCTCACTATGGCTCATCCACAGTGCAGTGAGACATCCTAATTCACACTCAGAAAGATGATGTGCTGCAGAGGGTTAGTCAGAAACACTGGGAATGAGTCTTTATAGAAAACAAGCCCAATAAGTTTACTGTGGCAGTGGAAATGGATTGACTGAGTCCTCTTTGTACATTAATTCAATCTCAGCCTTGACCAGTAGTCCTGCTTTTTCACCTGCCTCAAAGACAACTGTGCAGTGTGCATAAAACTTCCTGAAAAATGTGAATAACATGTTTATGAAGATAAAATGTTATAGATGAATGTTTGTGTTCTGCAAATAGGTTTTCTGTAAAACTCTTTTGAAATTTAGATTTATATTAGATTTCAGAAGCCTGAAAATATGGAAGCAATAGCTGTGAGACACAAGACTGGGCTTATTTGCATTCCTGTCTCTTCCTCTCAGTGACTCCCAAGAAAACATAGGACCCTGCTTTGCATGCTTCCTGAGTTTGTTTTCCTCCTTTGTTAAACTATTTCTTTTCTGTAAAGTAATTAATTTGTCTCTTCTATTGTAACCTACTGTACTGTTAGGGGTATATGAAGATGCAGATCCCACTCATTCTTTTACATGTCTTGTTTTCTATAGTGAAGGTCTTACTACTGGAAGCTTCCATTTTCAAGGATGTTTTTTGCATTTTCTTGATTAACAGACCAAATTGAAGTTCTTTATTCAAGACCAGAGTCTGCAAGTTCCTAATGAGTGGCATTTAGGAAGTATGTAATTAGTCCTTAAATTAAATTACTTGAATCAGACTCTGAAGACATTTACCTATATCCACAGACTGTACGGAGAGCTAAACTCCTACACTATGTCTGAAATTAATGGGTATGCATAAAAAAACAAGACCAGCAGTTCATATTAATGAGGTATATGTTTTTAAAACATTAAAATAAAAACTAAATATTTGGGAATATTTAATAATTTTCTTTTTAAGCAAGGGTATTTACTCTTTACAAATATAAATAGCAGACAGCCTTCAAACATGAGAATGTTGGGTACAAGTCCTATTTAAAAGATGGTCAGACAATCATCTTATCTCTTTTTAAGGAACTAAGCCAGTAGAACAGGTCTGTGCCAACTTTTTCTCCACAGATCAAAGTGGCACTCAGTAAATCATGTCTGGCTATATTTAGGTTAATTTTCACTATCAAATACACATAGTCCTAATTATATAGTATGACAGATTTTTCCAAACACAAATAAATGTAGTACTCTGAGTGGTCCTCCCAGGTCAAGGAGCCAGCTCTGTCCCAAAGCATGCTTCCACCTGGCCCAGTGCCATTAATTTGGGGAGGATGCAGAACAATTGCTGGAGCAGCATGCACTGGCCAAGCAGCCTGAGCTGCCTCCCACTCACAGCCTGCTGCTGGTGCAGGCGAGCGCTGCTGCCATATGGCAGGTGGGGCAGAGCCAGCAGCGTGCTTACAGGAGTGCCTGCTACCTTTGCTTCACACACATATGGGCCCTGCTTCCAAAGCAGACCCTGACCCACGGGCTGAACTTCCAAAATAGGCTCCCAGGTCTGAGATCAGCTTCATCTTTTTTCAGCCTATAAACACTGGCTGTAGGAGTTTATAAAACATCAAAACCAGATTGATTTGTGAGCTTAACAGCTCCAACTGAAATGAATGTATTCATATTTGACGCTGAACACCTGCAGCATTTTCTGTATTTTTCTGTTGCACCAGATTAAGTTGGTATTTTGGTACCCAAACAATTCAGCAAAAGCTTAAGCTGAACATGATGACCTCATGTCATAGAGCTCCTAAAGAAAGGAAACCTTTTGAATAACCCAACGAAGACCATTTAAAAGCTGGATAACAAGCAAGGGAGTAATCAAGCAAGTCAGGGCATTGCATGCTGAACCCAGCAGGGTTTTTTTCATTGTGTGCATCAGTGTGGCCCACTGCTGGTATGTAAGGCCAACATTCTTAGAGCAGTAATGGCAAAGTAGATTTCACAATGACCAAAGCCTGTCACAGCCACTGGAAACCCAGACACAACATGCTCTTTAAATTAATTCATGGAGAGAAAGCAGATGCTGAATGAATGAAATATTGCCTTTCCTTCTGAGAGACTGTGATAGAGAACATGTTACAATTGCAGGCTTGTCTGCTTTGTGATAGGGAACCAGATGGGAATTTTTAAAGGCTTTTGTTTTCTCTTGGGATAAAAATTGGCCAGATCAGAATTATGGTGTTCTTGAATGGGAAAGATAATGATAAGAGGTGTACCACCATTAGTGGAAAAGCAGTCATTTCTAGTTGTGGAGGAAAAATTGCCTTTCCAATAAATTCATTGTTGGACATGGCACAGAACATTCTTGCTACAAAATCTTACTGTTTCCTTTTTCCAGCTCACCAGGCATTGCACAAGCCTGAGGACTGGGCATCATTCAAATATTAAAACAATATTTCCTTCACCGTTCCAAAAGAAATGATAGAGTGGCAGGTGGGGATGGAAATCAGGATAGGAGCATGCACCATGCAGTGAACAGCCTACAAAGGCTGCAGTCAGTGTTTTGTTTTTCTTCTCAATGTCTCTCCTTCTTGCTTAATGGTAACTTGTTTCCTTAAAAGTGAGGCTGTAGGCCACTCCATAAACAGAAGGAACCCTAAAACCTCTGTTAGTGAAAGCATTTCTTTACGTACAGAAGTGCAAGACACTTTGCATTTTTAATTGTTTGCAACATAAACTAGTCATTAACAAGATGTGACTCAGTCATGACTGTGGCCTCTGCCTCTCAGTACAGAGGCAAGGCAGCACACGTGCTCCCCCAGCAGCTTTGTTACATGAGTCTCCTACCACTTTGCTTTCCTGAAGCTTCTGCACATGAGGAGTCTGGAGACAACCAGCAGGGCAGCTGCTCTTGCAGACACTCTCATTTTTTACATACAGTTTGGGGAGGAATTAAAGTAAAGTTGTTTAAAGCCCCAGAATCTCTTTTGTGGTTCATGGTTGATAGTAGTGGGGCAAGCCTAGTGACAAGGTGCAGGGGTTTTGGTGGACCTGAGCTCAAAGCAAGGGATGTTTGCAGTGTCGGGGTGCAGTGGCACCGGAGAGAGGATTTTGTCAGCTAGGGGAGTGAGACGGAGAAAAAACCCAGGAAGTGTAAAAAACCACTACAGGGTGTGGAGTTTCAAAAGAATTGAAAACTAGGCATTTTCTTTAACATCTCAGAAGAAAAGAGGAGGCTGCAAAACCACTCTCAATAACATTATGAAAGTGAAGATACAACCAGCAGATTGAACAGTGGATCTCAAATTGTTGTAATTTAGGTCTTTTTGTTGTAAGAACTACTGCAGAGTAGTGGTTCTGATTTCTGTAGACACAGATGTATCACCTTGAAATCTTTGTGCTGGATTAACTCTTTTTTGCTACATTCCTACACCTGTTTACATATAAGCCTATTTTTCAGATACTTACATGCATTTGAGAGGATGTAGATGTTTTACTGTTATGTGTTTCTGCATATGTAATACAGAAATGAAGAAACTGCTCGAGTAAAATTCATGGTCAGCTCAAATTAGAAAAGATGAATCCAGTCTCCAGCACAATGTAATTATGCATTTCCATGTTGCATACTTCACAGAAAAAAACATTTAACATATCATGAAGTTAAAGAAAATGGTAGAGAAGGCAGGGCTTACATTGCTCAGCATCTAAATCCAATCTTTCTGGTTATGGTTTATCAGTTGCAAAGGCTTGATGAAAAAACTCGCTTATAATTAAAAACTTTTTATTTTTTTATTAAAAAACTAAAATATAGCTGCTTCTTTTAATTGATTGTAGCGATGCAATTGTAAGATTCAATACAGTGTGATGCAGTATGATATAAATTGAGGGTTGTAGTAGTATTTCATTAAATATTGATCTTTCAGAGAATCTCAATACGAAATTAAAATCCCTGTGGGGCGTTTCAAGTACTTTGAAGCAAACCAAGTATTTTTCTTTTTTGGAACTCAGCAGCTAAATCAAACATGAGAAGCTTTGGTGCTTCTTTTGACTCAGCTTCTTCCTGAAGCATTAGCCTCTAGTTTGAAAGCAAATTCCTCTCTTAACAGTAAAAGCTATTATTTGCAGACTGCTTTAGAGATATTTTTTTTTCCTCCCCCAGTGCCACAAACTTGTCCATATAAAAGCACTATTTCTTTCTCAGTGTTTTTTCTTAGTGGTTCAGTGTTTCTGAGTCAAGGTCAAGAAGAATCATGTAGCTCCTCAGCTGATGTCAGTAAGGTACAATGTTTTCCATCTCTCATGGAAATAGCTTTCACCTTTCCAGTAGGCTTCTCATAACCTGTGGAGAGAGTTTCTTAAGCATACAGTGTTTCCTGCCTGCACTTCAAAACTCCCTTGCAAGAGAGATGTTAGCTTCCCATTATATTTTCTGTAGTCACAGTAAGAACTTTTTTTCACATTGAGCTACCCACAGCTCTGTCATCTGGACTGAACAGCTTTGCAGAAGAGAATGCAGTTTTCCCAGAGAAAGTATGGATATATAGCTATTGCCTTGATGGACTGTTTACAAATTCCTCTGACTTGAAAATTAGCAAATAATGTTCTTTTTGCCTTCTCACTTTTCTCCCTGGGGAATGGCCGTAGGATATTTCCTCTCAAAGAAAATCCAGGTCAAAAGCTAGCAGAAAAGCAGAAAGGCCAGTACTTGTCCCAGAAACAATAATATACTGGAGCTGTATGTCACACTTCTATCATGGAGTCCTCTTTTAGGACCATACAGGGATGATTCAGAGCAGTGGATCTTGGAGTTAACATCCCACTCTGACTTCCTGTTTTTTCCTGTTGTTTCCAGGATCAAATAAACCTGGTTGCATCAGATGGATTGAGTCACATCTTTTTTTATGACCACAAAACATTAAGCTTATTTTTATTACCAAAAGCAAGAGTGTTTGGCATAATCATATCACTCCATATCCTGAAAATCACATGTGTGGTCTGCCAGAGAGCCTATCAGTTTTCAAGTGTCATACTTCTTGTTGTACCAACAAAAATGTTGTGCTACAGTCAGGGAACTTACTAAGAGCTCAGTGATAAAATGTCTCAAACCAAATTTCATTTCAGGCAGTTCAGCCCTTCCAAATAGAAATGGTTTAGTATAAAAAATACTATTCTTCCAGTGTCACAGGTGATTCTGTCTATCACTAACCTTTCCCCCCAATCTCATCCAGGTAAAATGTAATTTATGTTTCGAGTAGAGAGGCCATCATTCACTAACATGCAGATATTTACATGAACCCAGCTCCTCAGCTCACAAAAATCAAAGCTGTTGGATTGGTTTCATTTGAGCTATGCCAACAGAATTTCTAGCTAATTTCAAAAGTAGAGAAATAATTGCTTAGTATCATACAGTTTGGAGTCTGACCTTTTTTATTTAGATCTGGCTTCTGGAGAAGAACATTTTCTACTTCAGAGATGAATCTTCCGTCTTTCCAAACCCACAAAATGTTGCATGGCCCTCACTGTATTCAAGGCTGAGTGAGAATGTTAATGCTTTCATGTTTCTTCTTTCCCTAACCACTATAGCTGTGTACACAGCTACTCTCTAGCCTTGCTACCTTTTCAGAGAGCTCCAGCAGCAACCTATTGTTAAGAAATGCTGAAGGTTTCCTACAACACAAAAAACCACAATTGCAGAAAAATAGCATTGCAACAAAGAACACATCTTATTCTGGTACTTTGTCTGTCTGTGCAAGCAGAAACTTCATACAGAAAGAACCTTCATTCAGATAGGGCTCTTATAGACAAGTACTCTGTTTACTGTAACATTTAAATAATTCTGGATGAATGCTCAGTATTGATTCTTTATTTTCACATTCTCAACTTTACTTTCACATTTTCCACAATTTTTCACTATTTGCCTCATCACTTTTGTCTAATTTTCACTTCTTACCTAGGAAAGAATCTGCCAGAATAAGATCTACATAGTTCATAGGGTTTAATAATTGTATGAATTACCTTTTACACAGTGAAAATACCTCTGCTTTCTGGTACAGGAAAAAATTACATCATTTAGTATTTTAATTATGTATAAAATCTAAGATAACTGCTGTGTCCTTTAAAAAATAGGTTATATGCAATAGACAAAGCTTGCAAGCAGTACTATATTTCTTTATTTTTGTGTTTCTTTCTAAGCAAACTAAAATCAACTTGCAATCAATTTGGTTCAGCCAAGCTTTATTGCGAGAATGAATAAAAAGGAAATTGGTCTCGGGAGGGAGGGAAAAGGAGGAACATGCATTTGCTAATGGCATGGTGGAAACTTTGCTTCCATATTCATTCTAAAAAACATGAAAAATGTTTGGCATATGATTGTAGAAAGAGCTCATCCACAGCACATGCTCTTTATCACGGTAGTCCTACAGAAATGTGTTGCCAAATGCAAACAATGCACAGCATGTACAACCAGGTTTGATATTGCCAAGATTTTTAAATTGAATGAATGCGTGACTTGGCTTATTTAATAGCATGTTTGCCTCCTTGTGCCTCTTTTAAGAGCCAGTCTGAGCCCAGAAGAACTATCTCTCCACATCAAGATGATATTTTGTTTCTACTTGCAGGTTTTATAGCAATCCTTGCTTGTTATAGTCCAAGGAGCTTTCTTCCTACTTCCATTGCTTGCTTGCTGATTTATAACATCTTATTGAGCAACTCAGAAAGTAGAGATATATATGAAAACTGCATATTTGAATTTCTGCTGTTTTGCTTGCTTTTAATGGCTCTAAAATAGATTTGAGGATCGTGTCTATTTTAAACTGCTACTTAACGGTTTGCCTCATTTATGAATATTACATTTCTTCTTTCTAGGCTCTTAAGGATGATGATGCTGAGACTGGGCTGACTGATGGGGAAGAGAAGGAAGAAGCCAAGGAAGTTGAGAAGCTAGGAAAAATACAGTATTCTTTGGATTATGACTTCCAGAACAATCAGGTTTGAAACAACCAACCTGTAATATTTCATTTCTGTGTGTGCAAGTAGAGAATGAAGAAATGCATTTAGTTAAAGCAGATATTTCCAAAATCCTTAGTAATTGCATGGACTAAAGGGAGAAAATAAGACAGAAAATTCATTACAGAGGTACTACTAAATTGGTATTGCATGCACTTGGACTTTATATTACACCTTTAATCAAAAACTGAATATCCAGTTTTATCTAATGATTATTAATAAATTAAAGCATCACCAGCCAATGTCTATCCACATAAATTATGGAGCTTGCATGCAGTCACTAAAATGTAGTTTCAGCCTTCAAGTATTTAAAATGTAAGCAAACACAAATGGAAGGAAAAATAGAGGGAGCTGAAGGTAAGTTGATTCACTGGGTCTTTTAGAAGGTTGGTAAGATTGCTTTCTCTCACTGCATCAAGTGTATGCTTCGCTGTAATAACTAGCTGCATCAGGTTCTGTTGCTCTCCATGAAAGTACACTTCCCAAAATTCTAGTCTGGAATAAAAGTTCAAATAAAAAGGTCTGTACCCAAAAAAACACAGGAAGATTGGACAAGGATTTAAGGACTGATACTCCTTCCGTATTCTGCTCTGAAGCTGGTAAGACTAAACTTTGGCATACTTAAGTTTTCAGAATTAGTAGACACTGTAATGTGTAGTCCTAGAATTGACCAGCTTAACAGGTCTGGCCACATGCTGAACATATTTTATTCCCCTACCCAGCCTCTTTGCCAGGGATCAGTTTTGTCAAATAAACCAATTCACAGCCTCACATTAAAATTCACTATGTTTAATTTTTTCCCAAAGCACACCAACTCATCTGAGTTCTTCACTTCTACTGCGTATCTTTCAGTAAACTTGAGAACACATATCCTGCATTTAATTTTTTTACAATATCAGTCAAAATCACATCATTCTTTCCTGTTTAGGGAAAGAAATGACTACTGAAGGTAAATCCCAGGTAATTCCTACTCATCACCTGAACTGCCTTCCATATGTACTTGTGATAAATTCCACATTCATATTCTTTATTTGATGCTGTTCATAGAGCATGGTACTCCTACTTGTTGCAAGGCAAAGACAATAAGAGAAATTAAGAAAAATTTCTCTATTAGCAGCTAAGTATTTATACACAGCTATGACCTGGCATAATAAATAGTATTTGCCTTTATTTCAACAATCTTCTGACTACCAGTGGTTGTTTTACAATGCAGGAGCTAAAAAGAGTTCTGAAGCCTTTCAAGAAACTGTTGCTAGAGGAGCTTTTCCTCAACTCCCAGAGCAAATTGCCTGGCCCTGTGATAAGTCACACTGATCCCCCTTGAAATCAGTATGAAATCAGTATGAAGTGTAGACCCTTCAGAAGCAGATTTAATGAGGGGGAACGGAAAAGCTGCAAATGTGTTCTGAAAAATGGATTTCAGTTTTCTTAGACTATGAAAACAAATTTTCTGTGTGAATTTTATTAAAGGGTATGTTGATTTTATGAGCCATATTTTACAAGGGAAAATAGGATGGAAGAGCCACAAATCTGTACATATGTATTTAATTAAGATAATAAATTATCTGAGTTGTGGATTTCTGTTTTGTTGTGCTGCTCTGAACTATGTAGCAGCTTAAAATTTCAAAGGATAGATGATGTAAAAGAGTAGGAGAGGGGATTCAGTTATGTTAGTATAGTGCAATGGCATGAAACTACAGTCCCAAAACTTGGCTAATATATTGCATAGGGTTAAGAATACAAGATGACCAATGAACTCTCCAGAGGAATGTGCCTCAGTTTTAGAGAGAGAAATTGTAAAGGGGAATTGAATTGCTTTTCCACTGTGGTAACTAAAAATCGTAGACTTGTTTTTCACTCTTTGATGTGTAGATCCTGAGCCTATTCATGTATTTATGAACTGATGCATCTAGAATAAAAGTGAGACACAAAAGAATCATTGCATACAGCAAAAGGAAAATGTTTCATGGAGCTTAAGAGTCCAATCAATGAGAAAGCATGTAGACCATACTGAGAATTTAAAACTGTCCAACTTTTAAGTCCAACTTCGAGGAGTCTCTTAGAAGCCAGAAGTTTCTTTCACAGATCAACTACATTGTTCTATATTCCAGCTGATAGAGTTCCTGTTTCCAATTTTAAACAGTTCATCCATGAGAGAAGCAAATATATTGTGATTGAAGCACTGATTTAGAAGAAAATATTCTCAGATTTCATTCCCAGTTCCTAATATCTTCAGAATGACCTTGAAGAAACACTTCAATGTTTACTTTAGTTTTGCATCTATGAAACAAGATTAAAATTATTTTCGTTTTCTCAGCTGCATTATGCTGATAAGGCCTCATGCAGTCAGGAGTGTCTAGATTACATGACATAACATAACATAGCATAAGCCTTGATTTATAACACAAAAAACAGCCAAGATGTTTACAAGTTCCATCTGTGCTTCAATCTTATCTTTGAAGTGTATAAGAGATTTTAAAATACAATTTTTCTGTTTTGCAATGAGATTAAAAATTGTTATTAGGATTTAGTTACCAAAGGCTCATTTTCTTGAGATATTTTTTGAAAATGCTGTCCTTAGTTTACTGCCTGGGCCCATTCATGTACATAGCAGGAGAATGTAAATATAAGGAAGACTGCAAGATTCATTTGTTTTCAGTAAAGCTTTGCCTGAGAATTTGCATTTGATGTTATCACCTTTTGTGTTTGGCTGGGGGAAGGTTACATGTTGGGGGTTTAGAATACAAATTTTGTAGTCAAAATTAGACATTCTTGATTGTTTAATAATGTGATTTCTATTCATGGTGCTCAGCAGAGAAAAATAATGCACAAGAGGAGAGAGCAATTGAAAGTTATTTGATTGCAGTCTTTAAAAGGATGAAGTCTGTATTTAGCTGTAATCAGCTGCCCTTTGAAAACCTCTTTTCTGCTTTAAAACAGGCTTTGTACAGTCTGCATCTGCCATAATTGGTTTTCTAAAGTCAGTAGTGTTGCTTCATTTGCCTTCCTTAAAGTGGGGGTGGCAGGGAGAAGTGAGGGATGTATAGTTTCTCCTAGACCAGAAATAGAGTCTGAATATGCATTCCTCTGTTACAGTATTTCTATAGATATCTATTTGAAATTTCATTCTGCTGTTCTTTACTCTCTTTTCAGCTTCTGGTTGGAATTATTCAAGCAGCTGAGCTGCCTGCATTAGATATGGGTGGTACATCTGATCCCTATGTGAAAGTCTTCCTGCTGCCTGACAAGAAGAAGAAATATGAGACAAAGGTCCACAGAAAGACCCTTAACCCTGTTTTCAACGAGCAATTTACATTCAAGGTAGTTTTTTTATAATTATTGATACTTCTTAATTTAACCACTTTGTATCTCATGCTTGGCTATGAATTTAGATGTTTTAGTTAATAGATAACTGCAGCAAAATTACTTTTCATGTTGTAGAAAGCCATGATACTCAATCTTGCTATATAATACAGGATCAGAAAGGTTTGAAAGGCACAGTTTGGTTTTAGGCACTTGGATTATCCTTATAGATGACAATCTGATCCATGGTTTATGGCTGGATAAAGCATACAAGAAATTCAGAAAACAGTGACACATCAACAAATGTCATGTACATTTCACTAGACCAATGTTTTCTTTAAATATCTGGTTTATGAAATTCAGGATAACATTCCCTGAAATATAAATTAAAACTCAAGGGAAGTAAATGGATGAAGGACAATATGGCAGATTAGTCTTGCTAGACTTCATCACAGCAGTTCTTTGCCATGCTACTTTATGTATGAAAAGAAATCCTTTCTCAGGTTTAATAAAATATGAATTAAATAAATGTAGGTAAGCCTTACATTGTAGTATTTACATCGTTCCAGTAGTATCTATTAATGGTGTTTTTCTAAAACTATGGCCGAATTCAAACCCCAGTCAAATAGAATAAAGGAATCGTGTACAGCATGTTTCACAGGGCTTCTCCTTATATACATTCCTCTGCTGTTACTTCAGGCCTTTCTCTTTGTGCCCAATCTTATAATGACAGCTACAGAATGAAAACAGGAACAGTGAAAGACTCAGGCTATGAAATCATTCAATGAGAAAGATATCCCTGTAGGCCACAACTACTACTGCATATATAAGCTTATTTTTTCCTTGAAGATGTTCATAAAAGCAATCTTTTGTGGGGAGTTATTTCTTTCTTGAGCTTTCCTAAGAGAGCATTTAAAAGAAAACAGAATTCTAAATTACGTGTTCCCATGCAGCTCACTAAGGCAAAGAAAGAACAAATAATGCTGTCATCTAAGATGAAGACACAAGTTATAAATCAGATCAGCCACTTCTGGACTATAATGTCCACTTGTTGTAAGTCACATCTTCAGTATTTAAATTTTATGCTCCAGAAAATAGTTTGTTTCCCATGCCAGACCTGACAGAGTGTTTAGGTGCATCTCAATATGGTACTGATCATCCCCTGTGGTCTGTGGTCTGTACTTGAGAGAAAACCAGCAGAGCATGCCAAGTACTGTCATTGTTCTGAGGACTCCAGTGACCATTTAACTGGAACTGCAACTATAATAACAACTTCTGTGGGAGCTGTTGACAGTGTCTCATTTACTTGTGCAGAGCTCTGCTCCTGTGACCCACTTCAGGTGGTGCACAGCTCCTGCTGGCATCCTTCCCATCTCTCTGGCAGTGCTGCCCACCAGGCAGCCCAGGCCTGTGCTCTTGCCTTCTCACAGGGCACAGCTGCCTGCCTTCCTCCCAAAATACAGCTAATGGGAATGAGTTGACTTGTGTTTCTGCTGTATTGCATCTTGAGCCCTGAACCTTAGTCCTTCCCTCTTTCATTTCTTTTTCCCAGACATCCAAGGTGCTGTTCCAGGGTGCAAGTGTTTGTCAGACTGCAGCTGTCTAAGTTGTATACCCACACTGCAGTGCCAAAAGGAACCGAGAAATCCTGCACTACACCAGCCTGGCAGAGGGAGGTGTTCCTCCTCAGATCCAAAGTGGGAACAGGGTTCATGTCTAGAAGAGTGACACATCTGTGCCTGAAAAACACTCCTGTATACCTGTCCTTTTACCAAGGTCCCACTTGCTTTAAGTCAAGAGACTGATTATGTCTGAGCAGAGAGCAGGGAGAGGAAGCAGCCCTTCACGAGAGCTGAGGCCATCCTTGATAGTCCAGAACAAAGCTGGAAACTGAGGCCACATTAGAAGTAATAAATGAAGGAAACATTTAGAAAAGGAGGTGGTAGCTAAAATGAGCTTTACTGAGATCAAGTAAAGAAAAGTAAATAATGATGAATTTAGTCTTTGTATTCCAAGTGATTAAGATCCATTAAGTGGTATTGTGAACTAACAGAGAAATAAACTTTAGAACATTTTTCTTCTCCTGTTTTCCAGGCTGTGTAAAAATAAAACTAACATTATTTAGAATTTTTCCCTTCACAAACCTTTGCCCTTTCTAGCTTTTTAGAAGCTACAGATAATTTAGAGAATGGAAAATAGATTTTGCTGTAGTATTTACTAAGATACACAACCCTGTACCACTGAAACTATTTGACTCAGCAGTGGAAGCTAGATCTGGCTCTCAACTTGATAAGCTTATTCTAAATGTTATATAAGAAGTTATGTAAAGGGAAAATTACTAATTATTAGTTAGTATTTTAATAAGTAAGTGGAAGCTGAGCAGTAACAAAAGACAACAGTCCTAGGGTTTAAGCAGACAAGAACATAGAGTTTAACAAGGCCAGTGGTAATGCTACGCTTTCACTTTCTAATTAATAAAGAAGTATTTACTGAATCCCATGGAAACCATTTATACTTGTAGGATATATTCAGATTGACCAAGTGTTCATACAAATCCAAACAATTCCTAAATCAGACCTTTTCAGACACCCACTCAGGTGTAGCTTACCTGAACTGCATGTCTCCGTCCCAATATTAAAACTGTGACTCGTAAACATCCAAACCACAGCATCTGTCTGAACCACATGAGAACAGCTGGAGAATTAGTCTGAACTTGGCCTTTTGCCACCACAATTTCTAGTTACACATTGTGACTTAAAAAGCACCCTAATGTCTAACATGTGAAAGGTATAGTATTGAAAAATATGCCTTGGTAAGTAAGAGGTATTGGTACTGTAAGAGACATATCCAGTGTCTAATTACTTTGTTTCATATATAGTAAGCCAGTTCTGTTTTTTTCATGAGTCTGGGAGCTAGCCATCTCTGAGTGATGACAGGTGATTTATTGAGGAAAAAACATCATTGTGTGAAAAGTTCATGTGTCTTCAGTGCAAGTAATTTGGCTTCTTGTTTCAGTTTCATCATCCACAAAATGATTTGAAGTAGAATGAGAAAAACCCAGGAGTGATGAGTGAGCTGCCACATTGTTCTATTGAGTGCCAGAGCCTTGTCTCAAGAAATACTGCATCTGGTGACTCTGAAACAAATACACCTCATAATTTTCTCTGCAGTTCAATTTACCTGGGATGACAGCTGATAAACCAAAGAAATAGATTTGCATTGTAGTGGACCAATCTTTATTGTCTCAGATGCAGAGTTTGTCATTTCCTTGTCTTTGCAGGTGCCATACTCTGAGCTGGGTGGAAAAACTTTAGTGATGGCAGTTTATGACTTTGATCGTTTCTCCAAACATGATATCATTGGGGAATATAAAGTTGCAATGAACACAGTGGACTTCGGTCATGTCACTGAGGAGTGGAGGGACTTGCAAAGTGCAGAGAAAGAAGAGGTAAGAAAAATCACTTCTTTTTCCTCCCAGAACACTTTTCACCTCACCTATAGAAACAGACAAACCAGCAATTTATTTTTTTTTTGCCGAGACAGCTCCCATCTATTATCAGCAGTCCTCGGATTTACTTTGCCTGATAAATTTTTGATAAGCATCTTTTCCAATACTCACTGAATACAACATTCTCCTCTGCTAATTCAATCAATCTTTTTGATACTCTATGCAACCTATTAAAAATGTTTTCATGAGTTTGACATTTTCTTGAATTGCTGCATTTTGGGTACATAGAATTTGCATTTGATTATAAGTGGTGTGCATTTAGGTTTCTTGGTGATTCTTGAGGGTTTGCATCTCAAGACATCTTATTGTGCATGATGATAAAGATAGGGTTTCACTGAAATAACTTACAGTTCTATTGAACTGCTATTCAATAATATCCTTTAATTAGAATTATGAATTTTACAAAAACCTTGGAATGGCATCTTACTCAAATATTTATTACCTTTTTTATTTTCCTTTCATTGTCAACATCCCTTGGATTCATTATTTATTAGGTATAGTGCTACATGTACACAAGACACTTCTTGGAAATATTTCATCATTGTGAAATATTTCATTTCATTGTGCATCCTATGAGTTTGTTCATACTGATACATCCAACTTTTTGCTTATTGTAAGACTATTTTTTCCTCATTTTTACATTATTTTTTCTTTTGATTCATAAACAGTACTTGCCCACTCAGAGTGCATAGCATGCTTTAATTCTCTGCTGAGAGGAGAAGTAATCATGAGTCTGAGTTTCTCATCATCTAATTCAGCTAATAAAGTGCTTTGGATTCAAATCTTAGTTTCTGTAATTAAAGGGACAATCTCTGAATGAAATCTTTCCTTCTCACAGGTGATGAAAACCTGAGTATTGATTTAGACTAAAAGTGGTGAAAACAGCATCAAATGCAGAACCATGCAGCCTTCTTAAGTTTCAGAAGTGGTAGATTTCAGTCTTCCTTTTTGAGTGTTTGTTTTAAAGACAGTGTTTTCAGATGGCTTTTTTCAACTGCTTATTGATTTGAAAGCCACTGCTACATTAGGAGTGTTCTGCATGGCATTGTTTCATAGTGGCAGTATTTGCAGGGCTCTCTTTCTGCAGGTGACATCAGTGCCCTGGTATATGGGGCATTTTCTTCCACTCTTAAATATGAAAATTAAAAAAGAGATAAAGGAAGTTTTCAGTTCAAGGGCCCTGTTCTTCTAAGCATCCAGCATACTAGAAAGCTGAAAATGTGAAATTGGAGTGTATTAATCCTTCCAAATTTTATTAAGCAACAAATTGGTCTTTTATTACACTACTATCTGTGCTTTCAAAGTGTTTCATGCTTTTCTGTTTCAAAACACATAAAATGAGCCAAACTATGCAAAAAGGAATTGTCACTTTTCCTTTGTAGTACAACATTAGGCTTTTAGAACATAAACAATGATATCCCTAATGCAGTTACAGATAACATGCTACAGATTAGTGTGGGGTTTCATCTGCCTTATTGCATAGAAAGTTGCTTCTTAAGTGTTCTAGCTAAGATCCACAGTAAGACCTGATGCAGTCACTTGGTTGCTTTCATAGAATTCATACCCTGCTAATACAATATGATTAAAACCTTGCTTGAAACGGATATTGAGTGTGTGAGCTACTTCCAGAAAAGCATTCTGAGGTGGAAAATACTATTTATTAAAACAGAAGGAGATAATTAAAATAAATAATTCTGGAAGTATTTGGATATTGGAAGAGTATTGCAAGATCTTTGAATAGTTTGCTGTAGAGATGAAATCTAGGTTGCCCTCACCTTTCTTCAAATTTAATCTTCTTATGCAGAAGAACCACTGTTATTTTTATACTTTTTCGATGGAACCTTTTTGAAGTTGCCACCAAAGCATGGCCATTTTATTTATAAGGAGCTAGGCAATATGATTATATGAAAGCATAATGAAAAACTATGCTTAGATCAACTCCTTAAATATTTTTTCATACTACAGGAGGTCTCGTGTTTTATTTTTGCATCTCAATGCTCAAGCATGCAAGGTATCCAGTCAATATGGAAAAATATCACTACTTGGGGTATAAATATCACAACTTGGGGTACATGGGGACATTTTAATCTTAATTTTCTATATACTATGTGTAGGTAGTTTGTAACAGCCCATAAGCTCACTGTACAAATAAAAAGTGATTCTACAAAAAACACTTATTCATTAGACAAGTTTATTTAATCCAAACTTAATTCTACTCTATTATGGAACCTCTACTTCTGTCATATATATGATGAGACAGATTCAAATAATTGCTTAGCCCAATTTGGAAGAGAAATCTCTACCAAGAACCCGGAGAGGTGCATCTGTCAGAAGTTTGGGATCTGTGTTTCACATGAAATGTCATGCATATTCCATATTTGATTCAAGTACCTTACCATCTTTGATGTTCCAGTCCCTGCTCCACAGAAAAGATTCCAAGCAAATTCTAGTGTATTTTAAGTGGTAATAAGTAGGGATGGGTGAGATCATATCTGCATAAAGGGATTGTCACCTGACCCAGCAGATGTTGCAGAATTCACGGCAGATACAGCTGCAACCAAGAAGTACCCTGGTTTCAGAATTAGCAAAAACAGCGCTGAGTGTATGAAGGCTAACATGATTTACCTTTATCATAGACACAGGTTTGACTCTTGGTAGTGATCATGAATATGATATGGTGGTCTGGCTTACTAAAATAACAAATAAAACCCATGCAACTGTATTTAATCCAAAAATTTATGACAAATGTAATTCTATTGCTAACAAAATATCTTTTGCTGACTATTATACATATTATAATTGTGTAATTAATTTGCCCTTGAAAAGCACATCTGCAGGGATTTGCAATATTTGAAGAATGACAGACTTTATTTCCTTTCTTGCCCTTACAACACTTAGGCAAGTTTGTCAGTTCTCAGCAATTTAGTGCTAACTATAATTCTAAATATGAAATTAAGTATGTTTGAAATTAAGTATAAGTTGCCAAAGTATCCTTCATGTTGTAATTATGACCCCTAGACAAGATGTATACCAAAGTGAACCAGTGGCAGTTGTCACTAGTCACTTGAAAAGAACTATCTAGGTGGCATCAGTCAAAGTGAATATAAACATCTCAGTTTTAGTTTATGTCAAATTCAGTTGATGCACATCACAGAATTACAACTTAATTACCACTTCAATCATAGGGGGCAAAACAATTTTACAAGCAGTTACTCTTCTTTTTGCTCGTAAAGCTCCACTGTACATTCTGTCCTTTTTTTAAAATGGGCTTAAAATTGAAGATGGAGGGTGAAGGTTTAATGAAATAATGTAAGCTCTATCTCTCACAGCCCAGTCACTTGAATGGCATCTCTCTGACACTGCATTCTCTTCTGGGAAAGGTCTTATTAATATATTTATGTTGGTGAAGTACTTTGAAGGTACAAGCCTTTGTGTGAGCATTTGTTATGACAGTGAGAGGGCTTTGGGAATGTGCAATGACTGCTAAATATTGAGGAGGCTGCTACTAATGAGCTGCATACCTTGAATCCTTTTTCCTTGGCTGCTTTTAGATCTGCTGTCCCTGTGTCTAGTAGTCCTTCAGTCTCATTTGACTGAGTGTGGGAGGGAGGAGTGGTAGATGCTAAAAGGCTATTCACTTTTACCAAGTCTAACATATAATGGTTTGGGCACAGAGTGTTAAAAAGCAGATCACAGGAGTTTGCTCCTCTCTGTCATTTACCAGATGTCATTGCTATTAACTTTATCTGAGTACACACTGCATCCAATATCTGTTATCACTCTGGTACAGAAGGCCAGACAGACCTCTTCTTTGCTCACAGCGGTGTGAATCATACTGAGAGTCATCTTCTGAATACTTCAGCTGATTTCCCTCCAGACATTTTGTTATATTGGCACTTAAATTGAAAACCGGTTGTAGCAAACATGCCAAGAAATTTTAGGGAATATAAGGGAGAGCAGAAACAATTCTTTCCCTTGAAAGCAGTGGAGAAGCAGAGACTTATGATATAAGGAGAAGGATCTTTGTTGACCTGACAGTATCCACTACCAAGAGTTCTGCAGATCTTTCACAACTTCTACAGAGCCATGACATGAGACTCTCTGCATTATCTGATCAGGCATCCACCATGGTTAGGTTACATGATGGATGCATGTTCATACCACAGTGGGTGATGATGGGTATATTTTAGACAAGGCTTCTGAGTGGGAGGTCTGCTGGAAAACACCACACTCGTATGGGATGCACAACCCCCAGTGGGACAGATGCACGGTGCTGCCTTGGAAAGGGGTGAGAAGGAGGCCTTCTTCAGGTGGAAAGAGCAGTTCTGTGAACTTTGACTGTGCTGTTCATGAGGATTGCTCTTTCCTGCCTTATCCAAAAGTAAAAAGTGAAGGAAGGAGGTGGAAAAGTGGGCCTGAAACATGTGTATTTAATAGCTTGGTGGACTTCATAGAAGTTAGAGACTGTGACAAAGTTACTGAGCCTCCCAGTCCTCTCTGGAACTGAAACTTGCAGAGATATAAGAGGAAAGGACATTTTTACAAAAGTCACTGTCAAATTACAGCAGCAAATCACTGTTATTTTCTGTTATAGTTACATGAGCAATGGCCAGATGATCTAATAGGCCTTTCCCATCACTGGTAATAACACTTAGTTCTTTTACAGCTTTTCAGATGGCACAGTGCTTTGCGAAAGAAAGTATCATTATCCCTATGGAGATGCTGTCAGAGTGTCAGACAGATTTTAAAATGTGAGATTTCCTTTATTTAGCTGCATGTTATATTGGAACACTATGTTTTCTTCATGGTGTTTACATCTTCTCAAGTTCACTTCTTCTTACTCCCAAAACTTTAAAATGTTTAATCTAAGAAGGTTTTAGTTTTCAGGTTTTGTGAAGAGTTTATGCAGTAAACAGAGATTGTTGAATGCCTGTTCAATATTGTAAATTCAGCATCTGTCCTGCCAAGGAACTGTATTTCCTACTGAGACAGGGAACAAAACAGAGGTTTGGAAGTTTGAGAATAAGCAAGCCTGCTTTAAAATTCTTCAGCATTTAATCAGTTGTTCTTCATCTTGAAATTGAAGATGCTAACATGACTTTAAAGGTAAAACAATATGATTAAAGTGGAGCTGTAAGGGTACTGTTTTCAGTTCATTAGAATTATGCATTTCTTTTCTCACCTTTCATACTCAAAGTGCTGGCAATCCCACTATATACCTTTGTTGAGTATTCTCTTTTTAACTCCCTCTCTGGAAGAGACGCCTTAGGAGGTCACTTTCTTGTGTTATAATAAAAATAATGTAATTGGCTTACTTGAAATCAAAAGGAACCTTGTCTCGATTCATCTCAAACTGCCTGGCTTTACAGATATTGAATTCAAATAAAGAAGATAGTATAAGAGGAAGAAGGTGAGTGATAGTGTTAAATTCAGGCTCTTCTGGGGCCTTTCTGTTCCTGGACAGTATTCATTCTGAGATCAGAAAAACATGTATTGCTTATTTGCCAAAAAAATTCTTATTACCATTTTCCTTCCATGTGCGGAAGGGCATCCTGAGGTTAAACTGTGCTGAAATAGTAGATCCTACACTTGGTGCTAAGCATCTAATGACCCATAATACACAAAAAAATAATAATGTTTGTTTCAGACAAAGTATATCGCTAAGAACCTTATAGAAAATTACAAGGCTGAAGGAAGGAATAGTGGGAAATTCCCAGCCTTCACATATTAATATTACTGTGTGGGATTTTATTGCTCAAGCAGAAGATACTTTAAAGTTCAAAGACACAGCCACATTCAATGGCAATTGGAAAGCAGTGTTCTGAAATTGTGTTTTTATAGAGTTTTGAGAAAGCTGCTGAAAGGGATCAAACTCATCTGAACCTAGAGTATGAAGAGATATTTTGGATGGAAGCTGCAGAAGGAATTCTAGAAAATACAGATTTAATTCTGGAGTACTCCCAAGTAGAAAGCTCTGTAATCTGGGAGAGACTGCAAATGGGTCTGTGGGACCAGCTGATGAGTGTGAAAGGGCCACAGAACATGCTATATCTGTAATTGTTCAGCATTGTTCTCCAACTGGACTTTTATGTACTTACTTACTTTTCTGACTACCAGCATCAGTGAATGCATAGTCCAGGGGCAGAAATGGCCTCACTGGGATTCCAGGCAGAAGCTTCGCGGTAGTCCAGGCTAATACCTTATTTCCCTTTCTCCCCTACATTTCCAAACCAACAATGACAAAAATCATTATCAGATTGCTGTTACAACCCAGGATCAGGAGCTAAGGGAAGCTGTAAAACAGCTGTATAAAAATACAGTGTCATTAGAAGGACCTTCAGAACAGAGAGCAGCATTTTTACAGTCACGAAAGAAGAGCAGTTCTCACAAAGATGACAACAGCATTTTCACTAGAAGGTTGAGAAGGGGATGTATGCTGCTCCAATCTCTTTGCTTTGTTGTGCTCATTCCATGTAGAGCTAGAAGATCTTGGTTTCCAGAGCATCAGAGAAAGATGTATTTTTGAAAAGGGGAAACCAAGGTTTAGGAATAGTGGACCAAAAAGAAAGGGATTAGCCATTTTCTTTATTTTTTTCCTCTATCACCTTTTAAATGCTGATTTAAACCATGTCAGAGATAACCATAGTAACCACTTAACCTCTTTTCAGAGCCTGTTGTGTTTCATTTTAGTTTAACAATGAGCTTAAACGGTATCTGAAGCACTTTACATTGTGGCAGGAATTAGCACAAAATGCCCTAATCACAGTTAGAATCCAGAACATGTGTTCAGTTCAGAGGTATTATACTTTTATTTACTTTATGCTAATGTTTCAAGAGGTAGAGTACATGAATTTAGGAAGTATACCCAGTCTTATTTCTAGGCAAAATGGACAACAGACAGAGATAATTCAGTCCTACAGTTTCCTGTTCTGTTGTATCATATAAGTCAGCCTTCTACCAAAGGCCAAAGAAATCCTTCACAGTGACCGATGTGTTGTTACTGTGTTACAGGCAACACAGCAGGGTAAATTTGTGCACCTGCTCTTCTCTTCCTTTTCTGTGGCCTTCTGCAGCTTACTTTGTGCTTGTCACCATCATAACTAGAGAAGCATTCAGGGGTTGCCTCGCTGGCTTACTCACTAGAGGGATGGAGGGCTACTGTAGTTGTTCTGTCCCTTTTCAGAGTATGATTTTTTTCTGTAGAGGGCTGGAGTATGATCACTGCAACAGAATTACTACTGCTGTGTCATTAAAGCAGAACACAAATCACTTTGAGCTACCATCATCAGTGCGCAGATGAAATCCATTTATGATATCATTTTCGATCCAGATGTGTTCTCTATCTGCTTCTTGCTGGCCTAAAGCTTGAGTAAAACATGTATGTGAAACTGAATCCATTGACATGGAGGTCAAGATCTTTTCCTTGACAATTATGTCTGCAATCACAATTACAGAAATAATGTCAGAGATAGAGGCTTCCTAACTAGCAGTGGGAGAGTTGAAAGTGGTGTTATTGCTGCTTGGTCAGCCACATGGGTTTGCCCACAACGGAATGGAATTGGGAGGTACTGCAACATCCACTAACACTGATAAAGGCAGCTGCATTTGAGAACCCTTCTCTTGGCCTTTCTCCTCTTGTGGCTGATCTTGAGTTCAAATGTCTTCTTCTTAGCCAAAGAGCTGGCCATAAAATTCTGACTCAAGTCATTCCCTGTACGATTACCCTTATGTAGGGTTTACAGCTTGCTTTTGATGCCACTGGTAAAGAAGCACTACAGCTTCTCAGTGCTGTGGCTGGCAAAGGGCAGACAGGACCTGAGCTTCCCATCAGATGCTTAATATTAGGTGCTACTTAAACTTATTTCTGGTTGTCTGAAATCCAGTTATTTTACCTCTGGTCTTCCATATCTTCTTCAGTAACTGTGAAAATTAATAGGAGGACCTCTTGTTAATGAGTGGAGCCTTAGCTTCAGAACTGGCAGCAGCTCATTTTTGTGGGAGTGCCCTGAGGTCTGCAGCTGACATCTCCTGTCTGTTAATGCCCAGCCCAGATTTAGGAGTGGATTATGCTGAAAGTGGTTTTACTCACTCAGATTTGCACATTAATTATCAGGACAAACATTAATTTTCTGTGATTTTGTTAGAGCAGACAAGTTTTCTATGACATGTCGGTCATTTATATTAGAAAACATTTTCTTTCTGCAAAAAAGCCTCCTATTTCAAAAAACCTTTGTTTTCTTTATAAATAGTGCTAGTACCTATCAATTGATTTAGACATTTCTCTAAATTAGGTGGTATTTGCCCTAAATCTGGAGGACTCCTAGGCCTTCAAGGAACATTTCAAAGAATGTCCTGTAATTGAACTCAGTCTAGGAAACAGGCAGCATCCTGGAGCTAATAGTGTTCTCCCAGTGCCAACTTGGGAGGAAAGTGGCCAAAGGAAACCCCCTTATAAGCTTGAAAGTTAGACCTTGCTTGGTTTTGGAACAAGGAGCTAGAAACTCTATGATTTTCAGCCCTCAGCAATGTTTGTTATAGGCAGCTTTGCACCTCCACTGGAAAACTCTTAGAGGGCCTTTAAAACCAGAGTTTGAAAGTTTCTGATTTTAAGACAGAAGTAGGTGAAGAAAATAACACATCCTTTTATAGTTTTGGCAATACTCTATCTCTCTTTAAAATGTGTACTTTATTTTTTACTTGAATGTTACTGGATTCTACTCTGTTGCTGATTATTGTTATGCCCTTCTTCAGTAGATTCAAGCAATTTAACACATGATGCTTGCTCTTCTCTACATTACTTACTCACAGTAATCAAGTCATGTCCAATCCTCTTTTCAAAAAGCTGCAGAAATTATTCTTAAATGTTTTTCAAAATCAGGTTTCCATTTTTCCAATACGAGTCGTGACTTTTTACCTTCTTTGTCATTTTCAGCATCTAAAAAAATTTTATTTACACAAGAGCTGTGTGCCGTATCCTTTATTTCTTTGGCAGGCAGACCAAGTCACAGCCTCTTCTGATCGTCTACTATTGATTATTTTGCACAGCATTGCACTAGCAGTTCATGATCTGTAGCTTATGACCCTGAATCCTCAGCAGGAGATATTGCTTTGTAAGATACCTTTCCTGATTCAGAAGGTACTTACAAAAAGTCTGGAGTTCCCTGTCTTAGACTGTAGAAAATTTGCTTTCGGCTGTATGAAAATGTCCTCTTTGTAACTGGTTGTAGATAATTGATTTTTGACCAATCTGTTGCATTACTATTTACTGTTATATCACCTACATCCTTTGTCAAAAAAAAACTTCCCCACTTATAAAAAACAGCAGCAGACCTTGAATGGAAAAAAGAAAAAAAATGTGCATGCTTCCTTCATCAAGCAAATTTCCAATCTTACCAAAGAGGGAATCTGGTTTTAGTTGAAAAGACCTATTTTTTTCCCATAAAACAATGTGACTACCCATTCATAATATTTTATATCCTTTAAGTCAACATTATTACAACTTTTATAAATTCTTCTTTTGTTTCATCTGTGTTTGATTAAAGACAAATGACTGTTAGATACCACCTTTATCGTATTTGGCCTTTTTTGAGTAAGACAAGTAAAACATTAGAACTTTTTCAGCCTTATTTCCCTTGTGGTCTAAGATTTATTAAAAAGGAACATCATTAAGCCAGAGATCTTATGATAAGTGCAGTCTTCTGTCCTAGATTTTTAGCTAACTGCAATGAACTCTTTACTGAAGAGATTAATACAATTGAGTGTGTGGTTCTGATTCCTGTGATGACCTTTGATGAGCTGCCTTGTCTTCCTAAAGAATGTGTTGAGACTTTTTCAAAGTGAAATAGTGAGGAGAAGTAGAGTTACAAAAAAGGAGCTTGCCACTATGTATTTATCTAACACTTTTATATCTTTCAGTAGTTTCATAACAATAACTGTTTGAATTCTTAGTTTAAGAAGTGGATATAAGCCTGGTAAGGGTAAGTCAGTAGATTTGAAAACGTAGCACTGGTTTGAAGGACCTCATTCTTGAACTGAACACAAATATTTAATATGCTGAACTTAAGAAATGTAATGCAAGGCATTGTGGGAGATATCTATTAGTTTCTTCATTTCAAGTGGAACCAAACACAAAAATACTGAAATTATCTGAGAGAGTGTTTTACATATTTCTGACTTCCCTCAAACTAGGGAGCACTAGAACAGGAGCTTTTCAGAGCTTTACAGCTTGCCTCTTTTCCAGCTGCATATGCTTTACCCTACCTCATGTTTAGGCAATTCCAATGCTCTGGAAAAATCTTCAGTACAAAAATCAGTAAAAATAGGACAATGTGAGAAAACTTTCTAAATCAAAAACAGTGATACAGAAAGGGACTTCTAGTCCTGTGTGTGCTTGTAGCATAAAAGCAATGAATTGGGATAAAAAAGATTATATTGGCTGGGGTGAAATTTTACATGAAAGAAAATCTTCACCTTGATAAATTACAGGTGGAGAACTCTCTTGCTATAAATCTTGACCTATCAGCTGGCAAATTAGATCAGCTGTCTGTGGTTTTCCCATTAGCAAATCCAGTTCCTTTTCATCTTGCTGTGCCAGTCCTCGGTGTGCAGCCCTTTTAAGGTCCCTGCTGCAGTGCAGTGGGAATCCTTGTTTTTCTGTGTGGCTAAGTTGTCTTTGTGTGAAAATAAAGGCACAAACTGGTTTTGGTACAAAACTGTGTTGCGTGCTGCCCTGGAAGTTGGAGAGCAAGGTGAGAAAATTTCTGTAAGTGTAAAGGAATGTAGTGTCTTAAAAAGATGGATCCTCAGATTCTTGCCCTGTTCAGAGAAACCCTTGAGCATGTGGTGGGTCATCTTGTGTTCTCTTTGGCCTGCCCCTAGCTAGCCAGCAAGCTTCTTGTTTTAAAACACTGCCAGTATGCGTTGCCTCTTTCCTAATGGCCAACTTAGAAGATTTTGGAGGAGGCTGCTCTGTGGTGTGGGGTTTGTGATGGGAGGGTCATGGAAGGGAGCTGGAGGTAGTGCTAGGGGATATCAGGGAGGAACATGAAAGCTGAACCAGCTCTGCTGCAAGCAAGAGAGGAGAGAAAGGCCATGAGTCAACATTTATTTAATGGCTTAGTAGTAGGTCTTATTGTCTTAGTACTTTGTTGAAGTTTCAGGAAAGGGAAGAAGATGGATGCCTGTGAAGGGTAATCCATGAATTCTACTGAATTTCTCTTTATGGCTTTTGCAGAACAAATAGAAATATAATGCTATATGGCTTCAGTAATGGCAGCACTGATTTTGCCTGGTGCTGATGAATTTCAGCAGTAGTTACCAGCACCATAGATGATTAGTCATTCCATCATACCAATCATTCCCACTTTTACTGGTTTGTTCAAATCATCTTGTGTCTGTCTTGGAGTAATCAATAATGTATGGTTGTTTTAGCAAGGACTGTGTTCATGCCAGGTTTTTCGTACAGTACCACATGCAGTCATACATCTTACAAGGAAGAAATTACTAATTAGTCTGATTCTTAATTGCAATTCTTTACTATCTACTGATTCTATGTACTTTTGGATGTATTCTGTAATTCCAGTTCATAGTGTAAAGCTTTTAATTCAATCACCTTTGGAAACTAAAGACACACTTGGTAGCAGACACTACATTAACTGAGCATTAAGATGCTCTTACTACCGAAAATTTCAAATCAAGCAAGGGAACTGTAATGTGGCTTCCTATTACCCTATCACAGGAGGACAATGACTTTCTGTAGAGAGTGATTGCAGTGCATATATAATATTCTAATAATTAGAGAAAAGCTTTGTGATTTGAATTCTCACAATGTCTGATAAGCCAAGAAAAAAAAATCTTTCAAATGTATTACATTTCCTTTCAATGTTGTACTTAAACTACTCACTAGAAGACTAGCCTTGTGACATACTGTAGTTAATAAGTTTTCCATGCTGTCAAAAGTAATAATATTAGTGTGCCATTCAGTTAAATTAATTTTGTTTTGTGCACTGGCCTGCATAGACGTGAGTGACATTTAGAAATATGATCAGGCAGAAGCTGAGAAGCCAAGTGGCAAAACAGAGGGACATGCAATCATTAAAGCAGAGCAGCCAGCTGCAAGCATTTGAGGGTAGGCAAAGAGTTATGGAAAACCAGGCCACGACATTCAGCCATATATGATTCTTTTCATTTATTCCTCCTTTGCTCATTTATTTAACAAATCCATTTTCTTCTTGTTTCATTAAGAACTTGGTATGTTTGGCAGCACGGTCTCTTGTCTGGAAATCAAAGAGTGGAGTTTGGCTGGTCTTTGATTTCAGCTGCCTTTGACCATAGCACTTCTCATTTTGCAAGAGGCATCTGATTGTGATGCTTTTAAACTGATGACTGTGAAGTGTCATTTTTCTACTAATAATAACAGTGGTTTCTCCTTCCATTTTCTCTGATTTTTAGAAAGCAGTAATTGAAGTACGCTTTCTAAATAGTTAAAAAATGTAATAAGTGGACTAAAAGGAGGAAACTGACAAAACCTAGTTTGGTAATTTTTTAATAACATTGGTTCATTCAAATTTATTGCCCAAATTGCTTTCAAGTCCAATTTACCATTATGTTGGGGAATATTACATAGTTATGGCAGTTAAAAGAAATGTAATCCACTGCTTTTTTATATCTATTGCAATAAGAGGACAGAGATGTGTCACGAATTTCTGTTTCAAGTAGTGCTGTTCAGAGGGGGCTGGGGGAAAGAAGGAGGAATAAGTAGATTTTTTTCTTTCCAGAGAAAGATCCTGATAGGTATGTTCATTTTAAGCAAAGGTAAAGAATAGTGCTGACAAAAAAAAGGTTATATCACAAAGAGTCAGAGTAGGACTGTGGTAGGGAAATCAGTCAAAAGCAATATGCAATTAAACCCTTTCTTCTGGCTCTTTCTCACTTATACTTTATAGCATGTAGGCACAGACTGTATGCCTATAGATACCACCTCCCAATACCTTTAATGAATTCACTTCATTTGAAAGAGTATTCTATCTGCCCTAGAACTTCTCCCTTTTAAAATTACCTCATGAACCTTTACTGTCTGCCCTAGACCTTATCCCTTTTAAAATTTGCCTCATGGACCTTTACTTCTATTTCTGTTTTCTCTTTGCCTAATATCAGTCTCCTTTTCATATCTTCTTTAGCCTGTTGTCACTGTTAGTCCCTTTTCTACAGGGTCCAAAGTGAGCCCTACAGATCTTTTCCTTGAGAAATCTGTTTCTTCCAAGGTCTCATGCTATAACCTATTTCACTTTTCTGCTTGATTTTTGTGTTAGGTGTCTTGTAACTGCACTTACATTATCAGGGGCTTCCTTTTGGGGCCAAGTGTGCACATGTGAAGAGAGTGTAATCTATGAAGACTTCTAAAAGAAAAAGTTAGTAAAAGCAAACAGGAGAGACTTTTGATCAGACATTCTGTACTTCCGTTTTGTAAGACAAAACAAGACTGGTCATAGAGTAAGAAATCATGCAGTAGGGCACTTGTCTGTTCATATTTTATTGTTTTAAAATAGTTTCTTTAAAGTTGCAGTAGGTGCAATCATGAAGATGGCTCTGGCTTCTCTCCAGAGGCTTTTAACACTTATTTACTTCCAGCTTGGCTTCTGTGTTCATGGGCATAAAATTTTTTCAGACAACAAAGGAATTACTCTGCTTGTCAGATTAATGTATAGCTGTTAAAACCCTTAGGTTTATATTGACTGGATGTATAGATAGCATTTTGCCAGTCTGAAACAGGTTCTTCTGCAATAACTCTTTTGTCTGAAAGGGTTGGGAGAGCTCTCCCTCCCCTCTCTGCTCTTGGTATTTTATCCCAAAAGTAGTGCACACATTTGGGGTACAGTGGTATTGGTGTGCATACATATTCATGTGATAGTCTCCAATGTGCCATAAGGGCTGACATGTAAGCTCCAGCTTTTCTTCCCCTTCCTTATCTTTCTCTGCTGCACCATCTATTTCTAGCCTGCTTCTACAAACTGAGGACTAGGAGTTTCTTGATCACTTCCCACTCCTTTGCCTAATTGTGGCAGAATCATCTTCATATTGTGGGGTCATCTCAACCCTGATTTGCAAATATAAGAGGAAAAGATTCTTTCTCTCCTGATTATACCTATTGCAGGTTTGAAATGCTCTGCTTTGTTCCTTAACCATGTATTTACCAAAAATGCAATGTCTTTGAAACTAGTAATGTCAGACAGCTGTGGTAGCAGTAAAATTTTGTGTTTACTGGTTTATTGGGCACCCATTTTTTTTTCTTGATTGCCCTTCCCCAGTGTGATCCCTGTTTGCTCTGTGGGTGTGGAGGAGCAATGCTTTCATAATTCTAAATCCCAGCTATTTATATAGGTTGTTAATTCTACCCACTTGCTACTGTGGCTTAATTGAAGCTGGGACCAGTCTACGTCATCAGTTTCTGCAACCATGTGGTTCTGTCACTGGTATTGTTGTGGCACCTTTTGAGGCTTAGTGTAATCATGCCTTACATGCCAAGAAAAGGAATTTGATGGATTCAAGATCTCCATGTGCAGACAGCATGTGGTGGCCTGAAAATTGTATGAAGTCCATTAGTGTGGGAATCGGGATTAGAGATTGTCATTACAGTTTACCTTGGGTTTCCTGAATTTGGAAAACACTAATTTAGCTCATAACCCACAGTTATGCTGTCCCTGTTTTCTCCACAGAGTTTTAAAACATTTTGGTAGCTATGAAAACTAAACAGTGAACATTACAAGCTTCCATTGTAAATATTGATTAGGGTAAGATGGTATTATTTGGGGTCTTTGCCCATAAATCACATCATATTTTGTTTCTCTCAGGCTTATGCAAATATTCACAATCAAAACGAGGTACAAGAGTTGGAAACCAACCTCATTGTATTTATATTCTTCCTATACTGATTGTTTTTGAGTCTTACATCCAATTAGCAGAAAGCATATGGTGCTGTGGCTTGTTATTTTGGTATTGTTTTACTAAGAGAGCTGCAAGCATCAACTCTCTCATAATATCTTCCACAAAAATGTAGAGAATGTTTACAATAATGACATAGATATGTCTGTTAGAGATTCTGCAGTACAAATGAGAGTAATCTCCACAAAAAGCATTTTTCTCTGTAGCTCATTAGGAAAGTGTCCTGTCGAGGCAAACATGATCACTGATGAGTAGGAGAAGAAGCAAAAAACAGGCAGGAGCCACTTAAGAGTCATTTCTCAAAAGTCCAGGTTCTCAACAGGACTAAAAATAGCCTTTCCTAAGTTGAAGAAGTGTTATCAACATTGTCTCTGTCATTTATGTTCTGGTCCATTGCATCCTCTTTAAAAGTAATGAAGTTATGAAGTTGCTTAGATGGAGAGAATCTTTTGATTGGTGTATGAGCATTATACATGGATAGGTTAATGACTATGAAACTCCCAGCTGGAAGTTTCTAACACTAACTTACAGTTTCCATCAGAGATCAAAGTAATTTACTAACATAAATTATTTATACACAGGGCTGAAAGAAATTAATAATAACAATAAGGCATCTCCATGGGCTAATCACCATACCAGCAGCACTCATCTGTACCGTGTAGCCCTGCAGGAGTTTGTAATTATCTCCTGCAAACCACACCTCTAGTGATTGGGGTTTTTAGCTTCATTGCAGTGCTGCCACTTCCAGTGCTTTGCCTGACAAATACTTTTTGAATTTTTAAGAAAAAAGAGTTGCAGTCATGCAAAGAGAAAAAGTTACAAGTACAAGAAGTTGTAGAAATGCAGTTGATAAAGATTTTCATACCAACAAAAGAAGTGCTAAACCTGATTCTGGAGGCATTTAGTGAGGTGCCTACGTTTTTACTTCAGGTTATTCACTGGAATTAGCCCATCATCTGCTGCCATTTCCCATGGCTTCCTGGTGATCTATGGAAAACTGGCTGTTTGTGTGATGCTGCCTTCCTTGTGTTTCCTGCAGCTAAAATTACATTAAAAGAGGCTAAAAAAGCAGTAAACGCCCTCTTAAAATTACTCTTCTGTATAGATAATTACAGTATTTGCACAGAAGCATAACATGATTACAAACAGAAATGCTGGTGAGAGGTGATGGTCTCCGTGGCAATAGCTGTTGAGTGTACAGTACTTCCTTCAGCTACTGCTGATGCACTCAGATCAGAAGCAGCAATCCTAACAATATTTTATGCTTTCTAAACACACTCTTGTCTCAACACGAGATTAAAAAAAAAAAAACCACCAAACAAATTAAAAAAAAACCAACTAAAAATTGAAACAAACAAAAGCTAAAAAAGCCCTTACAAATATCCACTGAAAGGAACAATTAGAAGCATGGTATTGATTTAAAAGGGGACAAAAGTTCCTATGCTGCTGCAAGTAAAGATCTGCCTAATGAATCTGCAGGTGAGGCAGAGCCCTTGAATATTGGGTGATACATAGGTACAGAGATCTCTAAGGTGGAGGGACTAAAATAAGCTTTCATATATACCTCATTTCAGTCTTTGGAGAGCCCCATGAATCCACAGGCAAATTTAAGCCAACTCTACAATGTAATAGAGCAGTGACTGTGGAGAACACCAGGTGGCTGAGTGTCCTGTGATCATGATAACACAAATCAATAAGCAATTGATTTCTTTTGTTCTGAACAACCTGCAAGTGATAGATCAACTTCACTGTTACCCTATCCAATATGGACTTGCAAAACCAAATGTCAGGTGAACAGGAGCATGTTTTGCTGTCACTGTGCCATTCAAAGCTCAGCTAAAGCCAGGCATGAGCTAAGCAGATTGCATGGCTGAAATCTGTATTTTCATTATCTGAATCTGTGCTGGGATTTTGGACAGGATATGCAGTCAGGCAAGAATAGTAAATTCTTTCATGCCAATGCAGTCCATGTTCTGAAAGACATCTAGGGTTGTTCTAGATAAGAGTAATTTTTTTTATATTTTTGTCAGTCCTTTTGAACAAGGTGATAATGTCATTCTAACCCTTCTGGGTCAGATAGAGGTCTCTTCCCCAACTATTCACTTTGCAACCTGAAGAGTCCTAATCTGCTTACATGTTCCTTCTGCAGAAACTGTGTCATATCCTTGTCTATTGCTGCTGCTTTCCTTGGAATCTGTCCCAGTTCTACCATATCCTTTTGAGATGAGGAGGACACCATGAGTTTTCAAGATACTGGCACAAGTGCATCCTGACAGCATTATTTTTATACAGTACAGATTTAACGTCACGAGCTATTTGTTTGTTCTGTCTAAGCATTTCTTAACTACATGTAACTATGCTTGTTCTGTATGTTTCCTGACCACTGGTGGTTGCTGAGATGATGTCTGGCAGGGAACTGTCTATTACTATACCTGGATTTCAGTCCCAACTTGAAATAATCAGTTTAGAATCTGTCACATTATAGGTTAAGTCCTTTGCACATTTATTGTCTATTCTGTAGGAAATATCCACTGCATCCATGAGCATGTGAGCGAGTTGCTCTCAGTTGTGTCTAAGAAAACACTGAAAGCAAAAAGATATGATCATAAAAATGTACTTTATACTCTACTATCAGAATAAATTGTGGAAGTAGACATATGCCATAAGAACTAATGCCTTTGAAAGAGAAGCATGGATGTCTGAAATTTTTTATTGGTCTGCTTGGTGTAAGCTCATCCTTCTTGTCTCAAAAACATCCTTGTTAGCCCCCGTAGAGATACCATGGGCCTTGAAGGAAAGGAGGAAAGCAGCTCGGATCATCCAACTCATCATTTATAAGCAATATCCTCCCTCTCTCATCTGCAAGTTCCTATCTCTTATTCATCCTTTTAAAACAAAGTTCCTGTAATTCTGAACATCATTCAGCTTTTCCCTCTTTGCCAGGACTGTTAGGAAAATATTAAGCGATGAATTGCAAAAGGCTGCATTTGGCAGGATCTCATATGATGGGCTTGAAGGCAAAACCAAATCCTTCCAGCTATTCCTTATGTGAGGAGAGATGTACTGTGTCCTTTCATGGTCTCTATCTGCCTGGCTTTTTTCTCTTCCAACAGACAGGATACAAGTCTTTTTTTATACTGCATATTTTGTATTTTGTGGATTTTTTTTATACTTTCTGCTTTTGTGGCAAAGTGTGACGAGAAAGATCCATATTGCTGTTTCACAGCAAACAGCCTAGTAGCTGTGTGTGCATGTTTCTTAACAGATTTCCACTGAAATGCAGCCTGGAGAAAACAAAAAAAAAATCTGGCTTTGTTTAAAGAGCAAACAATATTTGTGGGACCCCTATTGTCAGGGGTGAAATTGTGAAAAGTATCACTTACTTTCTGGCCAGCACATATCTTGTCATTTGGTTGTATACAGGATAGTTGCTGCAACAGACTTGAGGTTATCAAGGATTTAATCTGGACAATTTGTGGCAGTTTTCTCAATATTGTTCATTTGAAGGTTTTCTTTAGCAGTACAAGTCGGAGATGTAATCCTGCTAATTATCTGCGGGGCTTTCAAAACTGCATTTTTCAAAAGGTAAAAAAAATCATTAAAGTAAAACATCATGTCTTGTTTGCCTTCACAGCAAGAGAAGCTGGGTGATATCTGCTTCTCCCTCCGTTATGTGCCTACTGCTGGCAAGCTGACTGTCGTCATTCTGGAGGCAAAGAACCTGAAGAAGATGGATGTCGGTGGGCTATCAGGTATGGGTGTGAAAATCTCCTTGAAGATTTTGCAGGTTTGTAAAAGCAGAAAACCAACTAGTTTTCTGTTGAATGTCTACTTCGCTGAGAAGGTAAGGGCTGTAGCTCCCTGTCTGAAAGATGTGGTTTTATGTTTTCTTGAAAGTTAGGGCATGACTGAGTATATCAGAACTAATTCTAGCTTAAAAAAAAAAAAAAATCATAAGCCATTGCATTCCACTCCAAGACAAGGTCTGAAGTGTTACACGATTAGATGACAGTGCAAGGTCTCTGTGCTTTCCTTCTCTCCTGTTGCCTAGAGATAAATACAGACTATTCAGGCAGAGAAAAAAAATCTAAGTACAATTTCTATTGTCTGTTTAATCTCACAAAATGTGAGCATTTCACTGCATTGTTGCAGATAATAGGTAATAGAGGAACTCGCCACAGGTTGCCATGCTGACTGCTGTTTGAGGTGCTAGGAAGATTGTTTCTGCATTTGAAGGGCTCAGGTGTGATTGCTTGCACGTGCAGAGTTAGAGGTGCTCTGCATTTGTGTGCACTGCAGAAATCAAAATGACAGTCTCGTGTGTGTGGTAGGCAGTGAGGCTGATACATCCAACGTGCTCAGTACCTGCCAACAGCCCTGGCAGCCTTTCCATGGGCTGAGGCTGTGCACTCTGTGGGTGACAAGGGTGTGTGCCACCTCTGAGGGAGGCACCTGGGCTGTGTCGCAGCTCCCTGTGGGTTTCCGTTCTCTGCCGCATCTGGAATTTGGACACAAATTACTGTATAAATTGCCAATTAGTTGAGACCAAATTAAATAACAAGATGCTTTATTAGGTGAGGTCTTTTCAGGAGAATTTTGGTTTTTATGCCTTCTGTTTAGAAGAAACAGTTGCTACCCACCATTGAGAATGAGGCTATTTCTAGCACAGTTCTAGGACTGAAAACTTTTACAGCTGCCACTAACACATAGATGATGTAATTTCTCAATTTGATTTAGTAAGTGACAAGAAAAAAAGTGTTTTGCTCTTACTTTTTTATAATCTTAGTACAAGGTAATAGCTGTATGCAAAATAAACAGAAATGGGAACTTACTAAAAGCAACTGTGAAGGTTTTATTTACTACTCTTGATGAATAACTGGAGGACCTTGCCATAGTGTGGGGAAACTAAGTCTTGTATCAAAAACCAGTTATTTTTTGGTTTTTGTTTTACTTCCATCTGAAGTCATCCTCTGCACAGCAGCAGACATAAATGTGAAGGACATACAAGTGTTGTTGCAGTCATTACTCAATAAAGTCTGGCCTTTTCTTGTGCACAATGGACACTCGATTAAGACACACCACTAATAGTTTCCCTAACACTCATAATGAACAAATTGCAAATTAATGTTCATAAGCACATTTACTCCTAATGGTTTCCTAATGAAAGATTAGATTCTCATAATGACAAAGCGTGGGGATTTTTGACTGAAGGTTAGCTCTGCCAGCCAGAGCATCTATATCCTTTTCCAAACTTTGTGAGAAACGTGATGGATAATGGGTACTCAGCTTATAAGAAACCAAAGAGAGGGGCAGGGGAAGCACTACTGAACTCAAGAGCAACAAAGTTCAGATGGAAAATACAGTACATTGTGTTGGAAATAACTATGAGGACATGAATGGACTTAATCTCCTCTATGTTCTGAGGCACATAGGACATTTAAATTTCTAGGGCAAGAGAGGTTTTGTTCTCTGTTTTTAGGGCCATGCCAAACCTGAAACATCATGTTCTCTTGGAGAGAAACAAACCCAATGGGATACCATAGTTGTAGCAGGAATTCAAAAGTCACTGCAGTGGTAAGTAGCAGTTAGTATGGTATTCCTGGGGTAGTAATTATAGATTAAATAATGTTGGTTTAAAGTAGATCCAGTATCTTTCATTAGGGAATTTATCTTTGGAATAAATTATGCAGGAACAACTTTGGAAATCAAGCTGAGATTCTGTTGTCATTATTCACACTAAATATTACCTACTCTCTAAGTGCTAATGAAGGTGACAGGATTTTATCTTGATTGGCAAATATTTCTCCCTAGTTTTGTTACTTTCTGTAGATACTAAAATGTCTTTTCATTTTATAAAAATGAAAATTTAGCATGACAGTGAAGGTGGGAAAGGTTAACAATCAAATGTGAACTCAAACGGAGTGTTACCTATATATATATATATTCAACAGCACCATTAACAAGAGGTGAAAATGCTAGCTGACACAGATGGGGGAAACAAATCTTAGCAATTTGTCAGAAATAGGCAAAAAATACCTTTTTTGTTGTTGTTTTGAATTTGGGATATATATTTTAGTTAATCTTTCCTATTTTTGAGAAGATGCTGGAAAAGCAGAATGCAGACATTTGGAAAGGGTTCTGTTTTTCTCTTGCACCCATCCTTTATGTCTCTGTGAAGTTTACCTGCCTCACAGAGAGAAGGAGCAAGGCCCTGGCTCCTGCAGAGGGAGCACTGACAAGCATTCACAGCACAGTGGTGGGCAGCTTTGTGGCTTCCTTCTGGCTGCTTCTCTCCACATCTCAAGTATTACTGCTGCTACAGCAGTAAATATCTGCTATACCTTTGCACCTCAACAATGTTTCAGGTTTCAGCATTTACATTATCTTTAGCCCCAATAAAAAGAACCAGTCACTGTGGCTCAGTAGTCATCTGAACTTCTACCACTCTACATAAATTTATTAAATCCATAATTGTGGTCAATTTGGCTTAAAAACATGCTTGATTTTATTTTATTATGTATATTTATATTACACAGATAGAGAGAGCCTGGTTACAAAAGTACCCAAAGCAAGAGAGATTGAAGTATATTGAGAGCATTACCTTTCCTAGCATTTTTACAGGGCCTCAGCTGGTAAACCTTAATCCTCCTAGTCAGCATCTATATCATACTTAATGGTTACTACAGCTGCTTGTATAAAAAAAACAAAAACCTTTATAAAAGCATTTATCACCAGCATTTTTCATAGATTTCATTAGCAGTCAAAAGCCAAGCATAAATTACTTTGGAAACAGAAAATAAAAGACAACAAACTAATCATCAAATTCATTAGACTTACTGTAGCAAAACCATATCACCCATCTGAGCAATAAACTCCCAGGTCTTAAACCTAATTTCAACATCAGGCTGTGACTAGAGCAAACCTTGGCTCAAACAATGGAACTATTTAGCCTGAGCTCATCAAGTCACTACAACAAGTGGAAATTATTACTTCTGGTGAGCAAGGGCCTCTGGCAAGCTATTATGCATATTCTAAAATGGCATTGTAATTATTTAAATTATATTGAAATGCATTGCTAATGAATCTGACATCTGGAAGGTGATATGTAGGAATTAAGGATACAAAGCAATTATTTCTTTTATCTGAACTTGGTGGTCTTGGGTGGCTTTATAAGCATACTTCACCTAAAATGTCAATGAGACTTAGAAGCTTAGGTCTTACAGGAAACCTAGACTCCCAAGTTAGTCCATTGCTTTTGTTTTGTTTCAATTTCATTTAGGTGATTTGCAGAATTGGAAGATTTCAAAACCAGTTTGTGGTTTAATCTCTCCAAACAGTCCTTAGATACATAATCCAACTAAATTCCTTGACAAGGGCATAATGCAGCTCACCAGTGCCATTCAGTTCACAATGGTTGTCTGTTAGTTATGGTACTTCATTAGGTTTATGATCCCTTCTGCTTCAGAAGAGGACAGGAATTATCTGCAGCTCCCCTACAAGATATTCATCTAAATCAAAGTAATACTAATTTCAGATACAGATTTAAATAAGTATGAAACTTTATTCTAAATTCATTTTAATCTTATTTGTAGTTGTAATTTTAACTTAATTTTTAAAGTGAAATTGATTGTGTAACCCTCAGTGCACTTGAGTAGTAACTAAATGTGGTCTGTGGGATAAAGGTGGTGCTTCTTTTTACTACATGGGAAAATATGAAACACATACATATGTTTTTACAAGCAGTTCTATAGTTTCCATCTATTTAGCCCTCCATTTGCATTCAGTTTTGTTCCTAACATAAAATAAAAACTTTCATTTCAACTTCCATCAGCTTTCCCTGCTTTGACTGTGCCAATCGTTGCAGTAAATTACCTGAATACCTTGAAAAGCATTTTTCCCTCTAAACCTTTCAGGAGTGGCTGGGGCTGGCTCTTAAACAGAGTGTTGTTATAAGGTGTTTGGCCACTCAGGCCCTTCAGCTTAAGTGCCTTATTTTGGTTTTGATTTGGGTTTTTTAAGAACTTCAGTGGCTCTGTATATTATGGTGAAATACTGGTTTGTATCAAGAAGCCAGCCTTTAGTAAGTGTAAGCGTTAATGCATCTTGTCATCTTTTCAGGATTAATTTCAGTATGGTTTATTTCTTCTAAAAATCTTTGAAAGGTAATGTGATTTTGTTCTTTTTGTATTATTTTAGTATGCTTAGCTTTTAGTGAGTATATTTACCAGGAATGTATCCTAAAAGCAAGCAATACACCCTTCCCTTATGTCCTCAGCACTGCTGCCTCTCACCACTCCCCAGCTTCAATGGGGAGTAGATGCCCTAGCTGGCATGGGCTCATATATTGAGTTTGGGAATTGTTGCCAAGTAACAGATACTGTAGCAGACCCTAAATTGCACTGTTTAGTGCAAATTAATGCTTAGAAAGAACTGCAAGGAGAATAGGATTGTCATTGGATCCATGTGCTCTTCCTTCTGCAGAAAGCTGCAGATAGAGTTGTGAAAAGAAAGCAGCCCATAATCGTGCCCATTATGTGTGGAAGCTAATCTCAGCATTTATGAGTTATAAATAGAAAATACACAGTACCCCTTTGTGTCTGCCAAGTAAATACTCTGAACAATCTCTGGGGACCAAATGGTTCCCTAGCAGGAATACAGCTAGTTTTCTACAATTCAAAAGATTGCATTCACATTCAAGAGGCTTGGTTCAATGTCTTAGTTAAAAGAATTGAGAAATTAAAAATTATTTAGAGACCAGCTCTTTGAAGACCAAGTGAATGCTCATTATGCAGTCAGGGCATTCACTTTAATAACTTCATGAAAACATAAGAAACCTTAAAAGCTGGCTAACATGAGTGCAATATTGTGGGAAAAGAAATACACCCTTAATGTCATGGTCTTGCTATAAGCCCTATTGTAAGCATAACTCAGCAAGTATTAAGGAAAGAGAAAACAGCCTTATTAAAAGGTGAAAGTAAAAATAAACAAACCAGCACCACAGCTGTGTTTTCAACTAGCCTAATCCTAAGGAATCCAGCAGGGATCAGTACCAACAAATACATGTAAGTTCTCTGCTTAGTGTGGAGGATTTCTACGTCATCTAACACGTCAGTCTCTCTACTACACCAGCAGAACTTCCAGCAGCAGGTGCTGCAGCCACGCTCTCACGGCACCATCTCTCACGCTCGCAAAGCGGTCACACAGCATTGCACTAAATCCATTGTGGGCTCCTACAGTGGTGATGGCGTCAGTCAGCAAATCTCCATCACATCAAAACCTTTCTCTCCTGACTGAAAGAACATTCTTGTTGGTGGCATCTTCCATAACACTGGGCAGTAGGTGGACAGTTGCCTGAAGTGGTCCTTCCTCAATAGTTAAGGTATTAGGGAGTTATTTCTTTTAATCCCATCTCATCAAGCCTTTGACATCAAGCCATCTTCTTCCCCAGTTTAAAAGCTGAAGAAGGAAGTGCCAAAATCAACATATGTTCCAGAATACAATGTATTCATCATGGAAACTATGCAAAAGGATACACAGACTCTCATATTTCAGGGCATTTTGGAAAGTCTTAAGAGGAAATTGTCAGGTAACTGACCATTTTATAGTGAGTCCACAATTTCCACTGCATCATATGCTACAACTATTGCACCCAAGAATAAATTGTATTAAATGAACAGTCAAATTTGTTGATTCATACAAAGAAGCAGAGTCAAATTGTTCTGCTCTTTTTTTTACTATGAGGAAAATGAGGAAAACAAGAGCATTCTTTCTGATGGTCAGAGAGTTGTACTAAACCTGTGGGCGTTGCTGTAAGATACCTTAGGGCAATCACTGTGCTGAAAAAGTGCCTTGGCTCAATAGCTGTATGAATAGCTTCTTGATTTGAGAAAGGTAAGGTTATTTCATGCAGACACTGACCAAAGGTACAGGTGGTCAGCACCCAGCTGGCTGGACTCTGTCAGTCAATAGTCATAATTTTCTGGCATTTCTATTGATTTCCTCCTACTTCCCTTCCCCAAAACAAAGAATATGAAGACTTCTTTTATTTCAAAAGCCACAACTAAACAAGGCATTTTGTGTGGGTATTCCTGTTTTTTCCTGATTAAATTATAGTAAGTTTTTATTTGGTTGTGCAGTCCCAAAGCAAGTGTAAAGATGTGTGTGTTAATAGTCTCATTTTCATATAAGTAATTAATGCTTTAGGTCTTCAAGTTCCTCAAGTATTTCATAGCAATGTGAGTAGCTGTAAAATGGATGTAGAAATACTGTAGATAGATTCTAGAATCCTCAGGGAAATTAGTCAGTTCTATTACAAGTAAATTTAATTTCTTTTTACTCTGAAAATTGCAGCCTACTTTTTTTTAATGGGCTTTAAGAAAAAAATAGAAACTAAAAAAGGAAAATATCTTTTTCATCTTTATAAATACATTTTAGATAAGTGCAGAGAAAGCAAGGAAGGTATAAATGAGGCTATTTCCTTTTCACAACAGTGTAAAGTCATAAAGGTTTTTAAGACAGCATGATGAGTGTTTTGTTAGCACTATTGATGCAATTGAGATTTGCTGAAGTTTGTGGCACTGTCTGAAGAACTAGGAACAGTTTTAAAGTTTTTACATTAGTTTAAGTCCCACATGCATCTTTTGTTTGTTTAATCCTATGTGGGTAGAAAAATGATTAGCTTTGCAGTTGCTTGTTATAGACCTCCTGCTTCTGTTTCCAGTGTGTAACTCCTTTATGTGCACATGTCAGTGGAAAGAAACATTTCACAAATTAGACCCTTGATCCCAGATTATTCCTGAAAGGAGCAGGGGTTGTATACTAAGAAGGTAACTGCACACTTCCCCTGGTACACTGCTGAAAATGTCTGTGACAGTGGAGAATGCATGTGCTTCAGCATAAGAAGAGAGAAGAAAACAGGTGTTTGTAGATCTTGGTGGAAATCATTACTTCACATAAATCCTTTATGGGTCATAGCTGTTCAAATCTGTTTGCACATTTGGCACATGAAGCTCTCCAATGGCAGCTGCAAGATGCTATTTGGCAAAATGAAAAAGAAGCTTTCCCCTTGCCAGTTCCAAAGTTTATTTTCCAAAACCTAACTAAAGGTGAAAGTCAAGTCCTGCCCTCTCTTCTATTGATGCAGTTCCCCAAAAAGATCCCATTACCCCTCTTGAGGTAACAGAAGAGGTGTAAAATCTTGTTGCTGAGATTGGGATGCCACGATTCCGTTTTTCTCATTGTGCCTTTTGTCTCTCTGAGTAGAGTGGTATGAATCTCAGTGGGGTTCTCTTTCCAAATACTCCATTCCTCACTCTCACTTCCATGATGCTATCAGTGAGGTAGGAAGGCCAGCATTTGAGCCCTGTCTTTTCCCTTCTGGCACAGGTCATGCTGCTTTAGAGCCACTCGGTTCTATTTGAGACAGTCATGGGCTGGGGGGGCTGTTTGATTAACTGGAGATCACCTGCCAACAAGGTGAAAAAGCAAAGCCCAGAAATGCCACTTTTCCCCAGTAAAGAAGGAATTACGTGGATGGAAGTGAAAATTATCTGGGTTTTATTCTGGCTATTTTTGGTTTTTTTGTCTATTTGTTTATTAGCTGTGGAAGTCAACACAGTCTTCATATGCATTGTCTTTAGCATGATTAACATGTATGTGTCACTTGTGTGAAATCTGCAGGTGAGTTGAAGGGGAAGGTAAGGCTGGGCATGAATGAGGAACCTACACAAGTAAGCCCTTTATTTAGATACTGATTTAAGACAGCTAAGGTGCTAAACAATTACTTTACAAAGCTGAAGAGAGGAATCTGGTGGGGTTTTTTAAACTTCCTTAACTGTGTGATTAGTTTTGATGCCAAAACGGGGTTTTCTTCCTCTGTTATACCAGCCCTGTTGACAAGGTGGAGCTGGCTGTGTTTCTCTCAGCTCATGCACCTATCACCAATATAATAAAATAGTAAAACTAGTAATATGGAGGGAACAACTCCTGACATTTTGTGGTTATTAGTGCAGTGATTCTAGTCCTCTCATGTTTATGAAGTTATCTTTTTTCTGTCTTCTTGATGAATATGCTATTGCTCATTTCCCACATGAATGCCTTTCAGTTCTGCTCAGCTGTCTTCAAGTTTACAAATAGCAACATTTTTTACTCTATTTAAATCAAAGTAATTTCTGTGCAGGGGCTTCTTGCTGCATCCCATTAAATCAGATGTTAATGAAAAAATTACTCAATAGTAAAATATATAATTCTAGTTAAGGAAAGACAAAAACAAAGATAACATCTGTCCAGCATATGTACTGACAGACAAAACCTTGTTTATTTGACTGCAATCTTCAAATGTTATGTAATACTATTGACCAATGTGGAATGGATAATATATAGAAATTTTCTTACCAAATATGCCTAAAAAAAAATCTGTCATAAAAAAAAATTCCATCCACTGTTTTCTACCTGTTTTGTGAAAGCAGAACACAGAATTTTTAAGATCTGATTTTGTGGATTTCATCACAATGTGATCTCTCATGTCTGAGTTTGTCATAAATCAAATAAAGACAGAGATATTCATTGTAAAGCTGTGCATTATCCAATAAAAGCTATGCGTGATCTTACAGTAGGCAGATCCGAAATTTAATTCCTATAAGTATGTCCTATAAGTCCTATAAGTATGAGCATGTTGGGATCCAAATGTAATCTCTGCAGCTCAGCAGCATCTTTGTAGGAACATCTTCAAGTCAGAGGAGAAAGGGGTTCTGTTTAATCCCAGCTATCAAGCCAAATTCATGGGCTCTCCTTCTCTAGATTCCCAGTGGTATCACAGAACACTTTACATCTACAGGTCTGCAGGTTAAATCATTATCATATTCACCTTTCCAGTGAAGTGAATATGATAATGTCCCGATTGAGCCCTAGTGAGAAAAAAGCATTTTAAATTCTTTTTGAACCTCTTCAGAAGTCTTTGCAGCACGCCTGGCTCTGGGGCCAGTCTCATTCCAGCGCTGTTGTGGGGGGATGCATTCCTGCAGTAAATCCCAGGAAGCAGAGTTGAAGTACTCAGCTGTATCCCTTGCTTCCCATCAGCAAACCACATGCTTATCAACATCTGAGGGATGCTAAAAGTAGCGATTGTGAGAGCTCGCAACAAAATGGGTCTTTTGAGTTCAGAAGCCCTGACTATGTGGGATGTGAAGAAATGCTTATGTAAGGATGTGACAGCATCAGCAAGTCTTGTGCTGCAAATTGTTTCAGCTAGTTGGAAGCTAAGTTAATTCAGGCTGCTCCCTTGTGGATAAAAAAATAATGGGGCAAAATATTTAATTTCAAACAAGTGCACGTTACTCTAGAAATAAGGTGTTTAGGATCTGGATCTGGAAAGCTGTGGGAGCAAAGGTGTTTCTGAGAGAGGTTTCACTGGGGCTTAGCAGGCTTAAAGGGTTTTGGGCCAAGCTGCTTCTTGAATGGTGGTGGAAATCAGGGACTGGCTCAGCTGTTCCTGGAGATTATTTGCATTGCCCCACTGCTGAGGAACACCTACTTCAGGAAGTTACTGTCTGGATTCTGGTCAGGAAACCAGCACTTGATAAGAATAATCTTTTCATCAGATGTTCTGCTCAGTTTTTGTGTCTGGTTGTCCCTGTGGCACAGCAAGCGAGTGATTTCCTACATTGATTGAGTTCTTTGACGTGAATTAGTCAAGAAATAGACTCAAGTATGAGATAGATGTTGCTTTTGTCTAATCTGGGGATTGACTGCATTTCTTTAATCAAGGTTTAGTTCTTCACACAACAAAATGAAGTAGTATAAGAGAATCCACAACAATGCATTGACAGTCATTTGTTTATAAATGAAATTACTCAGACAAGCACATCTTTCACATATACCAGTGCACACTTTCCTTTGTGTAACTGATACATCTGTGATATAATTAAATACCCATTTTTGTAGAGCCTAGGTATTATGGTCCTCATCTTCAGGTTCCATGAGGTAGCAGAGGATATGACTGGATTGCTTTTCAGCCTTGAGGGAAGTTTTGCACTTGTGGAATATTCTATTACATTAAGAGCTGGCAAAAGCCCAAGGCCAGCAGTAGTCCTCTGGTAATTTCAAATACAGTGATCAATGGAATTATAAAGCATGATTTCCATTAATTTCAGAGTGTGACTGGGTATTCTGATGTCTAATAAAATATGTGCTTCACCTGAAACTTTTTTCCACAGTTTGAACATCCATAGTATCTCTTTCTCATGTCTATTTTCTGGTGTGTAATAAGAGGTGAGACCATCGTGGAGCTTTCACCTCATACAGAGATTCTTAGGCTTTCTGTATTCCATCTGGCTGCCTGCTTTCAGAAAACTTACAGGAATTTAATGTATTCAAGAGGCCTGTGATCCTGGTCAATGTGCTAAAAAGGTATGGGAAGGGGGCAGTCACTCACCAGGCTGGTAATTGCACTCAAAGAACACAAAATTATTACCTACACTGTGTTTCCTTGGGAACGAAGGAAAGAAAATGTATTTTATTGCAAATCCAGTGACAAACATGCTTTGATTCATATTTAAATCTATTCTCATTTTCCTGTCATTTGTTGAGGTTTCTTTTTCTTTTTGATCTCTGTATAAAGGAAATTATTTTTTTTAATCTAGATAGCTGCTCCAATCATTCCAATAATCTGCATCACTCCATTACTCCCTCACCTGACTCTGAATATCTTAAGCTATACCCTGATTTTAGAAACCAGGTTTTGTCTGTATTGGTTGCCAGCATCTTTCTTCAGCAAAAAGTGTGGTCCCCAAGCATTTTGTTGTTGTGTAAGGTTTGCTTTATGCAGAGCATTGGGAGGATAAGCACTTTGGCTTTTCTTGTTTACATTCTGCTTGCTGTGTTTTCTCTTTGTTTACAATTCCAGCACACTTGAATCCTGATAGGTTAAATGGAAGGAAAGACAGGCATCAGATAGTTGCTGCCTGACCCATCCAGCACACACACCTCTTGCTTTCAGAATAGCCCAGTCATTTTTCACTGGTACATTGAGGTGCATTCAAATCTGCCTTGGCATTTGTCCAGCCCTGCAAAATATCAAGCAGAGAACATCCTGTCTGAGACAACAGATTGTTAGTTCAATTATATTCCTGAAATTGAGTTAAAATTCCGTGAAAGAGGCTTCAAAATTGAAGGACCCTATGGGAATGTTGTGGGGTTTTTGTTCATTTGACTTATAGCAATCAGGCATACTAAATGAGAGGCATTGTATAAGTGCATGTTCTGTGTGTTATTTATGTCTGTTTAAGTTGTATTTGATAGTAAGTAAATTGATAGCACTGCCATCTATAGATAAAACAAAGGTCTTGTGCTAAGCTTGATAAGGAAAGTGGAGGAGCTTGGACTTGTCTACAATATTGGTAACAAATTTTTATTATAGCCAGAGAGAAGGACTCTGAGCTGCTTCTGAATATGATGAATGACAATTCCTCATTAATAGTGACCAAATTTTATGTTACCGACCAGGGTTTCTGAAGTGTGATACAGTAACTAAATAATCCTTCAATATCTGTGGGCCAGACTCAGTTACAAGCACTCAGGACCACTGCTAGTCTTACTGGACTGAGTAGTATATTTTTCTAATCAGGATTGTGTCTGGCATATTGAAAAGACTGGTAGCCTTTCTGTAACTCATTTCAGTCAATTTTTTTAGTAAAGGGAAGGTGGTGCAGTTTTTTGGCAGAGATCCAAGCATCCATATGGTACAATAGTGTTCTGTATTAATTCTAATGTTGTTTCATTGAAAGATAGTGTTCTGGTCAGATGCAAAATGTTCATGCCCAGTTTTGTATTTTTACCCTTGTTTTCCTCTATTGATTTTTATTTATTCTCAGAAGCACAAAGGCCAGCTTCTCCATCTGCCAGTTTTATCTCTCATACACTGAGTGTTTATTTTCCTTCTTGTTTCTCAAATTGCACATGTATCTGAAGAACTGAAAACTGGCCGTAACACATGAAGTTAGATTCTGCCATTTCACAACATTTCAATAAGGCAAATTTTCAGATTGCCTGATGGATTTCCATTAGGTGAAGTTTCTGGTTTATTATGTAAAGGGTGATAGAACTCAGATTTTGGATGTTCTAATGCTTTTGTGTTTAAGCATTTCATGGCTACATAATTAGTGAAGGCTTTGGCTATTTCTGGAGTGCTCTGTGTTGACTGGATATTTGGTCTGCTTGTGCATAAATGAATGTCACCTTTTTGCTCCTAGAAAACAAGACACTACCTGTCACTGTCTGTGGGTTTTATTTCTTGTCAACAATTTCTATGTGAATTTTGTATGGGGGTAATAAACTAGTTTGAATAGCACATATTCCTAAGTGATCTGCAAACCATAGTAAAGAGAAAAAATGCAGCAATTAGTGTCTCACAGACTAATCAGAAGAAATAAGGCATAGAAGAAACAGTAGATCACTTAATGACTTCATCATATTTGCATGATAAAGATACTGGGCAAGATGAGAAAAATCCCTAAATAATGACAGCAAAAAGTATTTGAGAGAAATTGCATGCTAGCTGCCAAGAAGGCAAAAATTTGGGGTTCATAAAAGATGCAAAGAGTTGCCATCACTGCATCACCAAAGACTCGGCACACTAAGACAGTTTAAACAATGTCACATAAAACACAAACCACTTTAGAAAAGCGTACACTAAATCCACATACAGCTTGCATTTTCAGCTCCAAAGTCCTCCTTCAGTAGATTGAAGCATTAAAGTTGGTTCAACTGCATATTTACATGAACAGCATATGCTGATATCAGCCCTCCAGTTCTAGTGTTGTAGCCATGAAGCTCAGTAGATAACCTACTAATCAATTAAAGGCAACGAAGGGTAAGACAGGACTTACCAAAACAAGCAAAAAATTCAGCTATTATTTTTATTTCAAATAAGGACAATGCATGAATTTAAACTCTGGTGGGTGACAGGACTTCAGCTTAGATATGTATTTTTGAAAATCCCATCATACTTGGGCTTTTAAAGGCATTTTAAACTATACTTTTATCAACTTCTCCTGGTTCAGTCAGAAAGACCATAATTTCATTAATCAGCAGTTCGGGGCCAAGTTTTAATGAACTGAAAGGCAGAAGGTTGGTGTCTCAGTTATATCTAAACTCTTTTGCACAGCTCTGACAGCGCAAAAAAGCTGCAAATGTTTTTTGCAGTGAATTAGAGGACTTAAAAATCAAAAAATAGTTTCTAATACTCAAGGCTTAATAGGTGGTTTAGGGCTTAAGTTAATACTTACCTGCATCTCTTGGATATACAGTTAATAGGAAGATGAGAAGAGGGCATGGGAATATAACCCTCTGTCAAGTGATTTGAATAACCAAATTTGAAAAGGAACACTCAGTAGAAAAATGTGCATATTGCTCATTCTCTTGAGCCCTTTCATCCAAAAGCTGATTCCAAGGTGTCAATGAACCAAATGATAAAAATAATTTAAGGAGACTTGAGACAAGTAAACACACTTCAGTTTCTAAGGTATAACAAAAGGAAAAATTCTTTTTGTCAGAGAAGTACCTCTAGCATTTCTCAGGGAGTCTCTAAAGGTTAGTATTCAAAATGGTTCTGCAAATGCAGTTGCATGAGGCAATGGAGATATGGGTGGCATGGAAGTGTGACTAATTTAGTTGTAGTTTCTGCTCTGAACCTTTGAAGAAATCTTACTTTCTGGTTCCCAGTTTGGAGTATGCTTTGTGGGTGGGCTTTAACTCAGCACTTTCTAACATAAAATGCTTGTATGATCCCAGAGAAGGAAATCTCCTAGATTCAAGACCTTTATGTGCCCTCATCCCCCTAGGTGTTCTAAGCAGTGCTTTGAAAAGTCGAGACATATCCTGCCAGATGCCCTTGTCCCAGGCACCTTCTTATTTCCTTGTGTGTAGATTTGAGAGAGTTTAATTTCCTGGTCACCAGCCAAGATTACCCTGGTAAAACAGGAAATGCTCAGAGAAGGTGGAGTATTAGATTACCTCATATTGAGTAGAAATAGTACTGGGGTTACTGCTTTCTTGGTGCATGTTCTGCTCGTGAAAATCTAGTCTTCAGAATGACCTTCTCTTTTTGCAGGGACAGCTACATTTTTTTGCCAAGCAGGCAAAGGCTGTTCTCTGTGCAGAGCTCGGTCACCACCCCTCACTTTGTCTTTGTGCTAAGGATAAGCTGAGCCAGGGTACATCCCAGAAGGATCTAAAGTGTGCACTTTTCCATATCCCTAAATGTTTAGGGCACCTCCACAGCTTGAGTGAACATATTCTGTGGGAGATGCAGTGGGGTTTTGTTGGACACTTAAGAAAAACAGTTTCCAGGAAAACTCTTAACAGCTATGTCCTATCATATGTATATGTAAGGTCTTTTTGCATGTACTCTTTTTGGTACCCAGAGTTTGCCAACATTGTTCTGAATGCTGCTTTGAGCCTTAAAGTTGACTCTCCACACTAGTACCTTGGGGTTTGGCCATATGTAAAGGTCTTGGGCTAAGTTTGACCTTGGACAGCATTTCTTTCTGCCTTTATTTGCACTCATTTCCAGTGTGGAACAGGACTGCCCCCTGTTGTATAGAGCCAATGTCCAACTAAGAGGGACTTCCTGTGTGCTCATGTAGCAGTAATAACAATGGTAGGTCTTGAATTTCCTTGTTTTTTTCCTTCTCTTTTCATCTGTGCTCAGATCCCTTTCTTTCCTGAAACTGTTGTATATTATTTGTATCATGGCTCTACTTAAGATCTCCAGTCAGTTTGATCATGCTTATGTCCTGAAAAATTGAATAATAAAAGCCCCATAGCAGAATTTTAAATATTCTTTCTTCGTGCCATCACCTGAGCATGAATCAGGAATATAGTGGGGCAAACAGGAAATGGTGAATACTCCTTATCAAATACATAGAGGCAAGTATTTTCTCAGGGAGGTTAAGTTGCTTACAGTCAGTGCAAGCCTGGAGAACCAGTAGCCAACACAGTTTAAAAACTCACAGCTGAAAATCTGTTCCTCGGTTTTTTATATTCACAGAAATGGAGGTATATGATTCCCCAGTTCAAATTTGAAACAGAATTTTTTTTCAGCTTATCCTTCATACTCAGCCTCACTGAATGAATGGAGGAACATCTGTAGATTTCAAGGAAAATTTTGGTACATCTGTAGCTGAAATTGTCTCAAATTTCCATTGAATCAGATAATTCTTATCAGATATCCTTGAAGATGATAAGAGGATCAATGCTGTCAGCACGTTCAAAGCAGCATGAAAATACAATGTGATGAAAAGTAGCTTCATTGTAATGCAAAAAACAGCATCCCAGCCATTCCTGTAGTGCATGTGCAAGAGTTTGAGTGATTTGGATGCAGGATTCCTGATACAGTTATTTCTGCCATATATGAGACCCAAAATGATTACCTGTAGAGTAAATGGACCTGCTCATCATGCAGGTCTTTGTAGAGATAATCATACACCTGTTCAGAAGATGTAATAGTTGTGCTTGAAATACCAGGTCTGAAACACAAGGGTGAATACTCCATGGATGGTTAAGCTTTTAAATCACTTGGAAGCAGCTGATTTTAAGTTGCCATGGCAAAGGATTTTCAGACAATGAGAAGCTTTTACATTAATATCTTTGTAAGCCTTGTTGTGATAGAATTGTCTCTGAAGAGCTGTCTCTTTCTTGCTCCTGCTGACACACACAGTTATAAAATCATCAAGTAATTATATAGAGCTGTAATGACTTTTTGGATTTCTTCTCTATGGGTTTTGCCACTGATTTGTAGATTCCCTTTCTGTTAGATTTTTATGATAGGGAACAGAATTATTTAACATTTTGTTATCAAAAAATGTTGAAGATATCCCTTGTGTTTTCAAAAAATACCAAGGTATGGTCTCGGGGTCTCTCGCTGGTCAGAGTGACCCCGAGAAAAGTTGCAAAGTCTCTTTTCCCAGCCCGGCGCTCGAAGAAGGAGTCAGGGCTCTTCATTTCTCAGTCTCAAGGTTGTTTATTGCATCTTATCTATAAAATTCTTTCTCCTGTCCTGCCGAGGTCCACTCAGCAAGACAGTCCAGGCACTCTCCCTGCCTCCTGGGCGGTGTTATCTTTTTATACTAAAAACTACTAAAAATTATACACTATTTACAATTACTTTCCAATACCTATCACCTATGTTAGACAGTGAGCTTCTACTCTAAACCAATCTAAAAGTGCCAACATCACAGCAGAAGATGGAGGCTAGGAAGAAGAAGGAGAAAGGCTGGTCACACCCCAATTCCTCCATCTTGCCCCCTGAACCCCCATTCTAAAAACCCCCAAAATTCTATTTTTCACCCCATGATAAATTCACTATCATTTTACTTAAACTTTCGTGGCTTGTAATTCTTCATACAGGGTTGGTAATTGTTTTTTCCAAGGGCTAAATCAAAGGCACAGGGGTCTTGGGCTCTGTGCCAAGGTCTCTGAGCCCCTGACAGGTCTTGAGTCTTCCAGGGCAGCCAGAGGAATTTCCTGGGTTCCCAAAGTATGGAAATGATAATCATTTTCCATTCTGTTAGTCTATTAATTTTGAACAACAACTGAATAAAACCACTTTTCTTTGACAACTTGGTTAGTTTGGGCCTTTTTGTATTTTCTGGCTAACATGGCTAGAGTTTTTTGGAGCATGTATTTTTCAGTTAGGTTCCATGGTCGTCTTATCTTCCTACTCAGTGGCCAAAATATAGGTCTGAAAAAGCATGTCCTATCTGAACTCAGGGTGACATAAGAAACTTATTAGTAGGGGAAATGAGTGGAGAATTTTGCAGGGACTTGGTTTCAATTTTGGGAGGAGAGAGCGTAGTGTCCACTCAAGACAGCTTGGACTTGGCCCTGGTTGTTGCTGGTTCACTTTAATGTTGCTCTCCTGCCAAACAGGAGCAGAACAAGGGTCTGTTCAAGTGGTTAGCCAGCCCTGGTTGACCACTCATGTTCACATGGAGTCTCAACACACAGAAAACCAAAGGCCAGAATTTGTATTCCTGTTAATCCCTGCCAACTGCACAGCAGCTCCCAGCTGATGCCATGGTGCTGGTAGCACATTCTGGGTGTCAGGGGCTGGGAAGCAGTAATGCCAGTGTCTCACTGCCACCTCCCCCTGGCTGCCTGGGGGTTTGAGTGCTTTGCAGGCACACTTTCTAGCTTGTCACTTCCCCTGCCAGCTGCAGAGACAGGATGCTAAAGGGAAGGTTTACAGGAGGGGAGTTTTCCAAGGAGGGCTTTGAGGAAGCTGGCACCAAGTCTCTAGCAGCACTGAAGCTCTGACATTCATGTCCAGTGGTACTTTGTCATACTAAGATTTAATGGGCTTCAGGACATAAAGTGAGATGTATTTGTTCTGACACACTTTTAATTAAGGTTCTTATCAAATTCTTTTTATTTTAATTATTATTTGACCTTGGCCATTTCTTCTTTGGGATTCTGTAGGTCTGAAAAGCTTTCAGATAGGGTTTTAATTGCAGCCCTTCAATATAATTATTAGTTGTGTATTACATGGGAATGAAGCTGGTTCTTTTAAGTTAGCACAGTATAAACACTTCATACTCTCAGCTGCTATGCCAGTGCACAGGAATGGGATCCACATCACAATACATTGTCTCCATTCTCTATACTGCAACATAGGCTCTTTGCTCAGTTTAGTGGCAGCTGCAGCACACAAGTAATTGGGGCCTGAAAAGTCTCTGTGGGTATCATTAATTTTAGTCTTGGGAGGTACCTAGATTTTAGTCTTAGGAGGCACCTAAATGCCAATAACAGCAAAAAAAACCCACATTTAAAGACAAACTGATTGATTGGATTGCATAAATAGATTGATCAGATCAATCTCAAATTCATACATTTCTGGACATGTATTATTAGTTATGCAGAACATGGAGTCAACTGACATGAGGGTGTAGATAGAAGAGACTCTTTGTATGTCAAAGTTGTTAGCTGTTAACTCTTTGAAATCAGCCAAAATATTTAAACTGAGTAAAATGAATTATACAGGAAATCTTTAAAGATTAATAATATATTTGAAGGTCTCTTAAATAAAATAGCCCAAAGTTACAAAAAAGGCAAAAATATGTTGGGAGAAGATTTAGTAAAAAGTTGGGGGAGGGGGGGGACATGAAATTAAGGATGCTGAGTAGTGGGTGGGGATAAGCTCATTTTATGTAACAAGCTAATTTAAAAAGTGAAATACAGAAATAGCTGGAAAACTGAAAAATAACTGCATTGCAGTTTTCACATGTTCACAGCTCTTCCAAAGAGTTTGAAGTCTATAATTTGAAGCAGCAATGAGGAACTATTCACCTGATATGCGAGCACACCAGGGCTTAAATTCTCCAATCTTTCTCCCATCATGGAACAGAAAATATGCTCACCACACAGCTGAAGAGCTGGTGTCCCCTGCCTGTCTGTTCACATGCTGTGGACAGAAAATGTTTCAGGTTTCAGCCATAGAGTGAATGTGTTTGTAGTCTGGCAGTAAGAGGAGCTCTGTAAGCCCACAGGAAAGTGAATAACAAGAAGGATGGCATGAGGTTCCTGCAGCCCTTGCCTCCCTTCTCTCCCAGAGGACATGTAGAGAAGACCTTGCAGCCCAGGCTGCCAAGCTGTGGATTTAAGGGAGGGTTCAATCCACATGCTCCCCAAACTGCAGAATGGCTTTCTAGCTTTCTGGTTTGTTTGTATTCTCTGAAGCCCCAGTCCTGACTAAAGACCTTGGCTGGTTTGAGCTGGAAGTGTTGGAGTTGCTGTTGATCTGGGGGGCATGCAAGATGGCCATTTATTTTGGGGAGGGAGTCCTTTGCCTTAGCATTAGTGTGGATTTAAAATAACTATATCATTTTAAGAGTAGGTAGTGTCACGACTTTTTGAAATTGTGTACATTGGGTTTGCATTTTCCAGGAGAAATCAGTTTCAGTCCTTTCTGTTTGCTATAGAAACAGAACAGTAATTTCTGCTGAACTGCTTCTCAGAGGTAGGCAGCTGTGAGTCATCCAGTAGTTCTGAGGGGCATCAGCCAAACATTCCCTTAGTGAAATGACTAGAAAATATTTTTCAAACTTTCCAGTTACCTAAAACATCACTGAGTCATACTAGAGATATCTGAGGAAACTTTCACTGCCAGGATGGTGTTTTGGTCTGTCATGGGTACCTGAGAATACATCACAGAAATAATAGGAACAATATTGTGAAGCTGATGTTTCATTATTTAAATGATTAATCATGCAATATGTATGACTTTTTGGAAAATACATATAGCAGCACAGCTGTTGTAGCAATAATGGAAGGGAGCATAAAAGAGTGATAGCTATGACAGATGAAAATGTGAGCAGAGATGTGGGTTCCAGTTTGTTATGCTCAGTGCTGTGGTCAGTAATCTATAGTTTATAGGTATTTCTGTAAATAAAACCCTGAAAATACTGCTTTTCTATTATCATGCAAATCCCCTGTGTGGGAGCAATCTCTTGCAGGAGTGGTACTGAACAGGTGTCATCCTCTCTCCTTCCCACACTGCTCCCAAATCAGAATAATTTGTAGTTCTTATAACCAAGACATCCTGGAGGAAATTAACAAACATTCCCCTTGTACAATATTAAATTAGCATTCTGATCAGGTGTGGCCAATCCCAGAAGACATTTGCATCTGTATGAGATCAGTATGCATATACATCAAATTATCAAGTATGGATGCAGAATTTTTTGTTAAGTGACAATCTTTTAGTTTGTCAAGTATTGATGGCATTTAAACTGAACAACTGGAAATCTCTGATTTAGGAGTATTAAAAAAATCAATCCTGTGACTATATTTCCCATCTATTTTGTCTAGTTGCATGTTTTATGAAACTTGTGCAACCATTTTCGTAATGCTTCTAGCACATTTTTCTCTTTTTCTCCTTTTTATGGCTTCCCCAATAATGATGCCAGTTTATGCACATTTCAGTTATTTTGGCTGCATAATTTTTTATCACTTCATTAATTGTCTTGTGGATAAAAGAAAACAAAATTTTTGCATAACAATACTTTTATTTTTAAGAACTATGTCCACCTTTTATCATGCTAGTTTAACATACCCCAGTGTACAGTACCACCACAGAATTAGAACAGTAACAGTAACAAATACCTCTATCATGTTTATTTTGCTTTCATGGCATGTGTGAAAGAAGGGCATCACTTTATCTGATACACTTACATGACATTCTCCTGGCATACCCAGACAATAGTTTTTAAATTTTGTTAGTATAAAGGGTGTTTAATACCAAAATTCTGAAATAGTGTTTGGCTGTTCTCCTTCTCCAACTGATTCTTATCATCAGAAAGTGAGGTCAGTCTGAAATACAGATATTACATGCCTAACTGAATTAAGCTAAGCATAACTCTGAGAGCCGCTAATAAATGCTTCTGTTGGAGTACAAAATAAAAACATTTTGTCTTCTTCATAAGAAACCTAAAACCTGCAATGTGATAGTAGTTGACATTATTCTGACAGTTCAGCCTATGATTCTTCAGTGCAGTGATCATGTTATTGTTTATTTGTGCACAGTAGTCTTGGTCATGGATCAGGTTCCAACTCAGTTCATGATGGGAAGCTAGCAGTGTCATGAATACTAGCCTCCAGCTGTGAGTAAATGCTGACTTCTGTCTCATGCAAATACTGCTGTGCTAGTACAAGTATCCATCAGATGAAAAAAGGCAGTGTGGATTTTTGTGTTTGCTTTTGAACGGTGTTAAAATATATGCAGTCCCTCTCTGGAATGGTATCAGTCTCAAAATGAGCCTGCAAGGAAACTTTTGAACATCAGTTTGAACAGAGCATTTTCCCAGCTAAGCATACACTGCAAAAGAAGAAGCTTGAAAGTTAGGGAAAAACATATTTTCCAATCTTTTATAAGAAAAATTTGAGAGCTTGGTGCCAATAATTTGAAAAAAAAAAAAGAAACAGACAACAGCATAAAAGAAAAAGGCAAAATCCACAGATCATTAGGTGTAACATGGATCAAGAACATGGCCAACTGCTACAATGAACTCTTCTCATTATTTTCTATATATGGGTAAAATTTCCAACAGAAGAGAAAGATGTTCTCTTTAAGAATTATTACAATCTTTACTTAACCTCCATGTATAGAGAATACAAATTTCATATTACTATGTGACCAAGAGAAAGGAGATTAGGAAATAGCTGAAAATTCCTTTTGTTCACACAGCTCTGCTAGTTGTGCCAAGCAGATCCTTGACTGCCCACCTGAGCAGGTAAAATGTGGTAGCAAATGCAAGGCAGCAACCTGGGCCTTTGTAAGGCAGATAGCTGGAGGTAGGACAGGGTCACAGAGTACCAGAACAACTGAGGTAACAACAGCTTTGGATGAATGTGCTCTGCCTCTGAGAGCATTCGTGAGCTAAGGAGCATTTTAATCTTTCTGAAAATACCATCATGCTCTGCTCTCACTTTAAGCATTTTAAAAGGTTACAAAAAAGCTCATTTTGCTGTAACACACCTATTGTGGAAGTATAGAAAACAATCACTTTTTTTTGTTTGTTTTTAAGGACGAGGGTTCTTTGGAATATTTTGATGAAGTTCAATTTCAGCATCCTTAAGTACTTACTTAAGTCTCAAAGATAAATTAAACTATTTTGTAGAACATGTTAATTTAGCATTTTATGGTCACAGTTGTATGATCCTTAGTTCTGAAAAATGACATGCCAAGAAATTACATCAGTATAAAATCCAGCCCATATATTAGCAGATTCCTTTACAAAAAACAGTGCCATAAAATCATTTTCTATTTTTTTCCCAACAGTTAACAGGCACAGTGCCTTTCTCTATGCATAGAGAAATGTGCATTTGCAGTATATTTTACATAGTGCAGGAGATACATATCTGTGGGCTCTATCATTGTGGAAAGCACTGCTGACTTTGGACCTAAGCAGCCTTCTTATGGACTTAAAGCTGTTGCTGTAAGGGCCTGAAAAGTGTGTGTAGCATCTGTCATGCCTAATATGCATGAGCAGTAGATTGAAAAAAAGAGTTTACAGTCTCAACAGTAAATTCCTTCCCCGGTGCAAGGTAAGGTGGCATTTTTAGATGCTAGAAGGGGACATGGACTATCCTCCTCAAGTGAGAAAGAAGGAGCAAGTATAGAGTAACTCACATATAAATGAGAACAGTACATTCCTAACGTGTTTATGTTGATGTTTCAATCTGAACAAGTCAAATTCTCATGAGGGAAAAAACACTTTTCATTTGTCCTTGGTCCTTAAATTGAACTTCAGACTGCAAGGTGGAAAAATCATTATTAGGGAATTGGTCTAGGGATGAACATGAACCTGATTTTCTAGTTCAGTGAAAGACTTGTTCAATCATGTTGGTGTGTGGGAAAGATGATATAGAGTGCTACTGGACAATAAAGGCATGGCTCCATACAAATTCAGCACAGATGTAAACAATTTAGCCAAGTGCAAAGCACTGTGACGAGGTCTAAAACAATGGTAATGCCATTATTTTGAACAACTGAGTATGTCACATAATTTGTTCAAGGAGTGATCCCAATATTTTAGATGTTGGGTAGTGTAATTAGGGTTGACTTTTCAAATTCCATCAAGTATACCTTTTTACCTCCTGGACTTGGTGTGTCTAGTGGACCTGACTATTGACAGGCAGACTAATTCAAAAATAAATTGAGACACCACTAGGGCTTTTATCAAAGAGGAAAATATTATCATCTGTTTTGCTTAGATTAGGAAGCTGAGAGCAGATAAACAAGAAACAAAAAAAAACCCAAAAAAATTCATCAAAAAAGACAAAAGGTGTCAGAATTATCCTAATGTAGCAGGTAGTTGTTCTGGTCTGGTGGATATACTGTGCTGCAATATCTGAAGCAGTGCCCCTGTTGTGATTCATTATCACTATATAGCACGATTGGAATTAATAACAAAAGACAATCATAAACTGATGATAGAAATTCTGGTGTTCCTACATGGTTTTATAACTAAGTGGCTAAATAACTGTTTTTGTGGAGATAATTCCATTAAAGAGATAACAAAAGTAACCTTTACAGATAAGTAGTTACATAATTTAGTCTGGTAGGGCATTATGGGTCTAATTCTCTGCTTATCTGAACAGATAAAATTTCACCAACGATGATGATGATGTGCCCATTTATTCTAGCAGGGAGCTGTGCACAGTTTTAAATTATCTGATGTTGTCTGAAGTGCCTCCTTGTCTTTGCCTTGTTAGAATCAGTTTCTCACCAGGGTTGCTTCAAAGGCAGCTTTGGGCAGCACAATTGGTTTTTGTGGCCTGGGGACCGAGCCTGGGATCGGGACATAGCAGGGTGCTGGCTGGCATCTAAATACGTAACACAGCGTGGTCCTTATTCTTCTTTTGTAGGAGAGTGCCACATAATTTTCACTGATCAGCAGCCTTTGTCTCTTGAGCACTAGCGGAGGAATTGTGTTTCCACAACCATAAATGCTGTAATTGTGCCTGCCTTTACTTTATGTGTGCCATGCAGAGCTGTTACTCAAACAAAAGTCCCACTGACTCACCTCATGTGCACAGCCCATGTGCCTGTTCTGCCATAACTCAGTCTGCAACAGACCTAGCCAATTCCCATTTTTCAGGTTATCTAAGTTTTTTTGTATGCAGCATTTTTAATTGACAATAAATCCAGCTGGGATGCCTTGTTTGTGCAAAACTCAGTTACTTTATCATGCCAGAGGAGGACTGTCAAACACTGATTGTGGAAAATAATTTTTTTTTCCATTACAAGAGAGAATGGCATGAAATTCTCTCAGGGACATGATGTGACTCTTGGGGATAGTGCTGTGCAGGGCCAGGAATTGGACTCGATGACCCTTGTGGGTTCCAACTCAGCATATTCTGAGATTCTGTGAAAATTACAATGTTTACAGAAGTGTTTAAGAAATCAAGACAACAGTTTAGGAAAAGGGCTAGCTTTAGCCTCCTCTGGGTTCCTCAAAATTCTGGCTTCCTCAAAACTCAATTCTACCAAGGCTTCTACTCTTGGGAATGAACACAGACAGGAGGATTTTCACATTCTGTGTTTGGAGAGGGTAAACTTTGTTTGGAGCAGGGCAGGAAGATCTCCTTGTTCCCAGGGGAGTCCTTTCTACACTAGGTTAACAGCTCCTAGAGCATAGCCATGCCCAAATTGTTCCACTCTTACAAGTAACAAAGTGTGCATGGAAAAAGGAGCATCAACCTCTTTCACTTTCAGGTAAGCTTCTGAGCTATTAGGTTCAATGCTCCTTCTTCACTGTTGTCTCACCCTCGTTGGTTGGTTGTTGTTTGTTCCGGGGTTGTTTGTTTTGTAAGAAAAGGCCAAAGAGGCCAATTCCTTGATCCCTTAAAAAGATGAAAAAATAGGATGCAATGACTAGCTGTCTGACCTCTTGCATCTTTTAAGAAACATCACATTTGAAACCAGTCAGCTGGTTTAATTGACTGTGGCCCTGGACATGGGTTGGTGTTCTTGGAGCTGTATTTGATTAATTCTAATAGGACCAAAATCATATTTTCATCTTGTACTTTGGAAAACCTATAGAGTACCACAAAGATACAGAAAACCTTTGCAGTGTTTCTTCTAAACATGATTTTGAAAAAGTTACTGCAATCAACAGGTAAGAAAAGTTACCTTCCTTAAAGGAAGCTTAGTATATTCTGGTATCATCATTGTACCAAGCTGAATCTATGGTGATATGAGTAGCTTGTAATAGCTGTGAATACTTCTGTAAAATTTTACTTAATGTAATGTTGCTCAATTATAAATTTTTTCTCAATTAGTAAATCAAATTTTTGTATTCTGCAATAACTGTGTTACTGTGCTATTTTCAGTACTTAGCATGAAATGGTGAAAATTAAGTCGTGTGTGAATGCTACCACATAAGCAGAAACTTCCAGAATCCTTACATGAATAAAGACTGTATCACTTTCAGACATAGCTATTAGGAGGTTTTTGAATTTGTTGGATTTCTTTAAATTCTATCAAAGCCTCTCAGAGCAATGAGGACAGTTGATAATACAAGTAATAAGAGAGTCATTCCACAAGATTTAGTGTGAAACCAACTTAGAACATATGAGCTAATGGAGCAGGCTGAAGTCCATAAATCTGGTTTGTTGTCTTTCTAAAAGATCCTCTTTAGTTTGGCCAGAAGATACTATCTTGGTGAAGTAATAATGTGGTCAAATAGAATACATGCTAAAGAATAGACTGACTGGTCAGTGTTGCCCCTTTTCTTTTACATGTACAAATAAAATTTAATGAAAAATAAACAAAGGAGCTTGTCTGCTGAATTCTGGAAGGAAATGTCTTCATTCATGTTGCAGCCATGGCAACAATCCGTGGAATTCAAATTTCCTGTGCTATCAATCAATTCAATAAAATGATGATCTGGATATTTACTGCTCCCTGAAAGTCTCTCTTAAAGAGATTGTTTCAATTTTGTAGAGCACAATATAAACAGGTATGAGCTAGTTACCTTCTACAGTTAGAACATAAAGAGAAGGAAGGAGAAACATGATGAATGTGGTCCAAGTTGTTAATCCACGTTAACAAAACCAGGCAAGAATCCTGGTGTTTGCAGTTTAGCATGAAAAAATGCAGATTTTTCACAGGTGCTGCACATCTGCATTAGGAGTACCAGATTAGTCAGGCATCTTTGGGATAATAGTTAAACTGCAGTCAGAGCTTTTCCCATGCTTCTTCCCCATGTCCCTTTCTAAGCAGCAGAGAAGGAGGAATCTTGCTGAGAGATCCACAGGAGGAGCACAGCCCAGGTGCTGCTCACCTCGTGACTCCGTGAGAGCACCTGCTTGAGGAGCCCAGTCCTGCTCTGAGTCGGTGCTGTCCTGAGTCCTTTCCCTTTGCTTGCCACCCCTCTTTCACGCTTGTCTGAGCTCAGAGGTTGATTTTTAACAACACTAAAGCAAAACAGAGAAGCAGCATCTGAGAATTATGTGGCACAGCTATTTTGCTGTGGAAACTGCAGGGAGAGTTTTTTGTGTCCAGCACTTCAAAATTCTACTTTTGTCTGATTAGTCTTCTGAATTGCTTTATTTTCTCTCCAGGAGGAAACCTAAATAATACTGGAGAAAAGAGCTTTCTATTTCACTTAGAGCTGGAAGAGGACTATAGAAAATTTAGTGATAAATCTCCCAACAGTAAAAACAGTGTAATACAGATTGCAGTAGCTAGAAAAATATTTACCAAAATGGTGGCAACCTGAGTGAGTTCATGCTGACCTGACAGAGTCAACATACAGTTCTGGTTGGGTTTCCATGTCTGTTCTGATGTTTGCCTCCATTCAGTATGTGAGTGATCCAAGGAGGACACTGTGAATTTTCTGAAGACTTTATTTTGATTGATTCTGATTTCACTCAGTTCTGAAAATTCCCTGGGAAAAATGTCAAGCAAAACTACAAGTAAAAGCCCTTCTCAATTATGCTTTTAAAGCTTTTATCACTGCAAGTTGACAATGGTTGCAATGGGAAATAATACATAAGGAAAAGGTCATAAGCAGCTCAGTTCTAGAGCATGCTGGTTGTAAAAAGGAGATAGTAGTGACATTGCCAAACCTAGGTTCCCAGATTTCTGCTCTTGACTTAAAAATAAATATACTTTAAGTATATTAATTCAATTAATTACTTTTGATTTGAAGCTTTAGATTCAATGCTTTCAGACTTTTATTTCTAGCCATGAGAGTTAGAGAAGTTATTTTATTTGAAATGCAAGCTGCAAATCCCTGATGGTAGCATAATACTGAGAAACTAAAGCTTCAAGAAATATACTCAATATCTCAGGGATTGTGATAAAATAACAAGAGTTGGCAGCAGTGAATATTCTTAAAGTTTGCATGCAATGATTTTGCAGTCTCACTTCTCAAATTATAGAACACCTCCAGGAGCTGATTGCTGGCTTGGCTATCAATCAATGCCAGAATTCTTCAGTGGGTTACCTCTGGTCAGTAAATAGACTGATGCCTTTGAATAAGGTCAAGATTCTCATCCATACTGAAAGAGAAGATGGATGCAAAAGCAAACATAACCCCAGGAATCATATTCAAATAGAAAGGTTTTAAAAATAGATTATATATATATATATATATAAAAGTTTTGAATTTACGAGTATAGCATTTTATCTGATTGCTATGTGGAGATCTTGGCACCTAGTTTGGGGCAGTACTCTGGCATTCAATATCAGCCTTTACCTCTGACTTTACAGTTTGCTCATGCCATGATACATGAGCAAGAGGTTGTAAGGAGAAAAGGATTCTGCCTGCATTTTGCTGGAAATCCATAACATTAAGATCCAGCTGCATCTTGGATGAAGAGCCTCAGGACAAAACACTAACTTCCACTCTCACTGAAGTAACAATTCCTTTAAATTTCCTTTGCCTTCTGATAAATAAACTCTTTTTTTTAAATAAAAGACCTTACTGAAGACCTTTTATCTAAAAGACCTATTATTGAAGGCAGCTGAAACTCTTCCAAAGCTGGTGTGTAAGGTGATTAAAACATCCAAAAAGTTTGGACTGTTGTGGCAATGCTGTAGAAAATAGGTCGTCATTCAAAGTGCCCCCAAAAATTTTTCCCTAAAATGTGTTAGGTTTCTGGATAATAATAACAACCTTTTTTGTGGATAGACTGCTTTCCTTCACTCAGGAGATCAGTCATTCTTCAAAGCAAAGAAGTTTTAGCTAAAAGTTTCTAAGGTTCCTAATACTGTATTCTGGCCTAGTCGATAACTGCAAATGATAAAAGGTTTTCTCTCAGCCTTTGTGTTCTCTGGCTACATTAGAAACTGAACGAAGATATATGAGATGACACAGCAGGCTTTTTAATCCTTTAGAAATGGTTGGCAAAGTCACCTCTTTACTTACAAAAAGTAAAACATATGAAGCTGGAGTATAGGGCTTTTGGGTTTTTTTTTAAGTACATGTCAATTCTTTTTCTAATCTACTGTATTTTCACAGTCAGGGGTTGGGTGAAGGACAGTACTTTAACATACTGAGACATGTTTATGGCAAGTTCAAAAGTTTATGAAAAAAAGTGCTGATAATTCAAGGAGAAGCAGGAAAATAAAGAGCCTTTGAAAAGCTTCTGTGGGTTTTGCTTAGAGCCCTGCCTGGAATTTGCTATGGTTAGAATGACATGGATGCTAGGAAGAATAAATCTGGAATGCTGCAGAGCACTGCATAACATGTTGTAGGCAAATTTATATGAGAGAGGTCACTTTAGAGCTTGAAAGGCACGCTAAACCATTCTTTTGTGAAAACCTAATTGAGATACCAAATGTGTGACAATAAGACTCAGAGTTTATCTTCTATCTGGTTTGAGGAAAAGCTGATTGACAGAAATTTTTAGCAGCATGAAAGCTCAATTTTTCACACCTTTTCACTGTTTTTCTGTGCAACCTGCAACTTTTGCTGTAAATGTGTTACTCCTTAGGCATCATCTCTTGCTTGAACAATACTTCTCTACAGATGAGCACTATCTATGGCAAAATACATGGTAACTGTCTTGCAAAGGAAAATTTTGTGAACTTCATTCAAAGTGTGGTCTCAGTTAAATACTCCACCCTGCTTGTCTCCTTTCAATTGGTAGCACAGATACCAATTTTAAACCATAACTTGAAATGGAAGCAAACAGGGCTTCAAACCCCAGCATTCCCTATTCCCCTTAAATTTCTGTCCAGCAGACTAGCATTTCTTATCAGACACAAACATAACTGAGAAAATGTGGTGTAACCTCCTTGTTGACTCCTTGACTAGATTTAAAAAAAAAAAAAAAAAAAAAAAAAAAGGAGCTCAAATTAGCAGTAAGGTGATTGGGTGATTGTAGGCTGAATTATCCAATTCCATCCTCTGGGTGCCACCACATTGCCTTTTAGTGAATCAGTCTGAATTTAGCTTCAGCCAGAGGGCTCTCCCAGGCCCCAGAGTCCAGGTTCCAGGCTCCCACTGGTGATAAATGCTTACTGGTGTGATGTCCTATGAATATTTATGGTCTTATACCACTGGCTCATGACATGACCTCTAGGCTTCAGCTTTACCTTCTTTGATTTTGAGGGTGAATAGAAGTATCTTGGTGCATCTTCAGCTGTATTATATGTAGTTTTTATTTGCTAATGTTGATATAGTTAGTGGATATTTGAACAGTTAAGACAGGCTTGTAGAGAAACAACACACTAGGAGCTGACAACAGCATTCAACCACAGTGTCTTATCAAGAAAGGAGAAAATATAACAATGAAATCAATATGCTAGAGGGTGAGCACTATATAATTAGGAAGCTGCAGCTTTATTCTTGTCTCAAAAGCTGTAGAAAGCCATGGGTACCATTTTTTTTCTGCATTCCCTCAGCCACTGCTTATTTTTATTTTTACAGAGACAACCTGCTGGTTGACAGAATCCTACCAATTTTCTTCCCCTGAACAAATACAAGACAATACATGCAATCTTCTTTTTTATTGTTAGCCTACCACCTTTCAGAAACCAACTTTTCCTCTCAAAAGAGGTGGTAATATTTCCATGGGCAAAATATTATTTCTGCCACTATTTGTACAGCGCTTTGCATTAGGATCTGTGGGGAGACCACCCCATTTATTTTGGTTGGGTGAGAGCAGGGTTGCCATGGGAGCCTAGTGGCTGATGATTAGAAAAATGTGTGTATGTCACAGTTTCCTACCCATTGCAACCAAGGACAACAATCACAAGTGACGTGCAAGGTTACCAAGGCTGAAATGTATGGTGTTGCTTAACGCCGGTTAACAATGGCTTGACAATGTATCCATCTTGTTACATTTTCTTGCTCTTCTGACTGTTTTCTTTCTGTGAAATAATGCACTAAGAACAAATCTTCACTGGATTTCAAAATAGAAACCCAAACTTACCCATCCCATGATTTTGTTAAGCCTCCTCACCTGCAGTGGGGTGTGTACTTGTGCAGCATGAGAGGAAGTGGGATGAGTGTGCTTTGGGCTGCTGGGGAGCAGGAGGGGATATGGCACATCAGCCTTTATGTGGGGCTGGCATGTGGGTACTGGCACAGCAGTCCTTCCTCTTTTTTGGGATGGCATCTGCTGTGCCTGCATCTCGTGAGCATCCACCGTCTCACAGCATCTGCAATGAAGACAGTAGAGACAGAGATCTTTTCATAGGACAGAGTTTGGACTCCATGCCATGCAGAGTAAGACTTTCCCACCTTCTACAGGCTATGAACTGGCATGCATTGCAGATCTGGCCCTCATTCACACACGGCAGGTACAAAATCTATAGATTTCAATCACACCTGTATAGAGTTGCATCCCTTTTCCAATGCCATAATAGATTAGTTACCTTATAGACCCTCTCTAATAAGGAATGCTCAGAATAGATCCATGCACATATACAAAGTGTGATAGCAAGTCCTCTGTTCTGCCTCTAGAAAGAGCTGAATCATTAGCAAACATT